>NC_081367.1:56369802-56715996 GCF_030684315.1 Stegostoma tigrinum
ATTTCATTTTCCAATGTTTCAATATCCACTCTTGCCTTTCTCCTACCTTTTTGATATCTAAACTGAACTTTGCAATCTTCATTTATTTTGCTGGCTGACTTACCCTCATATTTCATCTTCTTCCTCCTTTTTACTTTTTTCGATATCTTTGGCTGGTTCTTGAAGGCTTCCCAATCCTTTGGTTTCCCAGTAATATTTTCCACATTTTATGTTTATTCTTTTGCTTTTATGATGTCCTGAGTTTCTTTTTCAGCCATGGATGCTGTGTTCTCCTTTTGACATGTTTCTTCTTTATTGGGATGAATTTCTGCTGTTCCTTCCAAATTATGCATAGAAATGTCTGTCATTGCTGCTCTATTGTCCTCCCTGCCTGGCTTTCTTTCCAACCAAGTCTGGCCAAACTTTCTCTCATGTCTTTGAAGTTAGTTTTACTCAACTGAACACTACAACATCTAAGGCCAGCTTTTCCTTGTCAAACTGCATGGTAAAATCGATCATATTATGGTCACTGCTCCCTTGGGACACCACTGGATCCTTTCCGGAATCTATTAAATTTTTGAATATTATAGCCAATGCATTCCCTGAATTTGCTGCCCTTCTTCTAAGAATGTGGGTCACCAGGCTTTGGGGGCTTGTCCTTCTTCAGATAATTTCTCAGTATTTTTCCCCAGTGATGATAATTGTTTTACGTTTCTCTCTTTTAATAATCTCTGCATTTCCTGTTACAATTTTAATTGTTTCACTGTTTTCTATTGTGAAAACTGTTGCAAAATATTGATTTGAAGTCTCTGCTATTACGTATTCTCGACTATCAACTCCCCCATTTCATCCACTCAGGGACCAACACTTGCTTCAGTTAATCTCTTCCTTTTTTATATATATTTGGAGAAGCTTTTGCTACCCACTTTTATAGTTTGCACTATAATTCATTCATAATTAAATCCTTATGTTACTTCTTCTGTAACATTATTTGGCCTTTAAGAATTTCCCAATTATTCAAACTGCCACTGACTGTTGCAATATTGTATGATTTAGAAGTTTTTCCCAATATTATCTTTGCATTTCTTGCTTAACCATGGCTGCTTTTTCCTCCCCTTACCATCTTTCTTCTTCTGGAATATATCTTGTTTGGGAAGAATTGAATGTCACTTTAAACATTTTCCACTGTTAATCAACAGTCCTAAATTTTAGTCTTTCTCTTCAGCCATTAGGTCTAGGCCTATCCAGATGCTTATTTCATTCATTTTTTTTAAATGCCAGACTCATTATGTGGGACTCAGGTTCTTGTCCTCAAAATGAATTTGAAATTGTGCATGCTATGATCCATAGACGATCCTTTACTATGAGATCATTAACTAGCAGCATCTCAAAACATAACACTAAATCCAAAATACTCTGCTGCCTGCTCGGTTTAATAACATACTGTTCCAAGAATTAATCTCGAATAGGACCACAAGATATAGGAACAAGAATAGGCTATTCAGTCCCTTAAGCCTGTTCTGACATTTCATGGTATCATGATCTGACACTCCTCATGTCCACTTTCTGACCCTTTTTCTCTAACCTAAGATTCCCTTACTAATGAAGAACTTGCCTATCTCAGCATTAAATATACACAAGGGGTGTACTTCTACACCTCTCTGTGGTAAGGAATTCCAAAGTCTCACAACCGTCTGGGAGATGAAATTCCTCCTCATCTCAGTTTTAAAGTGACACCCCTTAATTCAGAGACTATGCCATCTGGTCCTAGACCCTCCCATGAGGGAAAAGATCCTCACAGCATTTACCTTGTCAAAACTATTAAAAATTTTGTGTGTTTCAATTAGATCAATCAAGTGCAATCAATGAATTCTCCCTCAAAGTTGTCCTTGCCAATTTGATTAATCCAAACTGTATACATATTAAAATTACTGATGATTTTTGTCTTCGTTTCTTACAAGCCTCTTGTATTTCCTGGTTTATACTGCATCCCACTGTTGAAGTTCAATAAGAGGGTTGCCCTCAGCAGGAACCGCTTTCTGTAGCATTAGGCTGAAATGGCTGAACTGGTTCTTTAAGATCTAATTGACATGAATGCAAGAGGACATATGTGGTTCAATGTCATGCAGGTATACTAGCAATAAATTACTTAATGTATTTTGATTGGAATTAATTTTAAGTTTATGCAATGTGAATATATTGGAACTAATTACCAGCTTAAATTATTTTGATGAATTCAAACAAGTGAGTCTCACATCATTTCACCAGCTGGGGACACCACAATGAAATTTGGCAGTGAAGCTCAATCTCAATTTCCACAGCAACAGTGGTGAACCCAGCCCACTGTTGAAGTCCAATGAAATGCGCATAGTCCCCAGCATCAATAGTATGCTGTTTTGCTGTTAGATGCTGTATTTCCTACTTATGAGTACTTCTACTAATCATTCCTCTGAGTTTGCTCAAAAGTAAGTCCGGGTGTCACTGCAGAAAGCCTATTGTCATGCCTGGACATCTTTTGAAAAACAGCCTGTTCTCATGTACTTTTACACTCTCCAGCAATTGCTTAATGCTTTGTCTAATCAAGGCTGAATTATCTGGTTTAGAGATGGCATTTTTGGTATTTGTCACTGCACACGTCATTTCCTATTCCTCCTCACACTCATTCTGTGTCTTGACCACCAGTTTCAACATCAATTCCTACCTGCAGGACTGATCTCCCTGGTTGATTAAAAAAAAAGCTACAATTGTGTGACTCCTTGGAATAGACTGATGGTCACATATTCTGTCCCGTCCTTTCATTATCTGGAAACAACTACTATTCAGCCAGGGGAACAATCTGATTTAATGGAGTGTGCAGGAATGAATGCCGGGAGCAGCACATTACATAACTAAAAATCAATTGTCATCCTGATGAAGTAACCAAACAGGACAACATGAATGCCAAACAGCATAACCAGCAAGCACTGGACCAAGCTAAAGTGATCCCACAATCAACAGATCAGATTGAAGTTCTGCAGTCCTATCACATCCAGTTGTGAATGGTGGTGGACAATTAAGCACCTCACTGGAGGAGGAAGCTCCACAAATATCTATATTCTCAATGGTGGCAGGACACAATGCATCAGTGCAAAAGACAAGCATGAAACATTTGTAGCAATCTTCAGCCAGAAATATTGAGTGGATTATCTATCTCTGCCTCCTCCAGTGATTTCCAGTCTTTTTCCAATTCTATTCACTCCACATGATATCAAGGAAAGGTTTGAGACACTGGGTGATGCAAAAGCCATGGATCCTGACAACATTCCAACATTAGTACTGAAAACGTTTGCTCCAGAACTTTCTGCTCCCCCAGCCAAGCTCGTGCTGGCATCTCCTTGATTCTTTGGGAAATTGCCCAGGTGTGTCCTGGACATAAAGCTAGGCAAATACAACCGGATCAATTATTGTCCCATGAGTCTATTCTCAGTTATCTTTAAAGCGATGGAAGGTGTCGTCAACAACGCTACAAAGCAGCACCTGCTCAACAATAACCTACTGAGCAAAGCCCAGTTTGTGACCCACCACAACAACTGAGCGCATGACATTGTTACAGCTTTGCTTCAATCACTAACAAAAAGGTGAATTCCATGTGTGAAATGAGAGTCACAGTCCTTGACAACGAATCTGCATCTGAACAAGTATGCCAAAAGGAGTTCTGGAAAAACTGGAATCAATGGATATCAGTGGGGAAACTCTTCACTAGATGGAGTCATAGCTGGCACTTGGGAAGATGGTCATGGTTGTTATAAATCAATCATTTTAGCTCCAGGATATCTAAACATGAGTTACTCAGGATAGTGTCCTTGACACAATTATGTTCAGCTGCTTCATCAATGACCTTCTGTGCATCAGAAGGTCAAATCCTAACTAATGATTGCACAAAGTTGAGCATCATTTGTGACTTCTCAAACAGTCAAGCCGTCCGTGTTCAAATGCAATATGATCTGTACAATATCTGGGCTCGGGCTGACAAATGGCAAGTATTATTCACATCGCACAAATACATGACAATGGCTATCTTTATAAAAGACATTCTAACCATCATTCCTTGACAATCAATGGTGTTTGCCATCTGATGAATCCCCACAGTCAACATCTTTTGGGATACCATGGACAAGAAAGTCAGCTGGACACACCACATAAACACAATGTCTACAAAAACAGGTCACAGGCTTCGAATACTATGGCAAGTAACACACTTCCTGACTCCCCAAAGCCTTTCTATCATCTACAAGACAGAGGTCAGGTGTGTGATGGAATAGTCCCCAGTTGCCTGAATGGGGGAAGTTCCAACAACACCCAAGAAGTCTCACATCTTTCAGCACCATAGCAGCTCACCAGATTTGCACCACATTCACAAGCATCTACTCACTGCAACATCTAATCTCAGTAGCAGCAGTGTGTTGTACCTACAAGGTTCACTGCAGAAATTCACGAAAGATCTTAGGCACCACCTTCCAAACCCATGACCACTTCCATTTGAAAGGACAGTGGCAGCAGATAAAACGGAGCACCACCACCTGCAAGGTCCTTTCCAAGCCATTCACCATCCTGATTTGGAAATATATCGCTGTTTCTTCAGAGTCTTCAAAAATCCTGGAATTCGCTACCTGAAGGCATTGTGGGTCAACCTACAGCACATGGACTGAAATGGCTCAAGAATACAGCTCACCGCTATTTGTCACTTGCAAGCAGGCTAGGCAACAAATACTGGCCAGCCGGTGACGCCCACACCCCACGGATGAATAACAGAATTAAAATCAAAACTGACAGCAAAATTTCTATCTATCTATGATCTCTTAACAACTTGCATTTTATAGTAAATAGACTGGAACGCATTATATATCATCAGTATGTTGTTAGGCCTCTCCATCATTCTGTGCACAGCTCGGCGTTTCTGTTTAGAACATAATTTTTATAACTCAATGCAAGTCCAAGAAATTTGCAGAAAGTGTGAATGAATTCGAATGTAATTAAATCGAATTCTCTGATATTTTCTGAAATTGAACCCTAATCAAAAAGCTGATGTGCTATTTCGAGGTCACAGAGCGACCTCCCCCAACGACAGCACTGCGGTCTTGCCTAAATTGGCAATTACATCGGTTATTGGACAATCGATTCTAATTCTATAGAAACCAGAAAAAGAAGGCGAGGTATTACTGGCAGATCTGGATTTTATAGTCAATTTCCGCTGTATAACTGGAACCACTACAATTTCTGCTGCACAATTTCATCGTAGATCATTGATCAGGTTCTCCTTCACATCGCTCGAATAGAGTCTCCGTGAAATGCATCGCTTTGGGGTGTTCGTTCTGATTTTGCGCGTTTCAGTGGGTTAGTAAATCACTACAACACTGACCGGGACGCTGAATATAATTGCTTTCGCCGTGTACAAATGCAACGCCATTTGTTCAACTATTGCTCGTTTTCTTTTAAAAATTTCATTTCTTTTCAAATGTTACAGTATTAATGGTGATCACTTCAAAGTGAAGGACAGGGAGATGTCAATTCTCGCCTAAAATATATATCTTACCGCACTGAGAGGCTTTGGCTGGTTCCCTGCTCTGAGCGCTGATCGTGCGAAAGGAAAAGAAGGGCAAATGGGGCATAATGTGGGAAAGTGTGATGTTAGACACTTTGGTAGGAAGACGAAAGGTGTAATAATTGAAACAGTGAAAAGTTTTGGAAGACTGAACCACAAAGTGATTTGAAAATTCTAGTTCAGGATTCTGTTACGGTTAACATTCAAGTTCCTTTGACAGTGAGGAAGGCAAATACAATGCTACCATTCGTTTCAAGAGGACTAGAATACAAGGGCAGGGATATACCGCTGATGATGTAAAAGGTTCTGGGTAGACTGCATTTAGAATATTACGAGCATTCTTCTGTCCATACCTAAGGAAAGATCTGCTGCCATTGAATAGTGTCCAGAGGATGCTCCCACTGATGAAGGGCTTGTCACATGAGAATTGAGGACTCTAGATCTGCACTTCGTGGAGTTTTGAAGGATGAAGGTGTAATGTCTAACTGAATACTGAGAGGACTGGATAGAGTAGATGTGGAGGAGATGTTTCAAATAATAGGGAATACTGAGACCCAAGGACGCAGTCTCAGAGTGAAGGAACAATTCTTTAGAATCGAGGTGAGAAGGAATTTCTTCAGCCAAAGTGTAGAGAATCCATGGAACGCATTGTAATAGAGAGCTGTGGAGGCCAAGTCATTGACTGTCTCTAAGAGAATGTTGTTTCACGATTAGTAAGGGGATCGAGACGAATAAGGACAAGTCGGGTGAATGGGGTTGAGAACATATCAACCTTGATCTACTGGCGCAGCAGACTCGCATGACTGAATATCTGTTCCTATATCTTATAGTCATAAGGTCTTATGGAGTGAAATACCTTTCAAAACTTCATTGCGACAAAATAATGAAGCTGTTGTTGCCCAGTTTTTTTCTTACTTCCAGAAAATCAGTTTTATTTACCCAAACTGACAAGAATCACATCAGTGTTCTTATTGCTGGAAAGTAAAATCTCTATATTAGTATAACGGTGGCTGGCCGAATTGGAGGAAACAGCAATCCCTCAATCGGGTCCCTAGCCATTAATCTTCTTGTTAAAATTTGTCCTTCCTTCGGTGTGACAGCGGCCTCTTCACTCCGATCTCAGCGAAGGAGCTCTTGCACTCAAGCAGCTCAGCACGATCATCAATCCCCGGTTCAAGTGAGAGTTTCGAAAATTGTGATAGTTCGCTGATGTGTTAATTGGGCGACCGATTTTCATACAGCTCTCATACTCTATCGCAAGTTAATTAAAGGCTACTTCTGAACAGGTGATAAGGAATCTTGCTACTCTCTGTTCACAGGGAGCACTGAAGGAACCACTCCGTCTAAGACTGTTTCGCAAGAGACTGAGAAATAACTCGATATAAGGCGGGTTTGTAACGGCCCCCAGCTAACATGCTCTCACTGAACCTAAAAATACGATTTCTTAGGATTCGCACTGCGTCCTATACCATTTCAATGGCATACGTTTCCTCAAAGATAATTTAAAATATGTCTTTGATGGAATTTAACGTGATATATTGAAATGTTGCAATTGCAGGTTGGCCTGAAAATTTGCTCGTCACAAATTACTCAAGTTTCGAATTGAACATAAATCAAGTCGCAACTTGAACTTCTTAGAGGAAGAATTCTTGATTGATTCTCGCATGAGGAAACAGAAATTTTACAAATTCTTCCCAATTCTGTTTCCACTTCGAAAGTGCCACTTGATAGCGTGACAAATACCAACTGAATGGCAGCCTTAGATGAGTTTGAGGTGAGTACTTGAAGGAGAATACTGTGAGATGTGACCAATGGAGACACTGGGATGAACTGAATGCTCTTCAAATAGGCGACGGCAGATGTAACATTTCAATGGCTTTTTCCTGCGCTTTAACTTTGAAGAATGCTTGGAATCTAGAGTAGAAACTAAATTACCACGTCTGAAACTCCATTAGAGAGAGACGGAGCCCTGTACGACTGTGTAGTATTGAAATGTTGGAAAATCATTCTCAAATCGTTGCAAATGAAGGAAGTTTTCAACCAGCAAAAAATATACGCTGATGATCAGTGGTCTGAGTTTAAAAAAATACTAAATGACAGATCAGTTTGGAGATTTCACTAATAAGGCGTATTTCAGTTTAACACTAATTATCACAATTTCCAGCAGTGCAGTAAATAAGCACAGTGATCAAATCCTTACAAACTTAATGTTCACGTAGCCCATTCTTTTGACCAGGGCGATCGCGCTCCGGTACTAACACCCACTTTGGGTGAGAGAATGAAAGACTTAAAGAGGCGAGCTATGTGAAGCAACCATTTATCAGGTGGAACACAATTTATGGAGAACGAGAGAATATGGAATTGATGCAACGCTTTGCTAAGTGCGGCTGGGGGTACTTAAAACGTAGAATTTCGGTCTCCAGTGGCCCTTTGGTAATTACCATCTCAGAGTTATTGTCCCACAGATCTAGCGGCATGTAATAATATATTTGAAGAGATGAATTAGAAAAGAAACAAATATTATGACTGTTACCAAAATGTCTACCTGCACAGTTGCTAGTGAATCAGAATTAGGGTCGCTATGAAGTTTGTCGCTGTGCGCAATCGGAGTGATTGGAACCAATCAGACTGGATCTCCGCTCATTTTTTTCCGTCCAGTTGATTTGGGTAGATAAAGAAAAAGGCCTTTAAAGCCCCTTCTGTTTCATGATCATGCGTCTTTTCACACTGTCACATAAGTTGAAATTTCCTTTGCTAAGTCAGAAAGTCTATGGCAGTGTTTGAACATTGTCCCATCGACTGCAAATATAAAAAGGCTTAATTCTCCCAAATAAAAATACTTAAATTGCCTGAAAAGTTCAGCAAGTCTGCCAGCATCTGAGCTAAGAAATCGGAGTTAAGGTTTCGGGTCCGGTGACCCTTCCTCAGAACACGAGCTGAATGGCAGTTTTAAGTGTACTTGAGGTGAGTACTTGAAGGCGAATACGGTGAGAAGTGGCAATAGAGACAGATACACTGATGAACGACGTGCTTTTCAAAGGAGTCGCCGCAGATTTAACGCTTCAATGGCTTTGTCCTGCGCTTCAGCGTTAAATGATATTTCGAGTCGACGCTAGAAACTAAAATACTATGTCTGAAAGTCCTCCGATAAAGAGACTGGGATTTCTGAGGAAGGATCACCGGACCCGAAACTTTAACTCCGAATCTCTTTACAGTTACTGTCAGACCTGCTGAACTTTTCCAACAATTTCGGTTTTTATTTCTGATTCGCATCAGCAGGTCTTTCGGTTCTTAATTCCCATATGTTCGGCTCGGAATATACCTAATTTGAGGATGGCGATGCTATTGCAGGGAGCTGCTGCTGTCCTTCATGTGGGTACAGAGTAGACGGCAAGAAACTGGCGAGCAACAAAATATTTCACTAGAAATTTAGTGGAATAATTATGCAGAAAATTTTGGAAGTCGATGGTTAATAAAATTGAGAGATTGTAAAACAGGCAGCCAACTCGCTGCACTAGCGCACAAAATTCAGGATAGATATACCGTCAGAATCTTATCACATCATCTTTGAAAATTTGTCAGTATTTTTTAATAAATAGACATCTAGTTTTACTGCACGGAAAAAAGGCCTTGAGGAGCATGAGCACCTAACTACTCTCGTCTCATTTTTCCAGCACTTGAACCGTAAACCTCTGATGTTTCAAGTGTTCATCTGAAGAGCCCTTATATCGTGTGATGGCTCCTGCTTCTGCCATCCCTTCAGGTAGTGAGTTCCAGACGCCCACCGCCCTGTCGCAGGGAAAGTTCTTCCTTAATCTTTGAAATATTAATTTTATTTTTCTCCCCACAAACGACGAGCTTCTCCAGCAATTTTTGTGTTTGTGTTTATGTTTTGCAGCCAGCGTTCTTCGTTCGCTTATTTTCTTTTTGAAGCAACTCCTCCGCTGTCTAAATGGGCCCAGGACTTAGAAGTTGTGTTTGTCTTATCAGGGTTTATGAAATGCAATGACTGGTGACAAGTTATCACGGTGATTTGGGTATAAGGAGCAAATTTATTAAAATTTAGAATTAATTTAGGTGCTAGAATAAAATATCAGTTACAGCATTGAAAGTAAATATGTAGCTACTTTCCTATCTGGTCGAATGAGGGAAGTAATGTTTCGCGAGGAGTGTGTTAGGTACTTCATCATTTACTAAGCCATTAGATTTTGGGAGTCCTGGTCCTCTGGACGCCATACAGTTAATTAGCGAGATCCCAAAGAACCCAAAAGTATATTTTCAGTCATTTATACTTTTATTCCTTTGTTCCGCTTATATTGTGGTCGGCGATTATGAGAAGAGCTGCAGACTTTCGGAGTAATTGGGAAAAGACTGCCTGAACTGTTCTTTGAAAGATCTTACAGTACCGAATATTCTCTTGTGTTGTATCGTTCGATAGTTCTACGAAGTTTCAGAAGTATTTCTTTTACTTTCAACTGTTCATGTTCAAACATTTAATGCTACGAAACCGTAATTGCAGATATTAACAATCTATCACCCTTTTGCTTTTCAGTCTTAACAATTCAACCTTCAAGTGAAAATGCAAAAGTTGAAATTGTGAATGGAAAAGGTAAAGATTTTCCACGCTTAGAGCTAAACCGAACAGTATTACATTTAAAGGTGTTACGTCAGACAATTTGCATTGAAATAACGAATATTGCTTAAAAGTTATGGCCACATAAACAAAACACGTAAATAAACACATAGCCATCCACTGTGGACATTTATATATGCTCTTACACACATTTAAACATTTAAAAAAGGAAATTACTCACCAAATAATAAATAGAACCAGAATGATTCCTCTGTTTCTGAATGATATCCTAAGTGTCTTTTGTCTCCAGAAACACATACTTAGGAAGAACACTTCTGTGGGTCAGCTCTTTGGAGAAGCTTTTATGGAGCAGCTTACATTTACAATGATCTTGGATATTTTATTACATACAACATTATTTTATAGCACTGTGCATTACACTTCACCAAATATTAGGTGGGATAGGCATGTTGCCCATCAATTATGAGCCATGGTTAAGGTCAATCCTTCATGACAATGTACACATTTGATATGATAATATTATTGAAATATTATGAAGTAATGTAATGTAGGGCATGATTTATTGTTGAGCCAGCCTTTGGCCTCTTGAACATGAAAATGGTGGAGTGGAAGTTTGAAGAAATTAAATGCATTATAGCCTCCAAAGACAACAACTATTCTATACTATGCGCAGATAGTCATACATGAACTGCATAGTGATAGAAATTACACTTTAAAGTTTTATGAAGCTGGATCATGTTTTGTTTGGTGTATGAAGCCCAATATAACCAACAGCTAGAACTCCTTGGGCTTTTAAACTCACTGGGTAGACATCCACATAACTCATTACTGTGACTCTCTAAGTTCCAATATAACTTGATGTACGTTTTGACTTTCCTAAGCAATGTACCAATAGCTTTGTGATGCAGATAAAGTGGGGTGCAATGGCAATTACTGCCTGAGTCTCTCTTGCAGCTTATCCATATGGCCTCTCATGGGAGGCTCAAAAAATCATTCACAACTCTTGAGAAAAATATGCCCTGTCAATATATTCATGATCTCTCTGGGATCTTGATAGTAATCTGGCATAAAATTTTATTTACATTGCAATCGTTAAGAGTGGCCTCAAATCGGTCAACTTTTTTGTCATAAAATTGATTTCAAAGCAATATAACAATCCTGGTGTCTTATAGTATTACAGCACAGAAAGAGGCCCATCAGCCCATTGTTGCCATTTAGTCATTCAGCACCATTCTACTCTAAGCCTTTTTCTCAGCACTTGGCCCATAGACTTGTGCACATTGTATGGCATTTGAAGTGTTCATGAAGGCATATTTCAAATAACATAATGATTCCCAGTCCAACACCCTTTTTCAGTAGTGAACTCTAGATACTCACAACCCACTGAGTAAAAAATATTTTCCACAAATACATACTAGATCTATGTTCATGAATAAGGGATGAAAATATTTGCATCTGTCCTACTGTGTCCTTTGTAACTTTGTAGGCATCCCTGGGATGGCCACCACACCTTTACTGCTGCAAAGAAAATAATACCCATCTACCAAGTTTCTTTTCATAGCTAAAACACTCCAGTTCAGGCAACTCCCTGGATTTGAATAATCATGAAATGATGCCAATTACACTAAGAACCATATTAAGGATTGTTTACAATCCTTCATCCATGCAATAGGATTTGCCAAAGATCAAGTGAGAGTGGTTAAACCAAAATCTATCAACACAGCAGAACATTGAAACAAATAACATTAATGCATAAAAAAACTTTAATAATCTGGTGAATCAGAATAAAGGTCAAGTTGTCATAGACCATATGACTGCTCTCTCAGTGGAGATAGTTGGCTGGTAGAGTTTGGATCTGTGATGGGTGAAGTTGAGAAGGAGAAACCATCATAGTAACATTCGGCAATGCAGGGATCAAACTGCATCATCACTCTGCATTGCAAACCAACTGAGGGAAAGTGTATTGAGAAGCATAGGAAACTGGTTGGCAGTGAGGAAACAAAGAGTGGGAATTAAGGCATCATTTTCAAATTGGCAGGCAGTAACTAGGGGGTTGCCACAGGGATCAGTTGTGGGACCCCAGCTGTTCACAATATATATTAATGATTTGGATGAAGGAACAGACTGTAACATCTCCAAGTTTGCAGATTATGCCAAGTTGGGTGGGAGGGTGAACTGTGATGAAGATGTAGCCATTCTTTAGCATGATCTCAACAGATTAGGTGAGTGGGCAAATCAATGGAAGATGCTGTATTATTGTTAAATGTGAGGCTATTCACTTTGGAAGCAAAAACAAGGAGGCACATTACTACCTGAATGGCTAGAAGTTGGGAGAGAAGAGGGCGCACCAAGATCTGGAGGTCCTTGCGCACCAGTTGCAGAAAGTAAGTATACAAATGAAGCAGGCAGTAAAGAAGGTAAATTGTTTGTTGGCCTTCATTGTGAGAGGTTTTGAGTACAGAAATAGGAATATGTTGTTACAGTTACACAAGGTGGGTGAGACCACACCTGGAGTATTCTGTGCAGTTTTGATGTCCTTTTCTGGGGAAGAATGACCTTGTTCTTAAAGGAGCAAAGAAAAGGTTTACCAAGCTGATTCTGGGGATGGTGAGGCTGACGTTTGAGGGGAGATTGTTTAGATTAGAATTTTATCCATCAAAGTTGAGACATAAGACGGGGTGATGGATCTCATTGACACTTACAAAATTCTAACAGGACCAGACAGGCTAGAAGTGGGAAAGATGTTCCGATGGTGGGTGTATCCGGAACCAGGGGTCACAGTATGGGGATTCAGGTAGATGGGTTATGATGGAGATGAGGAGACATTTCTTCACCCAAAAAGTGTTGAGTCTGTGGAATTTATGATGATAGGAAGTGGTTGATGCCAAGACATTGACTGTATTCAAGAGATGACCAGATATAGTACTGGGCGAATGAGATCAAAAGTTATTGGGAGAAAGCAGGCTTAGGTTATTGAGTTGGACGATCAGCCATGATTGTGGAGATCGGCCTCCTTCTGCACCTATCTTCTATATTTCTATGTTTATAATCAACCCTGATGAATCAGTACAACTATTGAGTCAACTTATAACGTGGTTTATAATTATTCCAGGACAATTACTTTCAGTTCATTTTGGGGACATTTTTGCACAATTAATACATCTTCCCTTTGACTTTTAACAGAGCTCAGACCCCCCAGATTGGTGGGGCAGTATGCACCATGTATTGGAAATTTGGAGGTTTATCACCGAGGTCAGTGGAAATCCGTTTGTAGTAGTCGATGGGATTCAGCTGCTGGAAAGGTTGTCTGCAAGCAAATTGGCTGCGATTCTTATCACACAACATCTGAAAATCCCATTCCACAAGAAATAGGGCCTGTGTTACTGGATAAGATTCAGTGTAAAGGAACAGAATCTGCATTGTCAGAGTGTGCACATAGTCCTTCCGGCCAGCAGAAGTGTGAAACTGGGATGAGTGTAGTCATCCTCTGCAAAGGTATTTATGAATTGTTCATTGATGTAAACTATTTCTGTCTGCATACTTTATTAACTTATAAGGGAATTAGTCAGGAAGATGTGGGGAAATCTTTAAATTTCATAGGAATCTTGTGGGTGCGCCTGATGTCTCAGCAGCCAACTGGCGAACCAAGAAATCAGTGCTGCCTCTTTCAGTCTAGGTGGGGGTACAACTGGCAGATTTAGCAGGAAGCCACAAGGAATTTATGAATCTTTTCTAAGAAAGTTCGTCCAGCAAATCCAGCACTTATTGCCCATCCCCAATTGCCGTTGAGTGAGGCATGGTGAGTTACATTTTTGAACAGCTCCAGCGCATGAGTTGGGGGAATAGTTGTTATGTGACCCAAACAAGTTGCCAAGAGGGACGTTGCAGAATTTTAACCCGTGACAGTGAAGATAGGACAATATAGCTCTAGTTCACAACAATACTTTCATTGGAGGTGGACTTGTCATTGGTGATGCTTCTATGTATCTGTAACCTTTGATCTTTTCTAGAACATCGAACATAGAACTGTATAGCACAGTACAGGCCCTTGGCCCATGGTGATGTGCGAAACTTTTACTCTAAATGTGGGGTCTATCTTGCCTGCACCCCTACGTTATACTATCATCCATATTACTGTCTAATACCTGCTAAAATGTCCCAAATGAGGCCAACTCCACGACCCTCTCCAGCAATGCATGTCACACCCCAACCACTCTCTGAGTAAAGAACCTACCTCTGACGTCACCCTTATATCTATCTCCACTCACTTTAAAACTATGCCCCCTCATAATAGCTACCTCCACCCGAGGAAAATGTCTCTGGCTGTCCACTCTATCTATACCTGTGATCATTTTGTACATCTCTATCAAGTCACCTCTCATCCTTCGTCGCTCCAAACAGAAAAGCCCTATCTCTTTCAAACTTTCCTTGTAAGACCCTCCCTCCATTCCAGGCAACATCCTGATAAATCTCCTCTGCACCCTTTCCAATGCTTCCGCATCTTTTGTGCAACGTGGCAACCAGAAGTGGACTCAATACACCAGATGTGGCCGAACCAGGTTTTTGTATAGCTGGAGCATAACTTCACTTGCCACTTCTCAGGCCAGCTCTGCATCCTATCAGTATCCCTTTGTACCCTAGAATAGCCCTCCACACTGTCCACAACGCAACCCACCTTCGTATCATCCGCCAACTGACAAATCCACCTTTCCACTCCTTCATCCAGATCATTTGCAAAAATCACAAATAGAAGAGGACCCAGAACAGATCCTAGTGGTACATCACTCGTAACTGAGCACCATGTTGAATACAACCATCCCCGTCCCTGAGTTACCCAAGTTTCTGTAATGGTGACAAAATTGGAGTTCCAAGTACTGACCCAGGCTCAAAGTTCATCAACCTTATTCCCGATACTTCTAGTATTTAAGTATATCAATCTCAAACCATCTCTGTGTCCACAATTACGCTCCATCGACTGCATTTCTTTATTAACAACCTCACTCCATCTTTTGTCTGTTGGAAGGCTGAATACCACATCCTCTGAATTACAAATCCAATTCCCCACGCCCTGCCAATCTAGTTTCAACCGTTCCAAATAGCTTGCACAAACCTCCCTCCCAGGATAGATGTGCCCCTGTGGTTCAGGTGCAACCCATTCTTAAGGTACAGGTTCCACGTTCCCCAGAATGTGCTCCAATTACCCACATAATGGAAGCCCTCCTTCCAACACCAGCCCTCTAGACATGTGTTTAGCTGCACTCTCTCCCTATTTCTTACCTTGTTATCACATGGTACTGGTAGTAATCCAAAGATAACTACGCTGTTTGCCCTGGACTAAGCTTCCAATTTAACTCCCTACACTCTTTTTTCACATTCTCAGTCCTTTTTCTACCTTTGTCATTGGTACTGACTTGTATCATGACTGATGGTTGCTCAACCTCCCCCTTAAGGATCTTGAAGGCTGAATCTGAGATATCACGGACCCTAGTACATGGGAGTCAATGCAACATTTGGTTGTCTTGTTTGCATCCACAGAGCTGCCTGTGTGTGCTTGTTACTATTGAATCCCCCTTTACAATTGCTATATAGTAGTAGAACATAGAACACAGAACATAGAACACAGACCATACAGCACAGTACAGATCATTCGGCCCATAATGTTGCGTGGAATTTTTACCCTAATCCGAAGGTCTATCAAATCTCCCCCTTCCCTTACATTATCATCTATATTCCTACCCAATAGCTACTTAAATGCCCGTAATGAGGCCAAGTCCACTACCATCTCTGGCAGTGCATTCCACACCCTGACGACTCTCTGAGTAAAGAACCTACCTCTGACATCTCCCCATATCTACTTCCACTCACTTTAAAACTATGCCGCCTCAAAAATGCTACCTCCACTCTGGGAAAAAGTGTCTGACTGTCCACGCTATCTATATCTCTGATCATTTTATACAAAACCTCTATCAAGTCAACTCTCATCCTTTGTCGGTCTAAAGAGAAAAGCACCAGTTCTCTCAAACTTTCCTCGTAAGACCTTTCCTCCATTCCAGGCAACATCCGGGTAAATCTCCTTTGCACCATTCCGAATGCTTCCATATCTTTCCTGTAGTGAGGTGACCAGAACTGGACACAATACTGCATACGTGGCCGAACCAGGCTTTTGTATAGCTGGTGCATAACTTCACAGCTCTTGAACTCAATCTCTTTATTAATGAAAGCTAACACACCATACACCTTCATAACAATTCTATCCACCTGTGTGGCAGTTTTTAGGGAACTGTGGACATGAACTGCAAGATCCCACTGCTCCTCCACACTGCCAAGGATCTTTCCATTAACCCTGTATTCTGCTTTCAAGTTTGTCCTTTGAAAATGAATCACCTCACACTTTTCAGGGTTAAACTCCATCTGCCACTTCTCAGGCCAGCTCTTCATCCTATCAATGTCCCTTTGTAAACTATAGCAGCCCCCCATCCCGTACTGTCAACAACCTGACCCACCTTCATATCATCCACAAACTTACTAATCCACCTGTCCACTCCTTCATCCAAATCATTTACAAAAATCGCAAAAAGAAGAGGACCCAGAACAGATCCTTGTGGTTGTCGTGGAGAATGACCAAGAGATGGAGACAGTTCTTCAAGAAACTAAACCTTTATTTGCAAGCAAAGGCTGTGACAATCAGAAAGTGGTTTTCCAAACACCCCCGACCCTCGGGCTTGTCATGTTATATACTTTTTCAGTTGCTCTGTTCCTTTAAGGTTATCAGCATGGCCAAGTGTGTCATCTAGGGTTATCTCTCTAAAAGCATGCAATAAACCAATTGTGTTAGTCCATGCGATCTCTCTGAAGCTGTTCATCTTCTGAATCATGTCCGCCACAATGGTCTTCTACCCTACCACGAGCCTATTACATTACATCATTGTGGCCTTCAACAATCACCTAATTTAACTACATTATGCCACCATTATATGAATAGCTACGATTACGTGGTCACATTATTTAAATAACCTTCTAGTTATATTATGCCACCATTATTTTAACAGTTAAAACTATAGAACTAACAACTGACATTACACAGCTACTCAATTTAATTGATGCCACCTGCTTGCCTGTGTCCAGCCTGGTGCTTGATTTGGGCTATCAGAACACTTATCTGTTTCTGCCCTTTGATCTACTCTAACCTGGCATCTAGCTGCTGCTGCCCTTTGATCTATGCTATCCTAGCACTTAGCTGCTTCTGCCCTTTGATCTGTACAAGCCTAGCACCTAGTTGTTACTGTCTTTTGATCTATACTAACTGACGGGTGTGTCACTTTATTTCTCATATATTCATGCTGGTATGCTAGCAATTGCTGACCTATTGACTATTTGACATTCTGGTATGTTACTTTATTTTCCATATGGTACCCCACTCATAACTGTGCATTATGTTGAATATTTTCTGTCCACTACCAACCTTTGTCTTCTAAGGGTCAGCCAATTCTGAATTCATTCTGCCACATTTCCACTTATCTCATGTCTCTTTCCTTTATGCATGAGCCTACCATGGGGAACCTTATCAAACGCCTTACTTAAGTCCGTGTATAACACATCTACTGCTCTACCTTCATCCATGTATTTGCTCCTCTCTTCAAATAATTCAATAAGTTTTGTGAGCCATGATCTACTCCTCACTAATCCATGCTGACTATCACAAATCAAACTGTGCCTTTCCAAATGATCGGCTCTACGCTACCTCCGGTTATTCTCTTGTTCCTCACATGCATGTAACAAGCCTTGGAGTATTCCTTGATCCAAGGTTTTCTCCTTTCTAAGGCTCTCCTAAGTCCTTTCTTCAGCTCCTTCCTGGATAACTTGCTTCCTTTTAAAGACCTTTCTGTTCCTTGCTTCCTAAATCTTACATAAGTATCCTTCTTCCTCTTAACCAGTTGTTTTATCTCTCTTGAAAACCAAGGCTACCTCACTCAACTGCATATTGTGTCAGGAATCCTTCCTGAATACACTGGACAAAACCCACTCCATCTAAACTATTACAACTAAAATGTTTCCAATCAATATTTGGAAAGTTGAAGTCACCCATGACTACAAACCTGTGACCTCTGTACTTTTCCACTATCTGCCTCCCAATCCACTCATCCATTTCCCTGCAATGATTAGGGGGTCTGTAAAACACCCTGAACAAAGTGACTGCTCCTTTCTAGTTCTGGACCTCAACACAAACTGAATCTGTAGACATATCACTCAAACTGCCTTTCAGTTGCTGCTATACTAGCCCTGACTGGCAATGCCAGCCCCCCGCCTCTTTCTCCACCCTCCCTATTTCTTTTAAAGCATCCAAATCCCAGAACTGCCAGCAACCATTCCTGTCCCTGAGTTATCCAAGTTTCTGAAATGGCCACAATATTGTAGTTCCAAGTACTGACGCATGCTTTAAGTTCATCAGCCTTAATTCTGATACTTCTTGCATTTATGTATACACACCTCAAACCATCTCTGTGACCACAATTACTTTCCATCAGCTGCATTTCTTTAGGAACAACCTCACTCCCTGTTGTGTCTGCTGGAAGGCTGATTACCCCATCCTCTGAGTTACAAATCTGATTCCCCACACCCTGCCAATCTAACTTAAACCATCCTGAATAGCTCGAGCAAACCTCCCTTCCAGGGTATTTGTGCCCCTCTGGTTCAGGTGCAACCCATCCTTCCTGCACAGGTCCCTCCTTCGCCAGAATGGGCTCTAATTATCCACATAATGGAGACCCTCCCTCCTGCACCAGACCTGGAGCGACGTGTTTAGCTGCACTTGCTCCCTATTTCTTACATCGTTATCGTGTGGCACTGGTAGTAATCCAGAAATAACTATTCTGTTTGTCCTGGACTTTAGCTTCCAACCTAAGTCCCTGTACTCATTTTTTCACATTCTCTGTCCTTTTTCTACCTATGCCGTTGGTACCGATGTACCAATGTACACCGATGTGTACCAACGTACACCGATGTGTACCATGACTGCTGGTTGCTCACTCTCCCCCTTAAGGATCCTGAAGACACATTCTGAGAAATCATGGACCCTGGCACCTGGGAGGCAACATATTATCCCTTCATCTTGTTCGCATCCACAGGACCGCCTGTTTGTGCCTCTTACTTTTGAACCCCGCTCTACAATTGCTCTCCTATTCTCCCCAGTTCCCTTCTGTGCCACAGGGCCAGGCTCAGTACCAGAGACCTGTCCACTATGGCCTTCCCATGGTATTTTGTTCCCCCCACCCACCCAACAGTATCCAAAACAGTATACTGATTATTGAGGGGAACGGCCACGGGGTCCCCCGCACCGTTTGCCTATTCCCTTTCCCCTTCCAGACAGTCACCCAGCTACCTTTTTCCTGTACCTTGGGTGTGGCTACCTCTTTATAACTCCTCTCTACCACCCCCTCAGCCTCCTGAATGATCCGGAGTTCACCCAGCTCCAGCTCCAGCTCCAGCTCCAATTTCCTAACGCTGTTTTTGAGGAGTTGGTGTTGGGTGGACTTCTCACAGGTGAAGTCACAGGGGAGAACAGCAGTGTTCCGGCAATCGTTGTGGGAAGAGAGGGTGGAACATGAGGAGTTTGGGGCCAGCGATAGGGCTAGGGTGAGGCTTCCCCTGTCCAATGTTCTGTCCTTTCACCAAACTTTAATTGTCTTCTAATCGTCCAATTCGAGCTGAACTTTTGAAGGTAGCGCTGCCAGGAATGCCGCTTTGGTGACAGGAAATTGGGTTCACACCATGGGTGGCGGATGTGTCTCTTTGCTTCTACGTCTCATTCTGTTCCTTTTTAAACTTTTACAACTAACAACGATGCTATAACCGAATAACTGGCAATGCAACACACACATATCGAGGATGTTGCAAATTATACCCTATCAAGATTGAAAAAAAAGCCGCTTCAAGAGGCTTGAATTTACATACGATGTTTACTGTTTGCAGTATCACGAATCAAAATTTGCCGATGCCGGCTAAATCGACTTTGCTATATGGAAAGTAGATGTGTTTGCCGCATCCGAAAGCGGGCCCCAGCTTGCCGCAATTTTTTTCTCAAAGCTGTGAGCCACTTCCACGTTCAGCAAGGAATCTAGGTGGTTCAACGATACACAAAATCCCGCTGCCGCCCTTAAAGGGAAGTGACAAAGAAGAACAAAGCTCAATTTTAAATCATGGGGCAAAGAGAAACTCTTCAACTGATACTGGAATTGGAGTAAACAAGCTCAATTTGCTTACGGGTCCCTGGGGAGTCGGGGTCAAGTTAATGGATTCCAGGTCACCAATCACTGGTTACTGAGCCAGAAGGGAAAAGTATCCAATGAGGATTTTTTAAATAAATATTTTTGCTCTTTCAAAAGACGAGAGCCGTTGACTAGGGCCACATTTTTATTTACTTCCCTTTCTGCTCAGCCCCAGCCCACAGTGTTTCAATCTTCGCAAGGGCAAAACCCAATTGAACCCCGTAACATTCCCATCAATCTGACTCAGGCAGTAATCCAGCCAAATGAACCTACAACCTTCCATGGAGGCGGAGTTGGAATGGCAACGCCCACTTTTACAAACACGCTCTAGTGATGGATAGTGATTTTGAAGGCTCTAATTACATTCCATCGTAGCTAAACAAGAACCTTTCCAACTCTTACTGCCTGCTATTGGCATACGTTGATAGGATTTGCAATTAATACTCTGCCAATTTGGCTGTTACATGCACACCGCACATAATCTACAAAGGAAAGATCTGCTCGTCTGATTCCAAGGCAAGGGCTGAAAGAACCAATAAAAGGGAAAACGTGTGTTGCTAACCTACATCATCACCACATGGAAATTCTCAATCGTCACAAACAATTTAAAACTTTCATAAGGGGCATGATTGAGATATATCAAATTATGATGAGCATAGATTGAGTAGACAGGAAGGAACATAATCCCTTCAGAAAGGAATCATTGACAAGACATAGTTTTAATGTAAAGGGCAGGATGAAATATGATGATTTTTTTTCCTGACAGCACGTGGAAATCTGAAACTCACGGCTTGTAAGAGTGGTAGAGGCAGCAACCCTCACAACATTTAGGAAGTATTTAGAGGGTACTTGTGGCATATTAGGCTATTGGACAAGTGCTAGAAAATGAGATTAGAATAGTTAGGTGCATTGCCTTTTGACAAGCACAGAGCTGATAGACTGTGGCTATAACTCAGAAAAAACGGCCAATAGCAACTTCTCAAGGACAACTGGAATGAACAATAAACTCTGGCTTGGCCAATGATATTGCCATATCTTCAATAGAGAATGCTAAAGTCCTAGAATTGGAATTGAACCCAGATCCTTTCATTCAGATGGACAGACAGTATCCTAAGAGCCAAATAACCTCCCCACCATTTATTGCCCTTTTCTAATTGCCCTCAGGAATTTATCAATTAGCAGCCTAATTTAACCGTGATGTGGAGGTGCTGGTGTTGGACTGGGGTGGACAAGGTCAAAAGTCACAAGACACCTGGTTATAGTCCAAATGGTTTATTTGAAATTGCAAGCTTTCAGAGTGCTGCCCTATCATCAGGTGAAGTTCACCTGATGATGGGCGGCATACTGAAATCTTGTGATTTCAAATAAGCCTGTTCGACGATAACCTGGGTCATATGACTTGTGACCTTACTTTAACTGCTTTATGTCATCTGCCAGAAATTGGATCCAAATATCAAAATAAGCGCCATATAATTTCTAATGATCTCATGCAGGAAATCATTGAATCTATCTTAACTACAGCTGACAACTAGGAGTCCCATCTTCAGATATTATGATGCCTCAGGGAGCTGGAATTTGTCTTGTTCAACCTGAAGGCATACACATTTGACAATTTACATCTTTTTTTTCCTGTGGCCAGGGACAGAAGAATACAAATGGAAGATTTTTATGCAACCTTCAGTGTTGGTCCTTCTCCAAAGAGCCTCACGTGCTGCTGAACAAAGAGCAGTGTAAATATTACAGAATCAGCCTCAGTAATGTGGTGATGTGAAAGTTCAGAAAATCGTTTCACAATCCCTGTTTTTAAAAACATTCATTTCCCATTGAGACCACAAAAATACAGACAAATGAAAGCCATGTGACAGTCTTTACATTCTTCTCAGTTTACTGGAAAGAAAGTAATTGAGAAAATATGAAAGCTTGCAGTAATAATTATGGGGCATTGCAGTACTGGAAAAAAGGTAATATTCCTGGTGTTGGTAACAGGATACGGGTGTGGTGGCAGTACCACGGTCAAGAGCTAGATCAAACTGTCCAGAGCTACCGGAAAAAAAATGTTTGCTGCAGTCTCCAGATCACCAACTTGTGAACATGTGAAGAAAAAGATTGGAAAGGAAATGATTAGAAGGGCCAGAATGTTAGGGGCACATAATGTGAATTTAGTTGACCAATTAATTGTAATGCTTATAGTCTCAAGGCCAAAGAAGTGAAAGTGTTCAGAGAGTGTATTTAGTTGAATTTTCCACAGCCTAATGCCTCCAGTTCAATTAGAAGAGAAGCATTCCTGGACTTGGATGTTGAAAATGTGATGTGCCAAAATACTAAAGCACTAGGATATACAGGGTTCAATGATTTTTCTGTCTTAACGTTTATATTGGTTTATGAAAGTACAAGGGACAGTCCAGAGTAAGAAAAACATCTCCTGTGGGATAATAAAAGCAGGCCTTTGTCAGATAAATGTGAGTAACATATTGGGGAGCAATAAATGTTGCTACTGTCAAACTTCAATTGATTGAGAACGTCTCAAAAAATAGAAATATTAGGGCTCTTTTTTTCTGCCAACACATCCAATTTTGGCACATCTTATTTGATATGGTTAAGCTGAAAATGTATTTTATTTTCCTCTGGCAGTGGAGCAAAATGTGATTCTCGAGGATGGAGGTAGCCCATGCGCTGGGAGAGTTCAAGCAAGTAACTTTGGTGCGTGGTTTACCATCTGTGGTCGAATGTGGGATATGAAAGATGCTCGTGTTGTGTGTAAATACCTGGGGTGTGGTGACGCTGTATCAGCATCGGGGAACTCTCAGTTTGGAGTTGGCATGTGGTCTACATTTAACATTGAAGTTGGCTGTAATGGCAGTGAAGAAGACCCCTGGAAGTGTGAATTGAAGCAACTGGCTCACAATAACTGTTCCAGAGAAGTGGAAGCAGCTGGTGTCATTTGTTCAGGTAACTCTCCTGTCCTGAAACATTTAAAAACGTGGGAGGTGATATCATTTATTGACACAACTTATATGAAAACTCAACATTATGAAATAATAAAAGTCACCTAAGTTAGACTGAAGGGTTCTGATTTGGGAATGAAATATAACTGTTGTTGACATTTTACAGATGAGCAAATTGTGCATGTTGCCTTTTCACATAGAACTGGAACCAGCTGTCCTTCAATAGGAACATGACTAAGTGGGACACTAATCAGAACTAAAAGAGAGTGGATATTACCACTACCTTGACTGTAGAAGCCAGCAGAACAAATAATTTTTAAACACTTACAAGCCACAAGAAATTTCAGTCAGAATATTTCTGCAGAAACATGTAGAGTGTAAACAAACAGAGCAGATTATTCTTCCATCAAAAAGCAATAAGTATAGAACAGAAACTGGAAATAATGCATGTAAAGTCCAACACAATTATTTTGATTAGATTAGATTCGCTACAGTGTGGAAACAGTACCTTTGGCCCAACAAGTCCACACCGCCCCTTGCAGCATCCCACCCAGACCCACCCCCCTATAACCCACACACACCCCTGAACTCTACGGGCAATTTAGCATGGCCAATCTACCTAGCCTGCACATCTTTGGACTGTGGGAGGAAACCCACACAGACATGGGGAGAATGTGCAAACTCCACACAGACAGTTACCTGAGGCTGGAATCGAACCTGGGTCACTGGCGCTGTGAGGCTGCAGTGCTAACCACTGGGCCACCGTGCCACCCATTACAAATGATTAACCACTGACTAATATAATCATCTCCAGCTTGGTCATGATATTGTGTTGTTCAAAATATGCCATGCTTAATCCTGCCCCAGGTAGATCCATTGCTCATGGAATACTGAATTCATTACCATATTTTATTTTGTCATTGGTGGTTTGTAATCGCCTTACTGTCTGAGAATCAGAAGACAGTTCTAACGTCTACCCATCTGGAACAAGAGCACTACTCATGCTGTTGGACTCATACTAAATGGCTTATAAGTTTTGAAGCCAACTGAGATATCCTATCCTTTTCCCCTATTATTATTGTATGCAGTTAAGTGTTTAGAAAATTAATATCTAAAAATCGTATCCTAACATTTGCAGAGGGCATGATGTTTACCTAACTTAGGAATATGGAAAAATGCCTTTGTAGTTATGATCTTCTATACCTATACAGTACATATAAGCATATGAATATGCAAATTTGCAATTGGAGATCATCACTTTGTTCCTCAAACCTGCTCCTGCATTCTGTCAGTTGTTATGGATTAGATCAGGTGCCTCAGAATATTTAAGAAGGTAGCCCAGACCCTTTTTTTTTTCTTATTTTAGAGGCAAATATAAAGTGCTGTATTCCAGATGCAATTCAACTGCTAGAGCTACTCAGTGTTAAGCAAAGCACAATTTATTCAAACACTATAGTTAAGATACAACAAAAGCAAGAAGAACATAGAATAACAACTTTATTGGAAAATCTAACAGAATAATAGATACGGTAAGTATTATTAATTAACTGTTCCGAAATAGTCATAACATCCCATAAGCACACCTATTGGCAAAAAGGCAAAGTCAGAAACAGATTGTCTCACATGCAATTCAGTGGCAGCAGAGAGAGAAAAATATCTGGCAAAAACTCAGAGAGGGTCACAGCTAGCAGACATTTCCTGCAGCTTCCAACCCTTTTGAGACTCCAACAGCACGATGCTGTATCTCAAACCTAAAATAACAAAAAAAGTAGAAATCCTAGTCTGTGATTGCTGGCCACAGTCATTCAGGCTGCTTCTTTTGTTCCAACTTAAAATAAAAACTCAATGCCTCTCAAGCTGTTTACTTTATGGACCTGCACTAGCCAGTTCAGTGCTCCTGCCTTAAAACCTCTCTTTAAAGAAACCAGGGCAAAATACACCTCTGAAAGCCATAGCATCATCTCACTATTTATCTCAGATTTGATATTTAAGGTGTCTGCTTTCACACTTTATTTCCAAGGCCTCAAAATTCTCTGCAAGAATACAAATTATTCTCTTCTTTATCATAAATAACTCACGCTGTATTTTAAAATAATGAGTCATAGTTAAACATTGCAAAGAGGAAATATCCCTTTCAAATCCACCATTTGAAGATGTTTGTGATGGTACAGATTCAACCAATTGTCTCTAACTCTTCTAAACTCCAATAAATACAAGTCCAGTTTGACTAACTTAACAGAACCTTTCAAGTAATTAGTAGCCTCAGATTTAAGTGCAACTTTTTAAGCTGGTTTTCTGTTTTCAGTTCTGTCCTTTGTCTTTTGCTCTTTCCTGAATCTCTAATCCAGTGTCTGAAATACTTTTTTCTCTTTTTATGCCCTTATGATGAAATACTTTCATCCCATTTTCCATTATTTTCAGTTCCGTTTTTCCTTCCTTCATCATCTCCAGTAGCCTCACTTCTTTTTCATGCTTATGCAGTTTTAACTGTAACTCAATTAGAACTACATCTGAAGACTCATTGCTTGGAGTACTTTGTGTCTCTTTTATTTTTCTATTGAAAGGATGATTTTTATGCTTTGTTATCATTTGGAATTTGGAATTTGGTAATCCATTTAGACTACATGAGACTCTGGTTAAATTCCAAAAGTCCATGTTAAACAACCTATTTTCCAAGGAATGTCCAAAAGTTCAATTTTCCCTTTTTCATTCCAGAAAAAAAATTGGTTCCATCAACTTGCTGTAATGCAATTTATTAGAGAATTTGCAGAAATTATGATGTAGGATTTGGAAGTCAGTCAAATGTTAAAGTTCAGGATTCTAATGGACCTGCAAACAAAATAATCATGCCCAACAACAAGTTTGTTCTGTAATTCATCAATATTAACACAAAGATGGATACTACCAGATAGGTAATCTAATGAAAAAAAAACTGCAATAGCTTCACATTGAGACAGTTCCAACGGAAAACAACAATATTATTACAATTCCAGCACAAGATGACTAGATATGGAGATTTTGACTCACCCTGTTTAGTGAAAAATCCTTACTTCTATTTCAATTTCCACACAAGATGACTAGATATGGAGATCTTGACTCACTCTGTTTAACGAAAAATCCTTATTGTTTTAAAACAACAGATCACAAAAGCCCAAGACTTGTTGGTGGAGCAGATAGATGCTCTGGAAGGTTGGAGATCCAGAAAGGAGAGACTTGGGGGACTGTGTGTGATTCGCACTGGGATTCACTGGATGCCCGTGTTGTGTGTGCATCACTGAAATGTGGAGAAGTAATATCAGTAGTCAAAGGAGCTCAATTTGGAGAGGGCAGTGGTCCTATCTGGCAGGATGTCTATGAATGCCAAGGAAATGAGACCATTCTCTGGTACTGCCCAACTTCACAAACAAATCAAAAGAACTGCACGCATAGACATGACGTCAGTATTATTTGTTCTGGTAAGTGTTTCATTCCTTTTTATCCCTGCTTTCAAGTGGAACATAGTTTAAAATCTGACCATTTTCAGTCTTGGATTCACACCATTATTTTTCAATATATTATTCATGTATATAGGAAACATAGTTGACACTTAGTATCAGACCCAGATTGCAGCTGCTTTTTCATTATCAGTAACTGGAGAGAACATTATGGTATCACATTCGTCTCCTCATTATTGAGTTCTGCTGGGTTGGAAAATTTCAATGACTCATGAACCTCTGAATGGTTGCCTAGTTTTCTACTTAGCAGCTAGCAAAACATCATATCTACATTGGCCCTTTATTGTGCTGTCACAGTTGTCAAGGTATCAGAGCTCATCTCTCATTCTTTGAAAGTCTAAAGAATACAAGGATAGTTTCCCAAAATCAGCCTTATAAGTCAATCCAGCTATAGGAGGGATGTTGGTGTGGTTGAAAGAGTTCAGAAATGATTTACCGGGATGTTGCTGGAGCTGAAGGGTTTGGGCTATAGGGCGAGGCTGAATAGGTTGGGGCTATCTTCCCTGGACTGTCAGAAGCTGAGGGGTGACCTTATAGAGGTTTATTGAGGTTAGAGAGATTCTCCCCTTTGAGAATTTTCTGCACCCTCTCTGACATATCTTTGACCCCAGCCCCTGGAAGGCAAAACATCATTCTGATGTCTTGCTGTCACTTACAGAATCATCCATCTGTGCCTCTAACTAGAGAGTCCCCTGCCATAATTAATCATTTGGAACCTGACATGCCCCTTGACATTACAGTCTTGGTACCAAAGCCTGGCTGGCAGTGCTACATTTCCCCAAGAGTCTATCACCGCCTACATTTTCCAAAGCTGCATATTTGTTTGAGATTGGGATCGCCACAGGAGATTCCTGCACAAACTACCTCCCTCTCCCAACTTTCCTGGAGGTCACCCATCTACTTGACTGTATCTTCTCTTTCAAAAACAAATTTGCTGTACAAGCTCAGCAGGTCTGGCGGCATCTGTGAAGGGATAAACAGAGTTTTTTTTGGGTCCGGTGGTTCTCCCTCAGAACGATGGTGGCTGGGAGAAAGTCAGTTTATATGCAGATAATAGGGAGGTGGGTGCAGTAGGGAATAAACAACAGGTTAGAGCCCAAAGAGAGAGAAAGATAGTTGCACAGACAAAGGAGTTGCTAATGATCACGCTGGGAGGGTGAATAGTTGTTAATGTGGACTGTTAATGACTAACAACAGTGGATGCGTAATGGTAGGCTATGTGGTAACAAGGAACAAAAACAAAATTGCAGGAAAAGCTCAGCAGGTCTGGCAGCACCTGTGGAGGAGAAAACAGAGTTAACGTTTTGGATCCGGTGAGTCTGGGACATGGGAGAGTTTAGGCCCGAAAATTATTGAACTCAGTATTGAGTCTGGAGGGCTGCAGGGTCCCCAAGTGGAAAATGAGGTGTTGTTCCTCCAGCCTGCATTGGGCTTCGTTGGAACACTGCAGCAAGCCAGAGACAGAGATGTTGTCCAGGGAGCAAGATGGTACATTAATGTGGGACCCACCCCACTTTTCCCCTTCACAGATGCTGCCAGACCTGCTGAGCTTTTCCAAGAAATTTGTTTTTGTTACTGATTTACACCATCTGCAGTTCCTTTGGTTGGCATCTTCCATTTATTTCCCTCCATGCAATGGCATGCATCTCACCCCATAGCTTCTGTAAATTCCTCATTAGTTCCAACTGCCGCGCCAACTGATCCATGAAATCCGATAGGATTCACAAGCAATCATGTTTCCTGCAGATATAATTATGAGTAACGTGGAAAACCTGTCCAATCTCCCACATCCAACAGAAAGAGCACATTAGTCTACTAAAGGCCATCTTTGCACCTTAAGAATCTACAGACTCAGAAAATAGCACAGTTTTACTGATTTAAAAATACTGCACTGGCTAGCGTTGGACCTAAGTTTTTGTATTTTTAAAGATTAATCAAAAGACAAATCTCAATTATTGCATATAATCAAAAAACTCACCTTACTCACTTTTGTAGATTTACAAAAGAAAAGCAGTAAGACGACAGTTTAAAAAGTTACTTTGCAGCTCCCTTGCTATGAGTTCATACACACAGCCTTCTGCAAGGTCAACTGTGAGCTTCGCTGTTTGTTTATTTTTCCTAGATCCAACAATGAGGCCCAGAGATACTTGAAAGGGGACAACAAAGACAGCTGCTATGTGCTGTACTACTTGGTCAGACAGCAGTGTAGGTTTTGTTCTCCATTTGAATCACTTAACATGTGGTCACTGCCTTTGTCTGCCTTCCAACTTTTTAAAGTGCCATTGTTTTGATTTTTTTTGCCAAGTTCCAAAACATTGCAATAGCTTATAAAACAGTAGAATTCAAGAAAATCGGCTCCAAAACTCAAAAAGGAGCAGCTCTTACAGCCACAATTCTTTTCCCGTCCTCCATCTTGGATTCCCCAGAATCCTTGATGGATAGACTGAATAGCTGAAGTATTTTTCTCAGGCTAGAGGTGTCCAGAAGTAGAGGACATGGGCTTACAGTGAGTGAGGAAAGATTTACAAGGGATCTGAGGGTGGTGGCATGTATAGAATGAGTTGCCATAGGAGGTGGTGGAAGGGGGTACAATAAAAACATTTAAATGGCATCTGGATTGGTACATAAATAGGAAGGGTTCAAAGGGGCATGGAGCAAATACTGGAAAATGGGGCTTGATCAGTTTAGGAAATCTGTTCAGTGTGAATGAATTGGGCTGAAGGTTCTGTTTCCATGCTGTATAATTCTTTGACTCCATGACTTTATGATTAGTCCATTATACCCTATCACATCACCTCTATGGCTTGTGTATTATTTCATTGGTAAACAGATCAAAACTTAATGCGGTATGCTAGATATAGATTTCTATAAAGTTGCAGCAAAGCATTTTTTCTGGTGTACTGAATCCCCTTGCAATGAAATTCAAAATGCCATTTGCCCTCTGACTATCATGCTACCTCTTTTCGACTTATGAACAAAGGTCATTTAGTTATCAATACTGCACAATATCCAAACATTGGTTTCTGCCTTTCTTATCAAATAAGTATTCCTTTATTATGTAGACAGAAGAACAGCAAATAGGGAATTGCTGCAGATGAAGAACAATCCTGCTGTCCTTGTCTTCATGGAGGATGATGCAGAAATATTTCTCAGAAAAATAGTATGGGGCTTTGAAAATGGAAAGTCAAAGAAATTATTATTAATCAAAAGTACTACCTCACTTCGTTTTTTTTTAATCCTTCCTAATTGGTGAACATCCTTGAACATTCAGTTCCCAGACTTGGCCACCCTACAATCATAAATCATTATATCATACAGTTCTCTTTTAACAGCTTCAAAGCATTAACCTCATCAAGAATGCCTCGTGTATTTAGATAGAATGCCTTTAGTTGCCCTTTTTCACATTACTCTACAAACTGATCCGAATAAATGTTCTCTTTAACATTGTCTATCAAGTAATATTGATGGCTGTTTTCTTTTTCCAACAATCAGTTTCTCTTTCCTTCATTCTGAGCTTCCTCTCCGGATTCCATCCAAAAGGCAAATTAATTTAGACATTGGCCAACAGCAGCAAAAAAAAATGTCTCTGCCAGGATTATAATAATTTCATCTCATTATTATAAAATGAAAGCATGAATGTCATACAAATTACATCTGCCCATGAAGTATTGCCCCAATGCCACAGGAATCTGGTCGTTAATTGTCCATAAGCATGTTTAATAGCCAGAGGTGCCAAAACTACTGTTGAGATTAATGCTTTTGAAGTCTATCATTTAATTCGCTTTCCTAGGTCTCCCAAAACCTGTTTTCCAGACTTCATCTCTGTTCCAATCTAATGCTGTTGGTGCCAAAATGGTCTATTCACCTACCACTAGAATATTACCCCACAGACACTCTGTGCCACCTTTACCCCAAACACCATTGAGACAATATATCATTGTGGTGTCAAATGTTTGGCTTAAGAAATGTCTGTTTTCCCGTTATTTATGGATAAACTGTCATCGTGGCTTTTCTACTCTTCCTTCTTTGCAGTTGAGCTACTGTGATGTCAGGATCTTGGCTCATGCAATATTCTACAGAATAATTTTCATTCTGATCAATATCCAAATGCAAAATACTAGTAAGCGGCATTTGTTCAGTAGAATAACCATGCAATACTTCTGCCATTCTCATAGACTTGCTATTGGTAACCCACTAATTTGTTGCATGCATATCCCAAATCAGCTGTATAACTATCTCCTATCTCTACTGAGCAGTTGCACCCCAATATCTGCAACTATTACCAGGTGTTTTCTGTAGCTGCTGATATTTCTTGCACATGTATTTTTTGAGGACATATGATGCATTCAAAATTTGCAAAAAAAATGTGGGATGCATATTCAATTTGATCAAGCTACCTTAATTTTGAAAACTATTCTTTGCAATTAGAATAATGTGACAAACAGCTTCATTCCCTGTAAATAAAAATTGAAACAAATATTAAGGAAAAGAAAGGTAGAACATAAAGAGCACCCTTTTCCCCTTCACTAAAATTGTTCACTCACCAAACTCTCAGCTTCACACACTATACTCGTGGTATTCCATGGAAGTTGCACTTTGGCCCACATATTTAAACAACAACAGAGACAGAAAAAAAAACAGCTCTAGTAAAGCTGCAGTATCCTGATAAAACTAGTTAATTAACTACATGATCATGATTATTCTCCTGTGGAGAAGTTGTTTTTTTCTATATATAGACATGGCAGAAATTTCAATTTTACTTGAACAGTAAATTTCATTCATCTACTACATGCAGACAGGACTCGGTTTGTTGTAAGAGATAAGCCTTTATAATTCATTCATTTAGTAGATTCTGAGCTTCTCACACAGTCCAAGCTACACTTCCTTCAACAAGAGTTCCAACAGCTTTTCTAAAGTAACCCCTGTTCTTTCACTGTGGCACTGCTGTGTTTCACTGGTATGATAAATGAGAATATTTTGGTCACCATGAATTGGTTTTTCTCAAGATTTTCACTCATTTTGCTTTCTTGTTTGGACGATTCCTTATGTGTACATGAAGAGGTTTATCCAAATAAATGTAAATCCACTAAAAAATGTTCATTCCTCTTGAACAAAGGACAAAGGAGACCACGGTTAGTTGGTGGCAGTGATACCTGCTCAGGAAGAGTCGAGATAATGTTTGATGACACCTGGAACACAGTATGTGATACCTATTGGGATTTACAAGATGCAGCTGTGGTCTGCAATCAACTTGGGTGTGGGACTGCCATCTCAACTCCAGGAGGTGCATACTTTGGAGAGGGAGATGGGCCTATATGGAATTATATCCATGTTTGCATTGGCAATGAACTCCGTTTGACTGACTGCCCGTTTGCATCCTGGGGAAACCATCAGTGCACGCACAAAAATGATGCTAGTGTCATCTGTTCAGGTAGGGATTGATTCATTGTCAAATGCCAAATATTCTGATAATGTTACTTATTTGCGAATATAAATGTGCAAGAGTATGTTCTGCTTGTATTGTGATGTATCTGTGAAAAAGATGTCAGTGTTACTCATTTCTCTTCAATTTATCATCGTTTTCAGAGGAAATTGAAATGAATCTGTTGAGCAGTTCATTTGAGGGACCCAACTATAAATCTGCACATGTCAGCTGTGCTAGATATCTGCTTAGAGTTATCACTAATTCTCAAAGCAATATGAGTTCACGACAATGAAGCAGGTATTCATGACTCAGTCACGAGTGAGTGTGTATAACTCCTGCCCAGAATAACACACATACTTTGATATCAAGTGCTTGTTTTTATCATTCTAAATTGGATATGCAGAGTTTATACTTACAGCACACCTGGAGAATGGAGTACAATTGAAAGCATATGTTGGCACATCTATTCGCACAATTCTAAGGGTTAAACTACAAAGAAAGCGTGCATTACCAATAAACTTTTCTTCCCTTGCAATTTAAAAAGTTGTTTGATTGTGAATTTTAATGTTGTGCAAGAACTGATAACATTGATCAAGTTTTTTATATTGATGCTGGTGCCAGAATTCAAGATGAAGGAACATTAAAGAAACATTACTTCAGTCCAAATAAAAACCAAAAGAACTGCGGATGTTGTAAGTCAGGAACAAAGTTGCTGGTAAAGCTCAGCAGGTCTGGCAGCATCTGTGGAGGAGAAAGCAGAGTTAACTTTTTGGGTCCGGCGACCCTTCCTCAGAACAGAAACATTGAAGATGTCTTGTTGTTCTCCACTCCTCTTTCCCTGATCAAAAGAATAATGGATGCCAGATAACAGGATAATTTTAAAAGTAAGAACGATAATTTTTCATTATCCAGGGATACAAGGGCACACAGAACCAAGATTTGTAGATTTAAGTCCAACACAAATTGACTGGTGGAATTGTCTTTAGAGGCTGAATGCAACACTAGAGATTGCTCAGACAGCAATTTGAGATTGCTCTTACTCACAATTTGTTTGCTTCATTGTTCAACACTTCAATATCACAGCATGGTGGCTCAATGGTTAGCACCACTGCCTTATAGCACTAGGGACATAGGCTCGATTCCACACTTGCATGACTGTATTTGTGGAGTTTCCATATTCTCCTCATGTCTGCAAGGGTTTCAACCTGATGCTCTTGTTTCGTCCAACAGACCAAAGTTGTGCAGGTTACGTTGATTGGCCATGCTCAGTTGCCCATAGTGTCCAGGGCTGTGTAAGCTAGTTGGGTTAGCCAAAGGAAATGCAGTGTTATAGGGTAAAGGGTTGGGCCTTCAGAGGGTCAATGTGATGAATGGCCTGCTTCTACACTATAGGGATTGTGGTGCATTCCAGTTTCTTTCAATATATTTCAGGAAGCACACATGTCTTGAATTCACTCTTCATAGATGTTCTGAGAAAGTGAATCTTCAACTGAATTATGATAGTTCATATTTTTGACTGAATTAAAAGTCTACTTGCTTCCAGACTAATTTGAGAGCTTTACAACATTCTGTGTTAAATTCTTCAATGTCTATAACCAGCTTTGTGTTGCCAGCATCATGGCTGATGGTGATTGGCCAGCTGTGAATATCTAATCATGCAGCAGGCAATGAGGGAACGTATGTAAGGAAAGCACACTGCCTAATTATGTCTCCTCATCTGAGATGCATCCATTGATGGCAATATTGGTAACTGCAATGGACTTCTTATTCTGGTGAAATGCACTAGAATAGAAGAAGCCCACGACAATGGTTTTTCATGAGCACAGCGCTAAATTGGATAGTTGCAGTGCAAGCCTAATTGCTCAAGACTGGGTATCCAGAAGGTGGTATTGGCTATAATCAGTAGTAATGTTTTGTTTCACCACAAACTGTAAGTGGAGTGCCATACCTTTCACTGTACCATTATCTTTGAGGTAGATGACCAACACTCCTCCAATGAGGAGTGTAAAAGATTAGGCTAACAAAAGACACACCGAAGACTGAGGGGTAAAATGTTGAGAAGCTTCAACGAGGGTGAAATGCTGTACTGAACCATAGAATTGCAAACACAAAGTTAAGTGAACAAATTGATCAGATTAGTCCCTGTAGCCTTGTCAAATTGTGTCATGAATTCTGGAAAACTAACCAAAAAGCTATTTGAAGATATTACATAAGCGTTCCTGTTCCTAATGGATGGATGTGCTCAATAAACCAGGACAGGGCTGACACATGTGCAAGCATGTACCATTAGAAGTGCCCAGGAGACCACTCATTATATAGCATCTTCCTAGAGTCACAGTGGTCAAATGTCAGCCAATTCACTTCGGTCTGCTGAATATTTAGAAAATAAAATAAATGAGTGCAATTGTTACAATAAAGGCTGGATGTTCCAAAAAAATCTTCATTGTTACACTGAAAACAACACCCACAAAAAAAAACTTGCTGAATTTGGTACCCAGTGCACAACTTGGGTCAGCTGTTACCACTATCATATGTAGACTGCGATAGCAATGTCAATGCCCACATATTTAATTGTGACTTTTTTGAGAAATATACTCAAATTTGTTGGAAAATGGCACCAGAACTGTCCTGATCAGTTGGCTCAACCTGCATCATGCTGAGCCAGGGGTCGTGGCAAATTGCCTAAGTCTGTTGATAGACATTTCAACTAAATAATGTGGGCAATCAGTTGCATGGCTAATTATGGAGGTCGGTAAACATGGTGGGGGTATCAGCAGAGGTTATTAAAGATTCAAAAATAAGCCAGAGAGTATGTAAAGATTCAGGAATCTAACATCAAACATCAATCAAGATAAAGGGACAACTATGAGAAAGGGCCAGTCAACTTAAATGCGCTTGGTATACAAAACAATGTAAATGACCTTGTAGAACAGATTGAATTTGGCAGGTATGATGTTGTGGCTATCACAGAGATGTGACTGCATGAGACCTGGGCTAGGAACTAAATATCCAAGGATACACATTGTATTGAAAGGCCAAGAAGATGGGCAAAGGGTGTGGAGTTGCCTTGTTACTATGAATTGAAATTATACCGATGGCAAGAAGTGATGAAGTGGTGAAACACATAGAATGTGTGTATGTAGAGTTGAGGAACTGCAAAGGAAAAGAAGACTCATGGGAATTAGATAGAGGCCTCCTAGCAGTCTTCAAGATGTGGAGCGGAAAATTAAGCAGGAGATAGAAAAGACATTTTTTTAAAAAAAGCATTATTACATTAATTGTGGGGGAATGCAACGTGCAGTTGCACTTGGAAAATCAGGTTGGCAGTGAATCTCAAGAAAAGGAATTTGGGGAATGTCTATGAGATGGCTTTTTTTGGAGCAGCTTGTGGTAGAGCCCGCTAAGAAGCAGACAGCTCCAGATTTGGTGATGCGGAACTTGGTAGTCTTGACTATAGAGCTTAAGGTGAAGGAACCCCTTGAGGAAGTGACCACAATATAATAGAATTGACCCTGCAAGTTGAGAGGGAGAGGATTGAATCAGATGTAGCAGTATTCCAATCGGGTAAAGGAAACCATAAAGACATGAGGGAGAAAGTGGCCAGAGCTAATTGAAAGAAGAGCCTGACAGGGAAGTCAAGAATTTCTACAGGTAATCCGGGAGGCATAGCAGAAACTCAGGACAGGAAAGAAGAACCATGCTAAAGGGAGGATGAAACAGCCATGGCTGACAAGGGAATTCTGGGACAGCATGAATGCAAAAGAGAAAGCATAGAATGTGGTGAAGATTAATGGGAAACTCGAGGATTGGGAAGCCTTTAAATTCCAGCAGAGGATAACTTTAAAAAGTAATAAGGGTGGAGAAGATGAAATATAAGAGTAAATTAGGTAACAGTGTAAAAAATAGCAAAAATTTTGTTTTAGATTTATAAAAGATAAGACAGACACAAGAGTGGACCTTGAACCTGGAGAAACATGAGGCTGGAGAAGTAGTAATGAGGAATCAAGAAATGGTGGAGCAACTGAGTAAGTACTTTGCATCATATTTCACAGTGGAAGATACCAGCAGCATACCAGAACTTCAAATCATTCAGGGGCTGAGGTGTGTGTAGAGGCCATCACTAAGGAAAAGGTGGTGGGGAAGCTGAAAAGTCTAAAGGTGGATAAATGATGCAGAACATTTGATCTACACTGCCAAATTCTGAAGGACATAGCTAAGAGGTTGTTGAGGCATTGGTGGTGATGTTTTAGAAATCACTGGAGTCTGGGAGTGTCCTGAAGAATGGAAAAGGGCCAATTTAACACTCCCGTTTAAGAAAGGAGCAAGGAAGAAGGCAGGAAACTGTAGGCTGGTTAGCCTGATCTTGGTCATTGGCAAAAAAAAGAGTCCATTAATATAAATGAGATTTTCAGTATTTGGAAGTGGATAATAAAAAGGACTTGGCAGGCATAGTTTTATCAATGAGATGTCATACATGACAAATCTGTTAGAACTGATGAGGTAATGAGCAAGTTAAACCAAGGAGGGCTAGTGAATGAGATATACTTATGTTTCCAAAAGACATTTGACAAAGTGCCACACAGGAAGCTGCTCAATAACATAAGAGCTCTTGGTGTAAGAGGTAAGGTACTGGCATGGACAGAGGATTGTCTGACTGGCAGAAGGCAGAGAGTAGGGATAAAGGAGTCTTTTTTGGGATGGGAGCTGATAACTGGTGGAGTTTTGCAGTCGTCCGTCTTGGGACAACAGTTCACATTATACATTATTGATCTGGGGAAGGAACTGTGGGTATTGTTGATAAGTTTTCAGATGATGCAAAGATAGCTGGAGGGACCAGTCATGGTGAGGAAGCAGGGAAGGCTACAAAAAGATTGCACAGACTGAGAGAATGGGAAGAAAGTGGAAAATTTAATACAATATAGAAAAGTGTGATGTTTTGGACTTTGATGAGAAAAGTAGAGGCATAGAGTATTTTTAAGCAGGGAAAGGTTTTGGAAGCCTGAAGCACAAAAGAATTTGGTAGTCCTAGTCAAGGATTCTCTTAAGGTTAACATACAGTTTCAATTGGCAGTTAAGAAGGCAAATGTAATGTTACCATTCATTTCAAGAAGGCTAGAAAATAAAAGCAGATATGTTCTCCTGAGTCTGAAATGAGACTATAGCCAAACTGCTTTTTTAATATAGTGAGCAGTTTTAGGCCCCATTTCAGAGGAAAAATATGCAGGCCATTTAGGGCATCCAGTGAATATTGACAAGAATGATCCGGGGACAAAGGGGTTGCCAAATGAGGGGTGATTGAGGACTCTAGCCATGAAGTCGAAACAGATTGGTAGGATGAGGAAAGATCCCATTTAAACCCACTGTATACTGAAAGGGCTAGATACAGTGATCACGGAGAAGATGTTTCCAATAGTGGGAGAGAGGAGGACCTGATGGCACAGCTTCAGAGTGAAGGGACCTCGTTTAGAACTTAGATGAGAAGGAATTTCCTCAGCCAGAGGCTGGTGACTCTGTGAAACTCATCGCTGCAGTAGGCTACAGAGGCCAAGTCATTGAGGGTATTTAAGACAGGATAGCTCAGTTTTTGATTAGTAAGGGGGAATCAAGCGTTATGTGGAGAAGGCAGGAGAACGTAATTGATAAACATATCAGCCACGATCCAATAAAGGCGCAGTTTTGCTGTGCCAAATGATCAAATTCTGCTCTGAAATCTTGTGGTCTTGTGGTCATGAACCCCCATATTCAGAGGACACCCTAAATAATAATATTTAAAGAACAATGCACTACATCAGATTGTTAACCCAAAGATTCACTGCAACAATTCATCAAAGCTCCATCTCCAACAACTTGCAAGCCGAGATGTCGATGATTTATGTGATTAAAGGCAACAACCTCTCGGGAACACCAGCACCGACGATTTTCCTTTCAACTTGCACACTACTCTTCCTTGGCAAAATACCAATTGTCCAGCACCATCATACACCTTCAGTTGCTGGAACTGAATCACTTAAGGAAATGTGACTTTACCTGCTTAAACATTTAAAGTTCTGAACCGTCACTGGCCTTTACAGCGACAGCTGCACACCTTCAAAGTATACAATAGTGCAACTGAGAATGTACTTCCTCATTTAGTCTTTCCTGCTTTGAAGGTCTTGTCCTTTGGAGCATAACAGCTCGAACCGAATTTTTTGAAATGTTAATCTTCCCGAATATCTCTACCTTTCAAATATGGGCTGCTTTCCCTCCCTGTTTTCTATTCGCTATTCAGTAACTGGGGGAAGAGATAAATCTTCCCCAAATTAATGAGATTAATGGTTATAATTTACATTCAGATGATTCTTCTTAAAACATTGCATGAATGTTGACAATCCAATTGCATTCTTACAGGTGAAGATTGGCAGTTACGGCTGGCTGACGGAGAGAGTATTTGCGAAGGCCGTGTGGAAATTTATTATGACGGTGTTTGGAGGAGAGTGGTTGATACTGATTGGAATTTGAATGAAGCAGAAGTGGTGTGCAGACAGCTGAAATGTGGGTCTGCAATAAACATTTACAACCACTCGAAGTTTGGAAAAGGCACCGGACCGATGTGGATCAGTAATGTCAGGTGCAAAGGAAGTGAACCTTTCCTGCGGAATTGCAGTTTTACAGAAGTGGAGCAGTCATCTCTTGTAGATGACGTGGGACTGATTTGCTCTGGTATGACCTTCTTTATTTACTCATATATAATTATTGCCCTGCTGCCGGCAATGTGCTAAAGTCCCCCGGAGTCAGAAATAAATCTAATACTATATTCAGGAAAGTGGAATGATTTCTGTTGGATGGTGTTGAGTATTATTTGAACTGCACCCACCCAGGCAAATTGTGAGTATTCAATCGTTCCTGCGTTGTACCTTATAAATGTTGGGCTGGCAGTCGGGAGAAAGGACATGAAATACTAATCAAATTTTTTTTATCTGATCTGCCCTTGTAGCTACAATATTAATATGTCTCGAACTCAGTTTATGGTTAATGTTGATCACTTAGAATGTTGATAGCATAGGACATGGAAATGGTCAATTTTAGATATTATAAGAGCTCAGTTGAAATACTACTTTCACTAAAAGTGTGCACAACTATTCCACTGCTGTAATTTAGAGAAGTAAACCCACAGCGCTGTCCAACCTAGCCAAAACGACTCTCAAACACCTATTGGATTAATGACAATGCCTTTGGCAAATCTAACCAGCAATCAGCTGTAGCATTACCTTGAAGACAGAGATGGACAAAAAATGCTGACCCTAACTATGACATCCTTCTAAAGAGACAGGACTTCAAAACTTGGAGACATCATTTTTCAAGCAGATTCAGATGTAGCTGAGCTCTGCATTCTAAAATTATAGAATTATCATTTTAAATTTTCCTTTCTTTCCCATGATTACTTGTAGGACTGTAATATCTATGTTGTGTGGGGCTGCGGTTGATAATTCTCAGCAGTTCATTTTCATTTTGAATGTGGATTGGACCGAGGATGGTGAGACAAAGGAGCAGATTGCACTATTGAATAAGATCATGGCTGACTCCACTTTCTTGGCTTTTACCAACAAATTTTGAATCCTTTACAGATTAAAAATCTGAATTGGTAATGGAAACAAAAAGGCACAAAACATTCAGAAAAATGAAAGCAAACTGATCATTGCATGTAAACAGTGAGCAATGGGTTGTAAATTTGAAACAAATTTGTTGCATACAGTGCAGGAGCCGTAACCTGGACAAGAAAATGTTTGATGTAATTATTTCTGGTTTTTCAGATAATATTCAGATAAGATTGGTGGATGGTGAAAGTCGCTGTGCTGGAAGAGTGGAGCTTTACTACAATGGAAGCTGGGGAACTGTATGTGATGATTCCTGGGATTTAGCAGATGCTCAAGTTGTCTGTAACCAGCTGAAGTGTGGGCAGGCTTTAAACGCAACAGTTTCCAGTTGGTTTGGTCCAGGGGTGGGGCCTATTTGGTCGGATAATATTTACTGCAGCATGAATGATTCTGTCTTGTGGGAATGTCTGCTGGGGCAGTGGAGGAAGAGCGACTGCAACCATAAAGAAGATGCTGGAGTTATTTGCTCAGGTAACATGTCCTATTCACCCTTGCCAGTCCTTTCTGTTCAAAACTAATGGCTTTTTAAAAAGTAAGAACTCAATGAATCACTCCTACATATTATTACTTTAAAAATACATATGTATAACAATCCATGCAGAGGCTTGTTAAGAGCATTCTGTTTGATAAAATTTGTTTGAAAGATTATTGAACTTGATACTGAATCTGAGTCTCACTGGAACACTGCTGCAGGCTTCTGACAGAATTGTTGGCATGGGAATGCAGTGGTGTGTTGAAGTGGCAGACAACTTCAAACAAAATGCTCTTAACAAATCTCTGCATGGATTGTTATTCATATGTCTTAAAGAAATTAACCAGTAGGAATGTGTCATTGATCTCTTTCAGAAAAATGTCATTAGTTTTGAACAGAAAGCCTGATGTTTCACTGCACAATTGAGTTGAACAGCCAACAAACTGAACAAAAGTTTAGTTTCATGTGGAACATTCTATCCTCACTAAAATAATTAGTTTTATCCTCCATGCCCTCATCATTACCTTTGTCTACCTCGTTGAGCTCATACTCACGTTGAACAACTTCTCCTTTAACTCTTTTTACTTTCTTCAGTACAAAGGTGTGGTTCTGGGTACAAGTGTAGGTCCCAGTAATGCCTGTCTCTCAATGGGGTACTTGCAACATTCCTTTTTCAAGTCTTACTTGGGCCCCTCATGACTGTTTAACTGAAAAATCAATGACGTCATCGATGCTGCTTCTCTCGCTCATTCTGAACTGGAGAAGAAATGATCAATTTTGTTTCCAATTTTCACTCTGCTGTCTACTTCACCTGGTTCAGCTCTGACATCTCCCTTCCCTTTCTTGATGACCGTGTTTCCATTTCTGGGTGTAGGCTGGCTGCCAATATGCATTACAAACCAACCAGTTTCCATTAGTTACCTGGAATGTGTGAACTCAAGCCCTGCTTCCTGTAAGGACTCCATCCCATTCTTCCAGTTCCTCCATCTCCATCAAATGTGTTGTGGCCATGTCAACTTCCACGGAGTGGTGGGGGAGCCCAGAAATGCCCACTTTTCTTTTTTCCATCATATATTCAGTGCTACTATGGTCAACAGAGTCCTTAACTATGTCTGTTCCATCTCCTGAACTTCAGCACTCACCCTTTCTCTTACCACCCACAAATACGATTAGGATCCCCCTGGTGCTTACTTACAACACCACCAACCTTTGCTTCCAAAGGATTGTATACAACCCTTTCCATGACCTCCAAAACAATGCGATAGACAGACACATTTTCCCCTCCACCTCTTGGTCAGCAATCTGCATGGAATTCTCCCTCTTGGACGCTCTGATCTACTCCTCCTTAATTCTCAGCATCCCCTCACATTCTCATGGCACCTTCCTATGTAATCACAGATGGTGTAACACCTGTTTCCCTCCTCTTCCTCACCATTCAGAGCCTCATATATACAATTTTGGTTAAGCAGTGATTTACTTGTGCTTCATTCAATCTAGTCTACTGCAGTCACAGTTCACAGCATGGTCTCCACTACAGTGGGGGGAATGAAGCACAAATTGGATACCACTCCACAGAACGCCTATGTTCTGTCCATATAAATGTTTGCCATTTCAAACACCACCATATTCCCATGCCAATATTTCTGTCAGAAGCATGCAGCAGGGTTCCAATGAGCCTCTGCGGCTCAAAATCAAGTTCAATAACTTTACAAAACCAAAAAAATAGCAGATGCCGTAAATTAGAAACAGAAACAGAAATTGCAGAAGGATCATTGGACTCAAAAGATTAATTCTGATTTCTCTCCTCAGATCTGAACTTTTCCACCAATTTCTGTTTTTGTTCTCAATAACTTCATAGCTTGATTCCATCCTGCGATTCTTTTTACTCATTGTGACATCCAATCCTGTTATGACGTGGGTTGCTTTTAGCTCAGCCAATCCATTTTCTCCCACTCTCAGGCCTATTATCAAATTACATCGCTTGCTTTCAGCACAAACTATCTATTCTCTGCTACAAGGAGAAAGCTAGAACTGTAGATGCTGGAGTCAGAGTTAATATAGTATGGACCTGGAACACAGCAGATCAGGCATCATCACAGGATTAGGAGATTCAATGTTTCAGGTCAGGACTCTTCATCAAGACTTCATTATCATTCCCTGCTACTCTCAGCTCTCATTACCATTTTTTCAGTTTAACTTCTGTCGTGGCCTGCCGTATGTAATTCCCATGTTTACCTATCCCTTTCATACCTCTCTCTCTGGGCTCCATCTCCAGCAATCTGATCACCACTCCCTTCCCCCTTCCCCTCCCAATCTCTTCTTCAGCATAAATATCACTTTTTTTTTCCGAACTGCCATCAGTCCTGATGAAGTCACTGGACTTGAAGTTTTAGTTCTGGTTTCTTTGCCACAAATGCTGCCAGACCTGCTGCGTTTCACCAATAATTTCTGTTTTTGCTCCAGAAGAAAGTTCATTCTTTGTTCTATAGACCACAGAGCTGTTCGGCTGCAGGATGGAGCGAACCCCTGTCAGGGCAGAGTTGAAGTTTACTATAATAAGACCTGGGGGACGGTTTGTGCTGATTCCTTTGGAAAGACAGAAGCAGAAGTTGTTTGTAAACAGCTCAGCTGTGGATCTGCCCAATCTGTGGAAAGTGCTATTACATTTGGAAGCGGTTCTGGACAGATCTGGCTCGATGATGTGAACTGTCGTTTGCAAGATACTCTCCTGTGGCAATGTCCATCTTCACCATGGGGCCAACATAACTGTAACCACAAGGACGATGTTGGAGTCATCTGTTCAGGTAAGAGCTGCAGATAGAACCTATTTCTCTTGAAATATTTCACTAATGTTTTAATATTTCTTTCACTCATAAATTTGAGGCTACTCACCTGTTTATTGTTAGTGTCCAGATAATGCCTTTGCACTCACACCTGCATGGTTTTCTGGTCAAACAGCAAGTTGTTTTGAAATTTTCATCCCAGTTAATAGTTCCTTCCATGGCTTAACAACTCCCTATTACTTTAAACTCCAGCAGCCCCATAACTCTCAAAAATATCCATCATTTCTAAGCCTGGTATCTTGGGCATCTCCAATTATAGTTGCTGCACAATTCATGGAGCTAACTTCAATTGCTTTGGTATTCATCTTCATAGTTACTTCACTACACTTCCCTGCTTCCATACATCACATTCCCTCTCTTAAAATCCTCCTTAAAATATGACCATGGTTTACAGTGACTTTTCCCTTCTGACCCAATATGTCCTTTGTGCCTCCATGTTATATTTTGTGTTTAAACAAGCCCATGAAGTGGTCTGGGACATTTATTGCACAGCAAAAACACGAGTTGTTGCTGAAGTAATGAAATGTTTCTTTTTTAGAACTAATTCCAAGGAAACTTCGTCATGAGGGGTACACGAAGAACAGTAAAACTGAACCAGTTTCAGAAAAGTTTGGTAATTATTGATATGGATACGAAGAAATGTCATGCAGTAGGGTTCTTTTTCTGTGTCTTTGTGCAATTTCATAAATCAATACCAAATTGGATCATTATGACCTATCCATCATCTTAACTTTTACACCACTAATACCAATTATTTTGCATCACTAATTCCAATTCTTTAATGTACAATAGTGAGTGCCCTTCCAGAGTTAAGTACACTGTGCAACTGTCTTTGTGCCAGCTGGTTTCACTCCCAACAGGGTAGGTTATATTGGCAGTGGCCATTAAACACTTTATAATTTGGTATTATGAATTAATGGGAAGGGTTGAAAGATTAATCCTGGGACAAAATATTGGTGGTGAGTCTGAACAAAGCAACACAGCATCAGCTGTCAGACTGACCTACTCAGTTTCTCCACACTGAAATGAAGGAAAATTGTCCCTGTTAGGGGACCTGGCATTTGGAATTTGGCAAATTTGTGCATAACTGTGAGTTAGGTTTTCAATTACATTCAGCAGGCTTAATTTTAATGAAAATGTCTCCATTTCAATGTTTCAAAATTTCTCTCTCTTTAAAAATTCATGAAAATAAAAGTTAACAGTTATCTTCTGCTGTGCAAATGGCCAATTAATTTAGTTTTTGGATTGCAGCAAATTATCCCAGATCTGTGAGGTTTTTTTATTATTCGTTCACAAAACCGGGCTTTCACAGGCTAATCCGGGATTAATTATCTGTCCCTAATTCCTTCTGAAAATGGGGTGGTAATCTGCCTTCATGAACTGCAACAGTCATTTGGATGTAGGAACACTCACGGTGTGGCTATATAGGGGAGGTAGGTGATTTTCATTGAGCGAAATGAATGCAAGATTATAAGTGAATTTCTAGATGAGGTGTAGCTTTGAGTGGCATTGCATCTGCTTGTACTCTCATGCATGTAGTGACCTTGTCTATCTTTGAGTCAAAGATTATGCATAAAGAAAGAGCTGTTGAAGGAAGTTTGCTCAGTTACTGTACTACATTTTGTAGATGGTTCACACTGTGTCATTCTTTTTTGTACTCTGAACAAGGCAAACAAAATCAAGTAATTGTACTCAATTGCAAGTTAAAACACGTCAAATTCTCATGTAAAATTTTGTTTCTGCAGAATTGCGGCTGGCTGCAGGATTTAATAATTGCTCTGGAAGAGTTGAAATATTCTTCAATGGTACATGGGGAACAATTTGTGATGATTCCTGGGATAAGCAGGATGCTGCTGTCATCTGTAGACAATTAAATTGTGGCCACCCAGTGACAGTTCTGGAAGAGGTGCTATTTGAAGGAGGAAATGGTACAATTTGGATTGATGAAGTTAAATGCAAGGGGACCGAATTATTCCTGTGGGATTGCCAATTATCAATAATGGGCAATCATGACTGTGAACATAAAGAAGATGTCAAATTGATATGTTCTGGTATGCCATTTTAAATTGAATCTCGATTTTACTGCACTCATCCTTGCATTCAAAATACTCTATACTCTCATTTGCCCTACCTCTGTCACCTTAAATTGTGTCAGAACCCCAAGAATTCTCCATTCTGAAATTGTGTTTAATACCAATTATAACCCCATTTCATAATTATCATCTTTGCTTCGAGTCATAGGATCATACAAATGTACACATGGAAACAGACTCTTTGGTCTAACTCATCCATGCCAACCAGATGTCCTAAGTAAATCTCATCCTATTTTCCAGCATTCTTTAAGATACCCCCTCAGCATCTGACACTCCAAGACAAATACCACCAGCCTATTCAGCCTCTCCCTATAGCTCAAACCCTCCAACTGTGGCAATATCCTTGCAAATCTTATCTGAACACTGTCAAGTTTCACAACATCCTTCCTATTGCAGGGATACCAAAATTGTATGCAGCATTCCAAAAGTGGTGTAAATAATGTCCTATACAGCTGCAACATAACCTCCCAGCTCCTATAATCAATGGACTGACCGATAAAGGCAAGCAGAACAAATACCTTCTTCACTAATCACTAGTACCTCTACCTGGGACTCCAATTTTAAAGGACTATGAACCTGCACTCCCAAGGTCTCTTTGTTTGGTCACCCACCAAGACCTCACCATTAAATGTATAGGTTCTGCCCTGATCTGCCTTTCCAAGATGCAGCACCTGACATTTGGCTTCATTTAGAAGATACTCTAATCTATCAATCTTAGGTCCAAAAGTGTATCACTGAACACATACCCATACTGAGCACTATTTACAACCATTCATTTAGTTTATCACTTGCATATTTCACCGTTTTCTGCAATATTTACTTTGCCAACTCTGAGAGGCTTCCATTAAACTTCAATATATGTCACTTTCTTCATATTACTGAAGTGTTATTTTTACATTATTTCCCCATTCATGCTACAATTCATGGTGTTTCCAAACATTTCTACATCGTTTGTGCAATTGATAGCTAATACCAGTTTATGATCAATTGCTGTACAAAATATTGGAAAGCGCAAGATTCCGATTGTGAACCCTCCTGAATCCAAACTAAATGCTAAGTTGTTGTAATAATGAAAGCAATAACAGATTTCCCACCAGATAGTGTGCTTTTTGTCCACTTTGGCAAATATTTCAGTTCAAGCTTAGAGATAGGAGGAACTGCCGAAGTTGGAGAATCTGAGATAACAAGGTGTAGAGCTGGATGAACACAGCAGACCAAGCAGCATCAGAGGAGCAGGAGAGCTGACATTTCAGGTCTGGACCCTTCTTCCGTATACCTGAATTCAGAATACCTGCTGTATGCATCCACCTGTAAACCTTGTTATTTCAATTCAATATGTTGGTTGTATCCTCAAGTAAATGAAATGCATGAGGCCAATTTTATTTGTGATAATAAATGTTTTTGATTACAGGCCATCAAAAAGTCACAGTGTCCTTCAACAAGCAGAAACCCCCTTTTTTCATCATCCCTTGTATTTTTGTTACCCTTTTGATTGCTGTGTCACTTGCTTTGGCTGCAGAATTACAAAGAAGCTTCCAGAAAGGTTGGTATATTCCATATTAAAAGTTATGCCCCATAAATATTTTTGTTGATTCTTACTAATGGTATCATTCTATAATTCTTACAGTTTGCAGAAAGGATGTGATTGTATGTTAGTTACAGAGACATTGCGCCAGGATTTTGCACAATTGGAAAATTATCATTAAACATTGCTGAAAGGAGGCCAGAGGTTGAAATGTTTTATCTAGTTCTCATCAGACAAAGACACAAAAAACAGACTTGAAATAAAGAGGCAGCATTTTGTACAGCATGACACAAGAGTACTGATTGGTTGGAGCATTATTGGGATAGAGATGAGGCAAGTAGGACATTTAACTGTCCATCTTAATTATCAGAGCAGTCAGATAGATTCTGACTGATCAGGGCATTGCTTTCAGGATACAGCAGATATTAGTTGTCTCCATGAAACCTTTGTTTTGCAAATGTCATGTTTCTTGCATCCTGGTTCAGATGAGTGTGAGACAAACAGCATCAATTCCTACAAATGGTAAGAGTAATTTCTTAAGAAGGGTCCCGACCTGAAATGTCAACTTTTCTTCTCCTCTGATGCTGCATGGCCTGTTGTGTTCCTTCAGCTCCACACTGTGTTATCAGCGTCAATTTCTAGTTTCCTGATGGAAAATTTAAAATCTGTACCACAAGCATTTTGATGTCTGATGAAAGATTGGGTAGAGTCAAAGAGTTATAGAGTTTTACAGCTTGGAAACAAAACCTTTGGCCCAACTTGTTCATGCTGACCAGATATCCTAAAATAATCTGGTCCCATTTGCCAGCATTTTCCCATATTCCTCTAAAACCTTTCTATTCAGCTACTTATCCAGATGCATTTTAAACGCTGTTATTGTACCAGCACACACCAATTCCTCTTGCAGCTCATTGCATATATGCAGCATCCTTGATGTGAGAAAGTTGCCCCTTAGGTCCATTTTAAATCTTTCTACTCTCACCTTAAACCTATGCTTTCTAGTTCTGGACACCCCAATGAGGGAAAAGACCTTGGCTATTCACCTCATGATTTTGTGAACCCCTGTAGGTTACCACCCAGCTTCCGATGCCCCAGGGAAAACAGCCTCAGCCTATTCAGCATCTCCCAATTACTCAAACCCTCCAACATTGGCAACATCCTTGTAAATGTTTTATAAAACCTGTCAGGGTTCATAACATTTTTCCTATAGTATGGAGACCAGAATTGTGCACAGTATTCTGAAAGGTAATGCTTGATTATGTAGGGAATTATTTCAATCAAGAGAGGAGGCTTAAGTCAGATTAAATTGATATGTATAAATGTATAAATATGTATGGCAATGAGAGGGATGGGAAGAGTGGATGAGGGAATCGATCTCACTTGACTGAAAATTCAGTAGCTAAATGACATAGAACTAAAATAGTTAGTTGAAGGATTATCAGGAATTTAATGAGAACTGCTTCATTTGGAAATTCATCTGAGTTTTACAATGTGATATGGACATTTAGTAATAGTATATATGTGCAAAATCATATAAATGAATACATACATAAACTGTGGTAACTGACCCCATTTAAACCAAGACATGATTTTAGGTCTACATAGACTTGATGGTGCAAACAGCCTCTTGCTTTTCTTATATGACGACTATGATTTTATGAATTTTGATCAATGTCTGATGTCTTTGAATGGGCTGAGAACCCACGGAATTTCCAGAGAAATAAAATTGTGAGTAAATCATGTTGCAAAAACCAGGCCAAGGGTTAATAAGTCAAATTACTCAAAGATTCATTTCCAAATATATATTAGGCTTTTTCCAAAAAATTAAAAAATAATCAATCATAGCGTGTGTACATCACTAGTTAGGACATCACGTATTGCCCATCACTGAAAGCCCAGGTGGTAGTGATGGTGAACTGCCATTTTGAACTGTTGTAGTTTATCGGCTGCCAAAGGAACCACAGTGTCACTAGGACTGGAGTTCTAACATTTTGAGGCAGACACAGTGGGAGAGCTGATATTGGTGGAGAGGTGAGTCGATGATATATGACTTGAAGAGCAGATTGCAGGTGATGGTGCTCCCATGTATCTGCTGCCGGTGTCATTTCAGGTGATTGAGTTCAAGTGTTTACAAGGTGCTGTTGAAGGAGCAATGGTGTTGAAGGGATACACACCGTTGAAACTCTTCATTGGTGGTGAGGAGAGCAGATGTTGGAAATGGTAAATGGTGTGCTAAACAAAGTGACTTCCTGGTCTTGGATGATGTTGATTTTTTTTTAAATGGAGTCTGAGTGTTACTACCTGGACCAAAATCCATTGCAAATCGTTAGTTAGCTTTAAGATGGTAGTACTGAGTTGCTTTCTTGAACTGCTGTCATCCATGTGATGTAGCAAGGTCCCATGGCATTACGGGACACTGTGGTTAGCGCTGCTGACTCACAGCACCAGGAACCCAGGTTTAATTCTAGCCTGGAGTGACTGTCTTTGCAGAGTTTCCATATTTTCTCTGCGTCTCCATGGGTTTCATCTGGGTGTTCTGCTTTCCTCCCACTGTCCAAAGATGTGTAGGTTAGGTAATTTCCTGAGAGGTAGAGGCTAGGTGGGTTAGACATGGTGAATGTGGAGTTACTGGGATGGGGTGGGATGGCTGATGGGTCTGTGTGATGATTTTCAGAGGGTAAATCATTGATGAAGCAGATGAAAATTAGTGGTCCAAGGACAACACACTGGGGAATTCCTGCTGAGATAACTGACTTCAAGCAACAACAACTATCTTCCTCTGACTTAACAAGATATGAGTAAACCAATGAACAGTTTAACAAGATATGAGTAAACCAATGAACAGTTTCCTTCCTGATTCCAATTGAACCTTGTTTGTTCAAGCTGCTTCATACCACATTCAGTCAAATATGTGTTTGATGTTTGAACAAAGGCCATAATGAGGCCAGGATCAAAATCTGGTGGGACCCAAGTGCTGTGTCAGTGAGCAGATTATTGCTAAAAAGAAAAGTGCTGCTTGATTGCACTGTTGATGACACCCTCCATCATTTTTCTGATGATCAAGAAAAGACTGATGTAGTGGTAATTGGTGAGATTGGATTTGGCCTATGTTTTTTTTTTGCACATTAAAACCTTGCACAATTTTCCACTTGCCCGTGTTGGGAGCTGGCTGATCCCATTACGAGCCGCAGTGATTACATCTGCAGAAAGTGTTGGGACTTCAGAAACTTCAGCTCTGAACTTTTGAGCTGGAATCAGAGCTTCAAACACTGCAGCACATCTGGGAGGGGGAGAAGTACCTGGACGATTTGTTTCAGGAGGCAGTCACACCTGGTAGATTAAGTAATTCAAATTTGGAAAATGGCTAGGGAAAGCAGGGTAACACTGTAGGTGAGGAGGTAGAGGGATCCTGCAGCCTGGAGCCTCAGCTCTTGACCTTGTCCCAAAATTATGTTGTACTTGCTCCCTCTGTGGATGATGGAAAGGGCTGCAGGGATGATGAGCCAACTGACTACTGCACCGTGGTATGGGAGGGCATTCAAGTGGGGGGAGCAAAAAGACAGCTGGTAGTTTTTGAGGATTCTATAATTAGGGGGATAGTATAGACAGTATCCTTTGTGAACAGGATCAAGAGTCCCACATGGTGTGTGGCCTGCCCAGTGCCGGGGTAAGGGATATCTCTGACCGGCTTGAAAGGATATTGGAGTGAGAGGGAGAGGATCCAGTTGTTATGGTCCATGCAAGAACAAACAACATAGGCAAAACTACGAAAGAGGACCTGTTCAGAGATTATCAGGAGCTAGGAACCAAATTAAAGAGCAGTCCTCAAGGATTATAATCTCCGGATTACTGCCTCAGCCACATATTAATTGGCATAGGGTCATGAGAATAAAGGAAGTAAACGTGTGGCTAAAAAACAGATGAGGGAAGTTGGTGTTCATTTTCATGGGGCACTGGCATCGGTATTGGAACAGCAGGGATCTGTACCGCAGGGATGGTCTCCACCTGAATCAAGCTGGGACTATTGTTCTAGTGAATAGGGTAAATAGACTGGTCAACAGAACTTTAAACTAGAAAGTGGGGGAAAGGGGATGATGAAACTTGCCCTGGTGGGAAACAAAGCAGCAGGTTAACATGTGTAGTGGTGAATTCAACTGAGTGGAAAAATATGAAAGAAATGACAGGGAAGGAAAATTCAGGAGATGTCCTTAAAGTCTCCAGCTCAGATAAAAATAGGACAGAGTGTTTGGAAAAGGTTAGCAATCAAACAGTGGAAACATGAATGAAAATGAGAAGAGGGAGGGTTAATACGGAACTAAAGCTGTTATATCTTAATGCATGCAGTAAAAGGAATAAGATAACTGAGCTTGTGACATGGATCAAAACTGGCAGGTGTGACATGTTAGGCATCACAGAAACGTGGCTGCAAGGGGGTCAGGACTGGGAACTGAATATCCAAGGATATACATCCTATTGAAAAGATAGGCAGGTGGGCCAAGGGGGTGGGGGTGCCGTATTAGTGAGAAATGAAATTAAATCAATAGGAAGAAACGAAGTAGGATCAGATGGTGTAGAATCTGTGTGGATAGAATTGATGAAATGCTACGGTAAAAAACAAACCTACGTGGGCTTGTGTCTAGGCTTCCAAGCAGTAGTCAAGAGATGGGGCACAAAATATGCCAGAAGATTGAAAAGGTGTGTAAGAAAGGCAAAGTCACAGTGATCATGGGAGATTTCAGTATGTAGGTGGACTGGGAATAATTGCGTTGGTAGTAGATTGCAAGAAAAAGAGTTTGCGGAATGCCTACGAGATGGCTTTTTGGAGCAGCTCATAGTGGACGCCACAAGGGAGCAGGCAATGCTGGATTTAGTGTTGTGCAATAAGGCAAACTTGATAAGGGAGTTTAAGGTAAAGTTACCCCTAGGAGGCAGTGATCATAAGATTATACAATTTACTGTGTAATTTGAGAGGGAGAAGGTAGAATCAGAGGTAATGATATTACGGCTGAATAAAGATGACTACAGAGGTATGAGGGAGGAGCTGGGTAGAACTGACTGGAAGAAGACCTTAACAGGAAAAATAATGGAACAGAAATGGCAGGAGTTTCTGGGAGTAATTCTGGAGACACAGCAAAGTTTATCCCTCGGAAAAAGAAGCATGGTACATGAAGGATGAGGCAATCATGGCTGACTACACGGTCTACAATACACTTCCAAATATTCAGAAATCTCATCCTTTACAATGGATTACAAAATCTTACCCACGACCGAGGCTAGGCTAATTGGCTTATAATTTTCCATCTTTTGCCTTATTCCCTTTTTAAACAGGGGTGTCACATTAGCAGCTTTCCTGCCCTCTGGGACCCTCCCTGACTCTAGTGACCCCTGTAAGATCACCACTAACGCTTCCACCATCTCTTCAGCTATCTCCTTCAGAACCCTGTGGTGTAGTTCATCTGGCTACACTGAAGTGAGGGATAGCATGAAAGCAAAAGAGAAAGCATATAATGTGGCGAAGGGCAGTGGGAAACCAGAAGACTGGGAAGATTACAAAGACCAACAGAGGGCAACAAAAAAAAAGACCAAGAGGGAAAAAATTAAATATGAGGGTAAGCTAGTGAGTGATATAAATGAAGACTGTAAGAGTTTCTTCAGGTATATAAAGGGCAAATAGAGGCAAACGTGGACATTGGTCCACTGGAAAATGATGGTGGATAGATAGTCGTGGGAACAATGAAATGGCTGAGGAAATAAATGATTTCTTTGCATCAGTCTTCACAAAGAAAGACATGATTAATTACCCAAAAATTCAAGTTAGTCAGGGGGCAGAGCTCAGTATGGTGGCCATCAGCAAGGAAAAGGTGCTAATAAAACTGATTGGCCTGAATGTGGACAAAATATCTGGGCCAGATGGACTACACCACAGGGTTCTGAAGGAGATAGCTGAAGAGATGGTGGAAGCGCTAGTGGTGACCTTACAGGAATCACTAGAGTCAGGGAGCATCCCAGAGGGCAGGAAAGCTGCTAATGTGACACCCCTGTTTAAAAAGGGAATAAGGAAAAAGATGGAAAATTGTAAGCCAATTAGCCTAGCCTCGGTCGTGGGTAAGATTTTGTAATCCATTGTAAAGGATGAGATTTCTGAATATTTTGGAGTGTATTGTAGAATAGGGCAAAGCTAGCATGGCTTCATCAAGGAGAGGTCATGCCTGACAAATCTGCTAGAATTCTTTGAGGAAGTAAGGAGCAGGGTAGACCAAAGAAAGCCAATGGATGTTATCTACCTGGACTTCAAGAAGGCCTTTGATCAGGTGCCACAAAGGAGGCTACTGAGTAAGATAAGGGCCCACGGTGTTGGAGGCAAGGTGCTAGCATGGATAGAAGATTGGCTGTCCTGCAGAAAGCAGAGAATAGGGGTAAAAGGGTCTTTCTCAGGATGGCAACTGGTGACAAGTAGTGTTCCACAAGGGTCAGTGCTGGGACCACAACTTTTCATTTTATACATTAATGGTCTAGATGAAGGAACTGTGGGCATTCTGGCTAAGTTTGCAGATGATACAAAGATAGGTGGAGAGACAGGTAGTATTGAGGAGTTGGGGAGGCTACAGAAGGACTTGTACAGGTTAGGAGAGTGGGAAAAGAAGTGGCAGATGAAGTACAACGTGGGCAAATGTGAGGTCATGCACTTTGGTAAGAAGAATAAAAACATGGATTATTTTCTAAATGGGGGGAAAATTCAGAAGTCTGAAGTGCAAAGAGTTCTAGTTCAGGATTGCCTCAAGGTTAACTTGCAGTTTGAGTCAGTAGTCAGGAAGGCAAATGCAATGTTGGCATTTATTTTGAGAGGACTTGAATATAAAAACAGTGATGTACTACTAAGGCTTTATAAGGCTCTGGTCAGGCCACATTTGGAGTACTGTGTGCAGTCTTGGGCCTCAAATCTCAGGAAGGATGTCCTGGCCCTGGAGCGGGTTCAGAGGAGGTTCACAAGAATTGTTCCAGGAATGAAAAGCTGAACATATGAAGAACATTTGAGGACTCTGCGACTATACTCATTGGAGTTCAGAAGGATGAGCGGGAATCTAATTGAAACTTTCAGAATACTGGCCTGGACAAAGTAGATGTTGGGAAGATGCTTCCATTCGTAGGAGAGTTTAGGACTCAAGGGAACAGCCTTAAAGTAAAGGGCAGACCTTTCAGAATGCTGATAAGGAGAAACTTCTTCAGCCAGAGAGTGGTGAATCTATGGAATTCACTGCCACAGAAGGCTGTGGAGGCCAGGTCATTGTGTACATTAAGAGTGAGATAGATAGGTTCTTGATTATCAAGGAGATCAAGTGTTATGGGGAGAAAGCAGGAGAATGGGGCTGAGGAACTTATCAGCCATGATTGAATGGAAGAACAGACTCGATAGGCTGAATGGCCTAATTTCTGCTCCTATGTCTTATGGCCTTATCTTGACGAGAGGTGTGGCAAGTTCTGCAGCATGTAATTTCAATACTATTTCTGGCATTTTCTCAAGGCCCTTAGGCTTCAGTGTCCAGTCCCTCTAGTTCATTCTTATTTTTTTTAATATCACATGGAGTGAGTCAAATTGGCTGAAGACTGGCATTTGTAACTGTGATGAGTGCTGCAGGTTGTCAAGCTGGATCATTCATTCAGTGCTTCTGGCTGAAAATTGTTGCAAATGCTTCGACATTCGTAAAGATGTTCCAGGTTCTCCCAAGATTGAATATGGGAATGTTTATGGAGCCTTAAACTCCAGTGCATTTTTTTTTTCATTTTCGACCATTAATCCCCACTGAACATGGCAATACTTCAATCAGCTTGAATCAATGCTGACAGCTTAGAATAACATGGCGCTGGTTATCCCTTGGTGCCTTGCTTTTTGATAATTGTTATCTTGTTTTGTAGCTTCAGCAGGTTGACATTTCATGGTCTTGCACCTGGCATGTTATCATTAAACCGGACTTTGTCATTTGCCTTTAGCGTAATGTTGGATGTACTGGGCAATGATATTGCAGATTTTACTGAAGTGCAGTCTGTTGCTCATGGCCTGGAGTGAGTCAGAGATGTCTTGTCCTCAGTTGCTAGTCCTGTTTATCATGATACTCGAGCCAAATAATGTAATGGTGTGTGTCCTCAATGTGAAGTTGAAACACACTTTCCTGTCTGTATTACCAACAACATTCTTCTTGAGTGTTTTTGGATCTGTGTCCTTTCAAGCAAATTGGGATTATTCAGTTTCACTCCTGACGGGATGTTAGATTGAACCCCCAATTATCTGCAATCTGAAAGGAACTATATTTTTACGCATAGAGAAAAAAAGTTGTTTATTAATGATTCGTATTTTAAAGGTTTGAAGTCGTTTAATAATATATTCAAAATTCAGACCCTTGCATTGTAATTTTCCCTGTGGCTTTAATCAGATTTAGCCACGTTTCTGTTCTCAATATGACCATGGATTTCATGAGTAATTATGTTTGATTGCCAAAACAAATGCATATTGTAGACGGCATAACATCCCTCCGAGTTCAGTGAATGTAATTTAAAAGATTGCAAAAGAACACAAAAACAGATAGTTTCCAAGAAGCAATAAAGAACGATGCAAGGTGGAAAGTGGGTATTAAAGATTAATATAACCTTTGACATTTGTTCCTGTAAAATTTGGCATGTTTTGTTTCCACAGACAACAGACGGACACAATATTCTGCCAGCAGCTTTTCTGACCCCGCTTACGAAGAGATTGAGATTCACAACCTTGGTGTGAACCCAGGTAATTATCTTTAAGAAATATCAACATAGTTCCTTTACATTTAAATCGAATGTGAATTTTAAGATTCCAATGTTTTCCATTTATAGATTTGCACTCTGACAGCCCACTGAACCAGCTGGAATATTATACTGACAGCGAGTTACATGAAGGTGATCGTATACATTTGCAAAGTAAGCCAGTTTGCGGCTCTCTCTCAAATTCTATCACAACCCTGCTACAGAGAGCAAAACAAGATAAAATAGTCGCCTCGTAGTCATTACCATATTAACAATAGATGACTTTTTTTATTTTGGAGTCATTCGTTAAAATGGATATTATGTAACATGTGAACCTTAACTCAAATTGCATCTTCTACTTGAAGTAAACTTGCCTCGTTATTCGTCACCCTCAGCACTTAATGGAATGATTTTACTCAGATGTCTGTATACATTGTCGATGAACATCAGTCAACTTCATTGTTCGATAATTCATTTGGTAACTTTTGGACAAAATGCTTGAAATTGCATATTTTCTTTGAATAAAATAATTCAGAAACACCTTCTGGACATCGAAAGAAATACAAAGATCTGCCATATCGTTCATTTAAGTATAAATGTTCCAAGTATCCTTCCATTCAGTGTTCAGAAGAGACAGAAGAAATATAAAGATTGGCTCCATAAACAAATTCTGCACCTTTACATGGCACATATTAAAGCCGTTCGAAATATCGCTGAAAGAAGAGACACAAATCGTTAACATGTCCTCAGCAATTAGAAATCGAAATTAAGCATTACTTTCAAATCAACTGACAAGTCCTTATGCCATGAATTTTCCATTAAGCCATTTTCATTTTTAAATGTAAAACTTTTTTTTATTTTGAAGCGTTAAATAGGTTCTAGAGGAATCAAAAATACATAGTAGTTAGGTTCATGATTGAAACGGTTATAACCTTTGTTGAGTTTTCGATGGCTGAATGAATAAATGGAGTAATATTATTTGATAATAACCCAACTGGCAATGCACTGAGTTCATAAAATGTCAGCAAACTATGCTGATTATTTTGGAGCTTAACTTGAATAGTATAAGTTCATTTCACCAGTTCATTTTTTCCTTTTTCAGACTCATTTACTTCATTCGATGCTGAATTTGGAAGAGAATATGAGGACGTACAATAATTTGAGGAATTGCGATGCCGTTCACCACTTGTGTTCCAGAGGGGAAAAGAAAAACTTGTGACAATATATCTCACATTAGTTAGTTATGTTTCATTTATGAAGTAAATGTACAATGATATTGTAATGACTCACACAGCCTGGTGTAAAAAGCTAAACAAATGAAATAGTGAATGAAATGTGATCTTTCATACTGAGCAGAATAAATATCGTTCAGTTCTATGCTGTAGAGTAGTCTTTCAAGCTTTTCTTGTAAATATGTGAATTGCTGGCTTTTAGAAATTGTCAATAAACTTGAACTCTATTTGTTAAAGGATCTATTTTTAATATTTGTTCATTTCTGAAAGAAAAATGTGTCTAAAACATTTGATAGCTGAATTCATTTTACAGCATTTTTCGGCAAAGTAATTTTTAATGATTAAAATAACAGTCTCAAGTTTGACAGCAACATTTACAACTGCAAGTTGTGAAAATGTAATATAATGATACTTTAGAATGAACTTGAACGGATGACAAACGTAATTAAAATGTTATTGTGGAAATGCAGTTCCATCAAACAAGCATGAGATCACAAATTGAATATGTCACAAAGAGAGTTAGTTCAGTAAATGAACCAAGGTTACTGATTTTAATAATCAATAAAATTATTACACATTAAGCTATGATTTATCATTGTTATAGTTACATGAACGGAAATGGTTTGCATGGGGAGATTCAAAAGTAAGCAAAATGTATAAATCTGCCTTTTGTAGTTAGCATTTGCATTTATAAAGATCCAATGTAGAAATACAAATATATATATATATATTTCTATTGCTCAACTAGTCCAGCTGTACTAATTCAGTTGTAAGTACTTTTTTGGGTTGGCATTTCGATCTTGCCACATGTTGAGAGGGTTGGATTGTGAGGAGAGACCGAGCAGACTGGGATTATACTCCTGGGAATTCAGAATAATGAGTGGAGATCTTATAGAAACATACAAGATTATGAAGGGAATAGATAAGGTGGATGCAGGGAGGTTGTTTTCACTAGCAGGTAAAACTAGGACTTGAGAGCATCGCCTCAAAATAAAGGGAAACAGATGTAGGACTGAGGTCAGCAGGAACTTCTTCACCCAAAGGGTTGTGAACCTGTAGATTTCCATGCCCATGAAGCAGTTGAAGCTACCTCACTGTAAGTTTTTAAGGCAAGACTAGATAATTTTTTGAACAGTAAAGGAATTAAGGGTTATGGTGAATGGGTGGGTAAGTGGAGCTGGATCTCAAAAAGATCAGCCATGATCTTATTAAATCGCTTGGCAGACGTGAGGGGCCAGATGTCATACCCCTGCTCCTAGTTCTTATGCTCTTACGTTATGTATTGCATGGAAATTAAATGAATGATATTTGTTCAAAATTTCGAACCCATATTAATTTGTCTATACGTTTCAATCTACTGATTTAGATATATCATGATACATCATGTGGGACTTGAATTTAGGCTGTCTGGCTCAGAGATTGACTTGTAAGCAAATTATAACTGAATATTGTCTAATAATTGGTAGTAATGGAAGACCACAACTGCCAGATGTCAAACATTACCAAAAGCAATGTAAGCTTAAAGTAGGACAATCTCCAAAACAGCAAAAGAAGGAACTCTGCATTAGTCCATTCCGCTTTTCCTTCGTACAAGGCTTGAATGGAAAATAAAGAACTCAATTTTAATTTGAAACATCAACTCATCACAAGCATTGAACATAAAAACAGGATCAGTTGTGTAGTCCAATTTATATTATAGTTAATATTATCTGATGAACTGATAATATTGTTGTTAATGTTTATGCATGAAAAAATATAACTGTAATGAAATACTGTTGTCATCTGATAATCAAAACTTCACTGTGGTGAAAATAATCTCTAAGAATCTGATAGAAGTTTTGGTTGAGTTATATTGTCCAATTGTTTCAGTCAGTGCTTCGGCAAGGGGAAAAAATTACATGCGTAAAGAGACTTCACAATTGCAGAATTCCCTAAGACATTTTCCGATCAATCAAGGGCATCTTAATTTGTATCATTTTTGCTCTGATATGAGCAGATCACAATTAATCTGCTTTGAACTCAGTTGGTTGATGGATACATCTGGACTAAATGAATGGTTAAGCCTTACAAAGTATTATCATAAACCTCTCACAATGCAAATAAATTCCCACTGTCACTCTTGGGACTCTCTCTCTCTCTCTTGCTCTCTCACTCGCTCAGCCAATGCTGTTTTAAAACAACCATGGCTCCAGGAGAAAGTCTGACAGTTTTATAACTGATTACATCATTGCACACAGACCAAAATATATTATTAGCTCAAATTCCATGCTCGAAAATTAATGTTTTATAAAACATATTAGAAATGCTTCATCACATTAGTTATTGACACACCTGCCATAGGAAGGAGATCTTCCTACTCACAAGCACAAGGATCCTCATGACTTGATGGACATCAGCCAACTTAGAGATCCAGAACAAATATTCGCCTTGCCAGAGATTCACATCCCACAACAAAACGAACAAAAAGGGAAAATGGCGTCCTTTTCTCTTGCAGTGAAAAACATCTAAAATCTGAAGAAAACCAAGTTATTTGCCCTCTCCAATTTATATAAGGTCATGCCTAAGGTCAGAAACTTCAAAAGTTGTGAGCCAGTCACTTGGGCATCCTGCAAGCAAATGAAAGTAGTAAAGGGAAAGCAGATAAGGGGCAGTAAATCCTGGGAAGCCATCTCAGCAAACTGTTAATAACACACATTTCTTTATTGTATCTGTCTGGCAGTGTGCAGCAGGGGTTTCATCAGGAGGTTCAGGTTTCTGGAGTAGAATTGCATATTGACAGTTCATAATTGTTTTTCTACAGTGAGAATCTATTTATTTGCAACAACAATCAGTTATTTTTCAGTCTAGAACGCTGGTCTGATCACATCTTTAGCTTTAGTGATAACAAATAATACACAAACTAACTATTCCCAATTAACTGTTTGAATATGTAAATATCCCATAATCATGTACTTGGCAAAGACAAATTCAGTAAAATAGAATATCACACATGTAAATCTACCAGCTGGAAGAGAACCCCAACATTTAGCTGTCACAGAGAGATGATAAAGTGATTCCACATCCAACTTCAAGACTCCAGCAACTGCAGAAAGCTAAAACTAAAAGGGTTCTGTCAGAGGCTGATCACATCCGATTGATGCTACACTATTAGGTCAGCAACTCAGGTAGAGTTCTGGGGACCTGGGTTTAAATCCAACAATGGTAAATTATGGAATTCAGTTGAAACTGCATTCAGTAAAATTTGGAGAGAGAGATAATGGGAACTGCAGATGCTGGAGAATCCAATATAACAAAATGTGATGTTGGATGAACACAGCAGGCCAAGCAGCATCTCAGGAGCACAAAAGCTGATGTTTCGGGCATCTGATGAAGGGTCTAGGCCTCAAACATCATTGTGCTCCTGAGATGCTGCTTGGCCTGCTGTGTTCATTCAGCTTCACACTTTGTTATCTTCAATAAAATTTGGAATTGAGTGTAATGATGAAACTGCTGTCAATTGTGAATATAAACCATATCTTAATAATGACATATAATTGCAGATGTTCAATGCTAATATGGGTCTCAGTTTTGGAGGAATAAATATACTTATATTTAAAAAGCATGCATTTTTTAAAAATCACGACCATGTAACTTTGCTGGTAAATTTCCTTTTGCAATGAAATGATGAACCTTTTAAATGGGCTTTACATGTCAAAAGGTATAAATTTCAGTGAAGAAACCAAATCTTGCTGCATACAGTACAGTGCATGGTCATTTCAATTTCACATGCTACAAGCAATAGAATATCAGAGCACCATGCAGCTACACATCTATATCACTCTCAGCGTTTTTTTCAACTGCTCATTGATTTTTAATGATTTTTGGATCACTTATTCAACCTTCCATTCAATAAATACTTTGATGAATCAAACATAGTTGCAAAGTGTATCACTTCACACCTCACCTGCTTAATGAGCTCTATTTGGCATTGTGCTATAAATTCAATTAATTTTTGGCAATCCATTTGCAAGTACTGTGCCAATCTGAAATTGTTACTTTGCCAATTACATTGGTGCCACCATTAAATTTGGGTAAAAGTGTCCATTTTCATATATTTGGCATTACATTTGTACAATATTTTCCCATCTGTTCTCTGACAGTTATCTATCTATAACTTACTTAGATCTACTTTAATTAATGGCATATGTTTTGTGACTTGCTCAGGTCGCATGTCACAAATAGAGCTCGCACCTCATGAAGCCATCACAACGTTGAATATTTTACTAAGTGCAAAAAGTTTCCCATTTTACTTCACTTTCAGAGCCATACTGATAGAAAACATTGACACAGTTTCTGTACGGAACAAGAATCACTGTCATTATTATGAATAACGAGTCTGTAGCAGCAGGGCTTGGTTAGCCGAGTTGGCTGAATGGCTGGCTTGCTAAGCAGAGTGAATTTAACTTTGTGTGTTCAATTTCTGCATCGGCTGATGTTACAATGAAAGTCCAACTTTGTAAACCTTGCATCTTGCATGAGGCATAGTGAACCCCAGTTTAAAATCACTACTGATCGTTTCTAACCAATGTTGCCCTCTGGAGCTAGGTTCACCTTACTTTGATTATACAGAAACAGTTATAAACTGTCAGCATATAATATTACTAACTAAAACTTTAATATCCCTATAAGCACCCCCTTACAAACACACATACATGCACAAACAGATAAACAGACAAGGAAAAATAAGTTATGAACAGAGGGAAAAGACAGTTCCATAGCCTTTGTTCCCAGGTATGTTGTTGAGATGATCTTGATGATTCTTCTGGGGGCCAGTGTGTTGCTTTGATCTTCTCTCTCTGGTTTCTACCACTGGTTTGTTAGATATATGGTGACCAGTTCCCTTGTAAAAGATCCTTGAACTACACTTCAAAATCACAGGCTACTTTACGTTTATGTTTCTCAACTAAATTAAACAAAATTTCTCCTTAAAAGTAATAATAACCATAAATGCAATTACACATATGCTTTTAGGGAATGTGATTTTCTCCTAAATTTAACATATGGATATTTCAATTCGAACATGTTTTGATCTGGAATTAAATGTTTGGGACAGGTTTTTTCCGTGCTAATTTTAGTTTATTCTACATACAGAACATCAAAAACATATCATGCCCTACAATCAACTGAATTGTACAGAATATGTATTAAGAGTTGGAAAGTGGAATGAAGCACATAATTGGTTTTCGGTTGCCAGAGATGTGGCCGAGCACACTGCCTCCTAATAGTCATAAAATTTTGTTAATTTCTATGATATCATTTTAAGAACAGACTGTGTATTTTCAGAAAACTGAAAATAAGCAGAAAAATATAATTGTGATATCTTTCTCAGAATAATCAATTAAGTCAATCAAACCCTTACCTTTGAAAATCAATGAGACAATGTTGGTTGTTCTTTCAAAAACAAGGCAAAATGTTGTGAATTTCAGAAATCTGAAATAAGAACAGGAAGTTTTGGTGGAACTTGAGAGGTCTGATAACATTTGAGGAGAGAGAAACAGAGTCAACATTCTGAGTCCAGTATGAATCCCAAAGAACAACCATATGGGGCTGGATACATTACCTCTGTTCCTCTGTCCACAGCTGCTGCCAGACCTGTTGAGTTTCTCCAGTGCTTTTAGTTCATAATTGATTGGTCATTTGTCAGATGTCAGCATCTATTGACATTTCCTATTTGCTGCGGAGGTGGTGATGATGAGTTGTTTTCTTGAAACACTAAGGTCTGTGGAAGACAGTTCACAAACACTCCTCTTCAGAATCTAAGTCCAGGACTTTGTTGCAGCAGTAGTTTGGGAAAGATGATATAGTTTCAGTTCAGAAAGCTAAACTTCCAAATGGTCCTGTGCCCATGCCTCGCTACACTTATCTTTCCAGGAGCAATGATTTTGTCAAAAGAGTCCTTGCGTGTTTTTTCATAGAATTCTTACAGTGTGCGAACAGGCCTTTCGCTCCAACATACCCACACTGACCTTCAGAGCAACCCACTTACTCTAGACATCCCTGAACACTACAGGGTAATTTAGCATGGCCACTGTACCCAGCCTGCACGTCTTTGGACTGTGAGGAAACCGGATCACCCAGAGAAAACCCATGCAGACAAGGGGAGCATGTGCAAACTCCACAAAGAATGCTGCCCGAGGGTGGAATGGAGCCCACAACCATTGTTGTGAGGTAGCAGTGCAAATCACTGAGCCACCACGTGACTGGTTGTGCTGTTGCAGTGCACCTTGTAGATAGTACTTGCTACTGCAATGTCTGTATGTGGTATTGGAAGTGAAAGCAGATGAACAAGTGAAGGGAAATGGCAGATGCAATGTCACTAATACAAGCTGCTTTCTCCTGGATAACATGAAGAAACTTGAGTTGTTTGAAGCTGCACCCTTTGAGGAAATTTGGGATTATTTGATCTATTCCCTGTAATATCAGAAGGATGATTTATTTTAACTTAGAGAATGTTAAATGTTAAGGCCACATGATTTGCCTGGAAAAGGGATGAAGATCCTCAATGTTAAATCCACCAGTCAAACCTTTGCCTTGGCATTTTGAGGACGTTCCCGTGGAACCTACGTGTGCACTTGCAATAGGCTGTGGCTTCTAAAATTAAATAAGGCTTAGCTGCTTTGGCATCACCAAAGTTAAACTATAGATTTTGTAACAGGCATGCATTTGATCGCAGAGATGATTATCCAAGGAAAGGGAAAGGAGCAGTTACCAGGGGAAGATATTTAACTTGGGTAAAGGAAACTATGACGCTATCAGACAGGAGTTGGGAAGTACAGATTGGGAGCAATTGTTCCACAGAAAGGGCACAGCAGGCATGGGGAGGCTGTTTAAGGAGCAGTTGTTATGAGTAATGTATAAATTTGTTCCTCCGAGACAGGTACGAAGGGGTAAGATTAAGGAGCCTTGGATAATGGGTACAGAGGTGCTTCTTGTCAAAAAGAAAATGGCAGCGTACGTAAGGTGGAGGAAGCAAGGGTCTAGCACAGCTTTAGAGGATTACAGGCTTGCTCAGAAAGAGCTCAAAAGTGGACTGACGAGGGCCAGGAGGGGGCATGAAAAAGGCTTGGCAGGAAAGATTAGGGAGAACCCAAAGGCATTTTACTCATACGTGAGGAATAAGAGAATGATCAGGGAGAAGGTAAGACCGATCAGGGATAGCGTAGGGAACTTGTGCATGGAGTCTGAGCAGATAGGGGAAGCCCTAAATGAGTTTTTTGCTTTGGTTTTCACTAACGAAAGGCACCTTGTTGTGAATGAGAACTTTGAGGAGCAGGAAAACAGGCTTGAATTGATCAAGATTGAGGAAGTCGATGTGCTGGAAATTTTGGCAAACATTAAGACTGGTAAGTCCCCAGGGCCAGACTAGATTTATCCTAGGTTGCTCCAGGAAGCGAGAAGGGAGGTTGCTAAGCCGCTGGAGAAGATCTTTGCTTCCTCACTCTCCACAGGAGTCGTACCGGAAGATTGGAGGGAGGCAAATGTTGTTCCTCTTTTCAAAAAAGGGAATAGGGAATTCCCTAGAAATTACAGACCAGCCAGTCTTATGTCTGTGGTCAGCAAGGTTTTGGAAAGAATTCTGAGGGATAGGATTTACGACTATTTGGAAAAGCACAGTGTGATTAAAGGGAGTCAGCATGGCTTTGTGAGAGGCAGGTCATGCCTTACAAATCTTATTGAGTTCTTTGAGGAAGAAACGAGACAGGTTGATGAGGGTCAAGCAGTGGATGTGGTGTACATGGACTTCAGCAAGGCATTTGATAAGGTTCCCCACCGCAGGCTCATTTATAAAGTCAGGAGGTATGGGATACAGGGTGATTTGGCTGTCTGGATTCAGAATTGGTTGGCTGACAGGAGGCAAAGAGTTGTTTTAGATGGTAAGTATTCTGCCTGGAGGTCAGTGCCGAGTGATGTCCTGCACGGCTCTGTTCTTGGGCCTCTGCTCTTTGTAGTTTTTATAAATGACTTGGATGAGGAGGTTGAGGGGTGGGTTAGTATGTTTGCTGATGACTCAAAGATTGGAGGTGCCGTTGATAGTATCGAGGGCTATTGCAGCTTCAGTGAGACATTGACAGTATGCAGAGCTGGGCTGAGAAATGGCAGATGGAGTTCAACCTGGATAAATGTGAAGTGATGCACTTTGGAAGGTCGAACTTAAATGCTGAATATAGGATTAAAGGCAGGATTCTCGGCAGTGTGGAGGAACAGTGGGATCTTGGTGTTCAAGTGCATAGCTCCCTCAAAGTTGCCACCCAGGTGGATTAGGTTGTTAAGGAAGCATATGGTGTTTGGCTTTCATTAACAGGGGGATCGAGTTTAAGAGCTGTGAGGTTATGCTGCAGCTCTACAAAACCCTGGTGAGACCACACTTGGAATAATGTGTCCAGTTCTGGTTGCCCTATTATAGGAAAGATGTGGAGGCTTTGGAGAGGGTGCAAAGGAGGTTTACCAGGATGCTGCCTGGACTGACTGGAGGGCTTGTCTTACGAGGAGAGGTTGACTGAGCTCGGACTTTTCTCTCTGGAGAGAAGGAGGAAGAGAGATGACCTGATTGAGGTGTACAAGGTAATGAGAGGCATGGATAGAGTCGATAGCCAGAGACTTTTCCCCAGGGCATGATTGACTGCCACGAGGGGTCATAGTTTTAAGGTGTTTGGAGGAAGGTATAAAGGAGACGTCAGAGGGAGGTTCTTCACCTAGAGAGTTGTGAGCGCATGGAATAGTTTACCAGCGGTAGTCATGGAAGTGGAGTCATTAGTGACATTTAAGCGACTGCTGGACATGCACATGGACAGCAGTGAACTGAGGGGAATGTAGGTTAGGTTATTTTATGTTTGGATTAGGATTATTCCACAGCACAACATCGTGGGCTGAAGGACCTGTACTGTGCTGTACTTTTCTATGTTCGATGTTCTATTATATATTGACATATAGCTCAGATAATTCTTGAGGGTGTCATGCCCTTTAGGGATGTGGGTAATGAAAATAAGACGCTATATGGGCAGTATCATCACTCACTGGTTAGCACCACTTCCACACTGTGCCACATATCCAGATTTGATTCTAGCATCAGGTCACTGCATGGCATTTGCACATTGTTTTCCAGTCTGTGTGGTTTTCTCTGGGTGCTCCAGCGTCCTCCCACAGTCTAAAGAACTTGTCATGCTAAGTTGCCCACAGTGTCCAGGGATGTGCAGACTAGATGTATCAGTCATGGGAAATGCATGGTTGTGGAGATACAGTGGAGGAACGTGTCTGGGTGAGATTCTCACAGGAAAGTTGGTGTGAACCCGATGGGTTGAATGGCCTGTTTCCACTCTGCAGAGATTCTATGATATAACTATAAGAAATAAGATCAGGAGTGAGCTGTTTGACCCCTCAAGATTGCTCTATCATTAAATAGGATCATGACTGATCTGATGTGCCTCCTGCACTTTCCTCAAATCCATTGTTTCTTCTACCAGTTAAGAATCTACCTGTCTCAGCTTTAAATATACATAAGGACTCTGTCTCCACAGCTGTCTGTGTCAATGAATTCCAAAGACTGACAAGAATCTGAGAAGAAATTCCTTCTCATCTTATTCATAAGTTGACACTGCTTTCTTCTGAAAATATGATCTCTGATCCAAAACTCTCTTTGCATTTACTCTGTCGAGCTCCCTTGAATCTGATATGTTTTAATTAGATAACCACTCACTTTTTTTCTAAATGTCAAACAGTAGAGCCCTAACCTCGCAAGCCTCATAAGTTGGATATTCTAAAACATTTCGGTCCCCATATCCTTCCAAACCTTTGTGTTAACAGGGTCATCGTTTGATATGGATAGGAGACAGACTTAGATAATGTTTAGCTTGTTAAAGTTTGAAATTACTTGGAGGTGGCTGAGGAAATTATAAGTTCATTTTTCTTACATTGTCCTCTTATTGAAATACCTGACCGATATCAGATAATATTTTGCGCTGTGCTTCTACCCACCGCTCTGCAGCTGCTTCGGCTCACTCGAGCTGATATTGAAGCTGCAAGCACCGCTTCAGAAAGATGTAAGCATTCGATTGTGCATCAGGCTGTAGCTATAGATGGTCACATGAGCAGTTGCTGGTGGCAACAGTTTGGCAAACAGTTCGAGTTATCGAGTAAAAGTCGGTAACACTGCTAATAAAGAAATGGGAGTTAACAAGCTCACAGCTGGGCTAAGAACCGAACCTTTGATTGGAAGAAAGTAAGAAATTTTAAACATGTAAATAATCAGAATAATTCATTAGCTAGAATTGTAATTTTAAGTAAAATAAACGGACAACAGAGAACTATTCCCTGCAACTTCTGTGCAATGTAAAATCCCCAGGATACTCTGGTCACTTGGAAAACAAATAAGTTTATCAAGCGTCTCCACTTGTTTAAATTAAACCTCAGGAATTCTGAGTTTGAGATTTCAAAATGACGTTAAGTGCATGGTCTGGGGGGAGTGTAATGAGTAGCAATGCAGTTTATTTGAAAAATATTCTTTCAAAGGCATGGGGCCGTTGTTGACAAATGCATCATATATTGTCTATCCTTGTTTCTCTTTGAAGTAAATGGCCTGACATGACTTCAAAGGCCAGTTCAACACCATCATCTGTGCCTCGTGCAACAAGCTGAGAAGAGAAAGGCCATGAAGGAATGAGAGGTTTTGTTTTACGAGCTCTTTTGACTTTCCTGGGCCTGCGCATTATCATTTCAGTAACATTACCAGGACAACAATAACTCCCCAAACGAAAATTATCTGCCGGCAACAGACTGGGGTTTCCCCAAACACGTTAGTCTATGGTGAGCTGGTCACTGTTGATTTAGTGAAGTAAAATTCGGAAGCAACGGACTACCTGAGGCTAAGTTTCATGCGGTGATGAAAAGATTAAAGTTGAAAAGGTGCCGTTTCAGGACCTGAAACGAATTCTTCTTCTTCAAAATAATACAGAACTTCCGAAGTTGAAGTAGCCAGATAGCTTCCAGCTCCATATCCAAGCGAGAGTGTATAAAATCAAATAAAATAGGTTTACGCTCGGCTGCTGACATGATGCGCAATGGTTCTGAGACGCAATCAAATTTTCAAGCAAGGGAGATCTATTTAGGGTGCCCGACTCAGACCTTAAAAATGCTGATATTGATGTCCACGTTGAATAGGGGGTTTTTTACTAATTTTCCAGTCATTCAGGTACTGGCATAAAATACAAGTGAGAAAAAAGTTGCACGATAGAGTTAAAGAGACAAATAGGATTGCGGTGGAATGTTGCGGCCGTAGGAGGCATTCTATTGGAACAAAAACCGAAATTGCTGGAGAAAATCAGCAGGTTTGGCAGCATCAGTGGAGAGAAAACAGAAGTACAAGTTTTTAGCCCAATAACGCTTCTTCGGAAGTCCACTGTTGTAAATCGGGGTCACTAGACGCAAAATGTCAACTCTGTTTTCTTTCCATAGATGCTGCCAAACCTTCCGAATTCATACAGTAATTACAGTTTTTGTTTCAGATAGTCATCGTTCGCATTTTTTTCCTGTTTGTTTTATTTTGCCAATCCAAATGAATTAAGAATGAAGCGATCGAGGAACGATTGAAGTGAGTGTAAGTAAATGCAAAAATTACTTAGAAAAGTAGGTCAATGTAATGTAAAAAAAACTATTAGATAATTACAGAGTGGCTAAATCAGAGACTTGTTTCTAGGAGATGTGATTATTTTTTCTGTCTACAACAGAATGAAAAACAGAATTTGGAAGTATAACGGAACATCGCGATCTAATATTAATCAAGTCCACTATTACATCACGGAAGGGGCTGGTGTAGTTGAGAAAGCAAAGATTATGTTGCTTAGCACAAAATAACAAAATGGGGTTTGTTAAGTCCCCCAAATAGTCAGACGGAGATGAAGGAACAAAACGAAATTAAACAAGCAAGATATCGATTTTAGGGATAATGGAGAACCACAATTACTCTAATTTGGACAGAAATGGTAACAGTGCAAAAGGACACAAAAGAGTTATAAATCCTGGAATGTGTATTGAAGATGTTTCTTGATCAAAAAGCAAAGACATGCGAATGCTGGAAAAATATGACAAAATCATAAAGAGCAGAAAAAACTCACTAAGTCTGGCAACATCTCTGGAGAGAAAGCTCAGTTTTCTAAATTCTGAAGAAGGGTCAATGGACCTGGGACATTCCCACTGACTTCTCTTCACTGATTCTGCCAGACTGCTGAGTATCTACATCAATTTGTTTTTTTTTATTCCATCAGTCCTGATCAGTTTGTTGCTTGCTCAACAAGAAAGGATTGGATTCTGGATCAAGTGACTGAGGAATAGAATTCAGTTGCAGAACATATTTCACTGGGAGCGTAGTTTGCTATCAATGTTCTTAGCTCCACAAAATCAAAACAAAGGACAAAGAACAATGCAGCACAGGAACGTGCCCATTGGCCATCTAAGCTTGCGTCAACATGTTTTGCCCTTCCATACTAAAACTGTCTTCACTTACAGGATTTGTATCCCTCTATTCCCTTCCTATTCATGTATTCCTCCGGGTGCGCCTTGAATGCTGCTTTTGCATCTGCTTTCCACTATCTCCTCTGGGAGTGCTTTCCAGGAACTCACGACCTTTTGTGTGAAAAACTTGCCTTGCATATCTCTTTTAAACTCCCCCCCCCCCCAACCAAACCCTATCCCATTGTAATTGATGCTTCCACTCTGGGAGGGGAAAAGCGTCATACTTCTCTCTGTCCATGCCATTCATAATTTTATAAATGTATATCAGGTCGCTCCTCAATCTGCTGCATTCCAGTGAAAACAAACCTAGTTTATCCAAACTTTTTTTCGTAGTTAAACTCCACCACTCCGTGCAAGGGCCTGATAAACCTTTCATATGCCCTCTTCAAAGCAGCAACATCTTTCCAGTAGTGTGGTGACCAGCGCTGCATGCAATGTTTTAATTGTGGGTGAATGAAAATTCTATAAAGCTGCAGAAGAATTTGTTTATCTTTATATTCAATGACTCTTCCAATGAAGACAAGCAAGCCATAGACTTTTTTTTTTACTAATTTATCTATCTGCGCTGTACACTCAGTGACCTGTGCACCTGCACAAATCTCTCTGGATATCAAAACCCAAAAGTGTTCTACCATTCGCTGTAAAGTTTCCAACTGCAGTTGACCTTCCAAAAGATATCACCTCATATTTGTCTGTATTAAACTCATTCTTCCATGTTTCTGCCTTGCCTCCAAATAGTCTATATCCTACTCTATATACATATATCCTACTGATATACATAGAAATTCGACAAGTCGGACCTTACTTCCTTTATAGCTACCTATCTATCTATCTATCTATCTATCTATCTATCTATCTATCTATCTATCTATCTATCTATCTATCTATCTGTCTGTCTGTCTATCTATCTATCTATCTATCTATCTATCTATCTATCTATCTATCTATCTGTCTGTCTATCTATCTATCTGTCTGTCTATCTATCTATCTGTCTGTCTATCTATCTATCTATCTATCTATCTAAATATCTATCTATCTGTCTGTCTATCTGTCTATCTAAGATAACAAAGTGTGGAGCTGAATGAAAACAGCAGGCCAAGCAGCATCTTAGGAGCACAAAAGCTGACGATTCGGGCCGACGCCATTCATCAGATAGGGGGATGGGGAGAGGGTTCTGAAATATACAGGGAGAGAGGGGGAGGCGGATCGGATCCCTTGAGGTTATCCGCCTCCCCCTCTCTCCCTATTTATTTCAGAACTCTCTCCCCATCCCCCTTTTCTGATGAAGGGCCCAGGCCCGAAGCGTCAGCTTTTGGGATCCAATGATGCTGCTTGGCCTGTTGTGTTCGTCCAGCTCCACACTTCGTCATCTCGGATTCTCCAGCATTTGCAGTTCCCATTATCTCTATCTATATATCTGTCTATCTATCTATCTATCTATCTATCTATCTATCTATCTATCTATCTATCTATCTAGCTCTAATGGAAAAAAATGTCGTGATTTGTTGAACCTTGCAGACCTGTGGATTAAAACGCAATATGGGTCTCTGCCGTTATAATCCTCTTTCTCTTTAACTGGGCGCGAAGTTTTGACATTGACTGGAGGCTGCTGGCCTACTGCCCCGATATATTCTTTACCAATCCGGCACTGTCTTTTCTGTAACATATAACTGCATGTAATGACGGGAACAGTGAAATAGGTGTTAAAGAAATTAAATATTATTAACTCCACCTCATAGTTGATAAATTTGAATTCAACTTGTTGGCAACTTCAAGGCCACATAACACCACCGCACCACTCTTTCAGCTGTGGCTTTGCCTAATTAGGTAATAACATCGGTGGTTGGTTCATTGATTCCAGTTCTCTCTGCGGTTGAAATCAAACGTTGCCAGATCTTTATATAACAGCGACTTCCGCTGAATAAATAGATCCGCTACCTAATGAGTGCCACATCATCTTCTCATTGAATTGAGGTTCAGTTTTCCACAAATCCTTGATCAGATTCTCCTCCTTGTCTCTATAATAACCTCGCAGTGAAATGCAGCGCTTGGGAAAGTCCTTGCTGATTTTACACGTTTCGTTGGGTAAGTAGATCACAATAGCGCCTTCCCGGAAATCTGGAAATATGTTTTATGTCGGAGTAGTTTGCTACATTTTAATAATTCGCCTTTTTGATAATTCTTGTTGTTATTTTGCACAGTTCCCAAATGTTATTGGTAACTTGACAATTTCCTATTCTACACAGACCAGAAAGACTCTGAAGTATGGGAAAGTAAATTCCCATTTGCTGATAAATGTTTCTTGAGTAGATGTCGTTTTTCATTTTCTGTTCTATATACTGATTATAGAAAACAAGTTTCTAGAACGTCGTGTCAATAGGTGTGAGGCTGGAAAAACACAGCATCGCAGGTCTGACAGCATCAGAGGAGCAGGAAAGTCAACATTTCGGCCCGAACCCTGCGTCAGGACTTTCCTGCTCCTCTGGTGCTGTCTGCCGTGCTTTTCCAGTCTCACACTTAACTGACTCTGGATTCTAGCATCTGCAGTCCTTATTGTTTCCAATTCCTTTTCTAGAATTATGTCCGGTGCAGTAAATTAGATGAATCTCTACCGCAACCCTTGGCTTATTTAAACACAAATTGCGGCAAGAGAATATTCTGCTGCGTGAGTTGGTTGACGGACATAATTATACTTACTGACTGTACAAAATGATATGTTTAGATACAATTTATTACATTAAATAAATCCTAAACTAAATTGCTTCATCAGTAGCGGATGCTGCCCAGTACAGCGAATTAATTCCTATCGAAACACCAATTTGAAAGACTGTCATTCCCTATTCAGTGTGACTGCGGTTTAATGATTTAGATCTGAGTTAATATGTCAAGTCGCCGAGGATAACATCGAGTAACATCCGTGAAATTCTTTCTTTTGAGTGATTGTAGCGGGTTTCTCGTTTTGACCTTGTCGACATTTGGAAATATGATTTAATTTTATTAATTCGCGTTATTTGCTACAATCGTTGGATTTTCTCAACCTAACAAATTGGAACGCAGTGGCAGATAGAAAGGATACAATTTTCGATCTTTATTGTGCTCCTCCAGAAAGCAAGGTGCTAAACAACAAATGTCAGGAACGCGTATCAATAATTTGAGCATTTCATTGGGAATAATTTATGGTTTCAATTTATGCGACATCGTAACTGTTCAACAACTTTTCAAATTCTCCTGTCGTATCGGAAAGGCGGGAGAATAAAGTACAAGAATGACATGTTCCGCCTTTCGCATGAGTTCACTCGGGCATAATTTCAGCAAAATTTGTCTTGTTTCGGAAGAAGGCATTGTAGGATTTAGCTTCTCAAGTACATGTACAAAGACTTGGGAACAAATCCTTTCTGAATATGCGCCAGATTGGCGTTAACTAACTCTACAGTTGGTTCCAATGTGCCGTGGGGTGAATCGCGGCTGGTTCAATGGTCTGAGATAATGGGAACTGCAAATGCTGGAGCATCCAAGATAACAAAGTGTGTAGCTGGATGAACACAGCAGGCCAAGCAGCATCTCAGGAGCACAAAAGCTGACGTTTCGGGCCTAGACCCTTCATCAGAGGTCTAGGCTCGAAACGTCAGCTTTTGTGCTCCTGAGATGCTGCTTGGCCTGTTGCGTTCAACCAGCTACACACTTTATCTTGGTTCAATGTTCTATTCGTCTGCTGTGAAATAAAATGCCGGAAAAACGCTAGACCCAACAGGATTCATTCGTCACCTGAGAGTATGAACTGATGGTCATATCCTATTTTGACAATGGCTTGTGAGGCAGGTTCATTCTGTCCAGTTGTAACTGTCTTAATCAGATCTTCAACTTATTCAAGCCTTAATAAAGAGGAAGTCAAGCGCGTTTTCTGAAAGGAAGCACAATGGCACCAATCTTGCAAGAAGGCAGCAGAACTCAATAGTTTCAATTTTTTTTGAAATAGAGAAAGAAGCGGGCGATATCGTAATTGCGGCAAATTATCCATCTCTTCCGGAGGAAGGCAATATTCCCCAAAAATATATAAAACGGGCAGTAAAATCACTTTGATCTGTGCGAAATATCAACTTCACTCATTTAAAGTCAGCACTACTAAAAGAAATACCATGTTGTTTTGGGGAGGAACACAATGAATAATCCAATTTCAGAAGTTCTTGCATTCCATCTTGTAATCTCCCCCCCCCCCTCCCGCTTTTTGAGCGCGCTTCCATAAACTGCGGCATTGACTAACGCTCCCGTACGCAAATAATTCCTTTGCGTTTCGTCAAATTTTCTCTGATTACTCTACCTTGAAGCAAATTTCGGCATTGTGTTACGTGAATGCAACTGTTATCGCACTGCGGGTCCGCTGTTGTACAATCATTAATATTAAATCACATAATCTAAAATGTCAGAATTGTCAGATGTGAAAATCTGAATTGTATCTGAACAGCACCAACAGTATTGAAAAGAAATAATCCCCTTCATCAAGTCTCACAACGAGCCGTTTGAGTTCAGAGATTCCACGTTCCTCTGTTCAAATACCGGGCTGTTCGAACCTCCATTAGCGGTGGAACACAGATCGGCAGCTGTAGCTGCGAGCAGCTGCAACGCTGGACGTGTTATTCGGCATGTACATCGGTGCATGTGACAAAAAAGCTTACAACAATCCAAAACATATAGCAGCCGTTAGATGGCAGAAAGAAATGGTTATCGCTAAATGCTGGTTCGCGCGCGACACGGCAGAAAACAAGAGATTCAATTGACTCTTTGGTAAGGACTCTATTTATAGACACTTTTAATTAGCCTAGGATTAATTAATCTATGATTCTAACCTGTTCAGAAGTGTTTTGATACACTTCAGAGGCGGGTAGGACTCAACTTTCAGAGGTCGGGACACTACCTATCGCACTTCAACAGCCCAGCATATTGTTTAGATGTTTTATAGCCAACATGCTCAGATATGTTGAGATAACAAGGTGTAGAGCTGGACCAACACAGCTGGATAAGCAGCATCAAAGGAGCAGGAAATCTGACGTTTCGGTTCTGGACACTTCTTTAGAAAATTCCTAAAGAAGGGTCCAGGCCCGAAACGCCAGCTTTCCTGCTCCTCTGATGCTGCTTGGCCGGCTGTGTTCGTTCAGCTCTGTACCATGTTATCTCAGATTCTCAAACACCGTCAGTTCCGACTATGCCCGCTCAGATATGTTATTGTACACCTCTTGAACAGTCGGAGACTTGAACATGGCTTTCTCGTTGCAGATATGGGGATACCACGACTGAACCAAAAGCGCCCTGAGAGTTTTTTTGTAAATAAGTTGTGGGTAGCTTTAATTTTTGTACCTGAGGGTATAGACATTTACAGGGTCTGAAAGCACACCTATGGAGTAGGTACGACTGGAACCTAGGCTTACTTGACTCAACTGTCGCGCGACCACTGCTGTGCCACAATAACTTCAGAAATTACAGACAAAGAAACAATTATACAGTTTGTTTCCTAATCAAACCTCAAAACTATTGGGACACATGTCTGAAGCAGGCGGGATTCGAACTATGACTTACCTGTTCTGAGGTATTGAATTCAAAGGCCAAATGCCATGCCTAGGGGCAATTGTTAGACTTTCTCCTGTTGGAGATGGTTATTGCCTGATACGTTCAAGGCATAAATGGTATCGTGTCAGTCCAAATCTGGATCTCGTCTAGGTCTTTCTGCATTTGGCCATGGATTGTTCAGCATCTATGGGGCCATGAGTGGTGCAGAAGAATGTGCATTCATCAGCCAACATCCCTACTTCTGGCAATAAGATGGAGGGGTGGTCATTAATGAAGGACACTATCCTGAAGAATTCCAGCAGAAATGTCTGGAAGCTGGGATTACTAATATTAGTCGTTTAATGGGTAACATTTCTGAAATTAACTTTAATGCAATGCACCTTAAATAATTGAATGTAAATGCCACTTGTTGCTCTGCTTTGATTTTAATCACCCTGGGCCTCTGGATTACTAATCTATTATACCACCTTCTAACTGCCTCAGTTCATTCATTCACGCTCCAACAAAGCTGGAACTAAACTAAACAATACAAAGTAAACATAAAACACATATTTGCGTACAAAATATTTAATAGCTTGACTATTTAGTTATTTTGACATCTCCTGACTCCCCAAACCCTATCCACGTGATACAAGTCAGAAAGGTATTGGAATGTTCTCCGTTTGTCTGGGAGACATGTGGCTCAGCAGATTCAAGAAGCTCAGCTCCACCCAAGACAAAGTTGATCACTGGATTGGCTCAATATTCACCACCTTCACTACTCACTCCAATCACCAGCAATGTACAATTGCAGCAGCGTATACCACCTACTGAATGCACTGCAGCAATTCAAAAATGTTCTTTCAACATTAAAGTTCTAAACCTGTGACCTCTACCACCGAGAAAGACATGGACACAGGGCCACCACCATCTACTCATTGCCTTAGAAGTCACAAACCATCCTGACTTGCAACTATACCACCATACTTCACTATAGCTGGAAGTGAAGTTCCTGGTAATTCTTTTTTTTTTTGAGTACCATGGATATAGCTACACCACATGAATGGCAGTCATTCAAGAAAGTAGCTCACTAGCGTCTTCTCAATACCAAGTAGTGATGGTCAATAAATGTCAAGCCGAGCCAGCATAAGAAGATTACAGTGCAGAAAGAAGTATTCAAGTCATCACATCTACTTTGGCTCTGTGAGCATTTAAATACAGGACAAATTCCCAATTTGTTCCTCATAACTCTACAGATTGTTTCAGTTTAAATAATGAAATAATGTAATCTTTTATGCCTCAATTGAATTTGCAGCCACCACACTTTAAGGTCGTGCATTCCAAGTACATCTCAAATTTGCTTCCTGAGCACAACACCATGAAAGTGAACCCTCTAATCCTTTATCTATTCATGAGTGAGCAAGGTTTCCCTCATCATACTTGTTAAGACTCCTTAAAATTTTCAAAACTTCTCTGAAACCATATAAAATCATATATGCTGTAAAGAATATTAACACATTTTCTTTGGAAAGCTTCCTTGGACTTTGTATTGTTAAATTTTAACGGAATTTGAAATAAACTGTTAACTTGCAAGTTTTTCATCACTGTAAAATGACCATAGTCTATTAGTAAAACTGGAAACCAGAGTGAATTTATCATAAATGGAATCTCTGAATAAATTACCAATATGGTTAATGAAACACAGACAGTGTTATTTCTCTGACTTATGGTCTGATGGGATGAGTGGTGTTAAGCTGAGAATGTTTTCTAATTGCTATATTGCTGAAATTACGTGTACTTCCATGACTGGTGAGTTCTACGGCAATTAAAATTTTAAGTCTGAAGTTCAGTCATTATTCTGTTTTTCACTGATATTGCCAGCTTTATGATGTAAGGTTACTTATAGATTATTTTGACATTTTGATGGAAAACGGGGAAAGAGCTGAGGGGAAAACCTAACTGGATTTCATTTCAAAAGAGATGACCTGTGCTCGACAGACAGAATTACATCCTGAGTTGCTATTGTCTTTGATTTTATGAATCTAATATTCTTTCAGAACATATTTTTTCAGGCATTAAATAATAATTCTAATATGTTAAGGATAAATAGGTTGGATATGTAATTATTTAAGTTCGATTTAGTTAAACAGTCTCTCTTCTTAGATGTTTAGAATCCACATTTTTTTTTCAGTGTCAGCAATTGTTTCCTCGGTGCAACCTTTCAGTCAAAGTGTTACAGATGAACCACAGAATGACAAAGGTGAACATTTTCTCCAATTGGAGTTCAATTTTTTAACATGTTAAATGTCATAATAAGCTAATCTGTTGCACTGATTAACAATACTTGCTAGGAAGCTAAGCTTTGTGCAGTTAATTGTATGAACAAATACATTATATGAGTGATTTGAATTTGAATATAGATGTATAGTTATTAAGTTTGCCAATGTTATGCAAATAGGTGGTATTGTAGACAGTGAAGAAGTTAATCTCAGAGCACAATGGGACCTTGATTAGTTGGACCAATGGGCTGAGCAGTGACAGATGGATTTTAATTTACATAAATATGAGGTTTTGCATTTTGTTAAAGAAACCGGGGCAGGCCTTACACAATGAATGGCCAGGCCCTGGCGCATGTTCCTGCACAAAGGGGTACAGCTTCATAATTCCTTGAAAAGGGAATCAGAGGTGAACAGAGTGGACAAGAAGGCAGTTGGCATGCTTGCCTTCATTGGTAGTAGCATTGAGTTTAGGAAGTGGGATGTCATGTTGCAGTTGTGCAGGATATTAATGGGGCCACTTTTGGAATACTGTGTAGAATTCTCATCGACCTTCTATTTAAAAAGATGCTGTTAAACTTGAGAGGGTGCAGAAAAGATTCACAAGCATTTTTCCAGGACTGAAAAGTATAAACTGTAGGGAGATGCCGAATAGGTTGGGGCTTTTGTCCCTTGACATTTGAAGGCTGAGAGGTGACTTTATACATGTTTATAAAACTGAATGGTATAGCTTAAAAGTGATAGGGGTAAAGATTTCTCGCAGAGGACGGTGTGAGTCTGGGAAAAGTTGCCAGAGAAAGATGTGGAGGAGAACACACTGACGACATTTGAAAAGTATCTAGATGAGTGTATGAACAGCAAGTATTTGAAGGGATATGTGCCAAATCCTGGCAAATGCCAGTAAGTCAGATTGGTCAGCGTGGATGTGTTGAATGGAAAAATTTGTTTCCATGCTGTATGAATCTATGACTTTCTGAAAGTGTATCTGCAAGTCAAGGTCAGAAATCTTCTCTACTCATTTGATTATGCTAAATAGCATGCTCTTAAAATAGTTTTGTTTGAATATGTAATTTATTTATTTAACAATGATTAGATTCTGTTAACCTGGCAGGATATCCCCTAACTTTCTGAAACCTATCCTGCTGTTATATTTTAGTTGTTGTACACTATTTATTGGAACAGAAAATTAAAACAATTTAAAGACATCAAGAGTGCAATTTTGAAGATTGTCAAGTGATCTGGATGATCAACGTTACTGATAAATTAGAATTATTACTTGTAGACATGGAGGGGTGGCATTTAAGGGCAGCATGGTGGCTAAGTGGTTAGCCCTGCATCCTCACAGGACCACGGACCCGGGTTTGATTCCACCCTCAGGCGATGGTCTGTGTGGAATTTGCACATTGTCCCCGTGTCTGCGTGGGTTTCCTTTGGGTACTCTGGTTTCCTCCCACAGTCCAAAGATGCGCAGGTTAGGCGGCTTGGCTGTGCTAAATTGCCCGTAGTGTTCAGGGTTGTGTAGCTTAGGTGGGTTACAGCGGGATGGGTCTGGGTGGAGTGTTCCAGTGGTCGCTGTGGACTTTTTGGGCCAGGGGGCCAGTTTTCACACTGTAGGAATTCTATAAGGAAAAGTTCTATTCTGTAAGAATCTAAAGTGGACAGAACCATCAAGAGCATTGCAAGTGGTGGATATTGACGGGAAGAATTTAGTTTCATATTTGAATTCTGAGAGTTGTTTCAAAATGTGTTTTTGTGCTTTTAAATTCAGCTTTTTGAAAGCAAAAGCTTCTTGAGATGAGACATTCTATGCTTCAGAAAGCAAAGAGCAAAGGAGAGAAAAATATTGTGCTCTTGTCTCACAACAAGGTGTCAGATGATAGGACAAGACACAGATGGAAGGCACTTCTTTTAGAAAGACTGAACCATCCATAAGTCAGTGAGTATGGAGGATCCTGCCAGACACAGTGTGTAGGTTTCTTTCAAAGAGAACAGGTGTGTGACAGAAAGGGACTTTCTTTGCTCAGCAGTCTTCCACTTTGTTTTCGTTGCAAAACACTCTGGAGTGGTTTATTATCAGTAAGAGAAAAATCTAGAAACAGAAGTTTCCGTGAAAAGAGTTTGCGAAGTCCATGTTATGAAGTAACTGAGCTGTTAGCAGTTCATTTACGCGTCTCATAAAGAGACATTAGTTCAAGCTAGCATTGAGTGAATCCAAAGGTTTGCCAGGAAGACATTAATTACAGCAAATGCCAACTAAGAAAAATTGAACTTTAAAGTGGAAACAGGGTTGTGCTTCACTGAATTTTGTGTATCTGGAAGTTTTTTTTAGGATAAAAGGGTTGAGTCATTACTTCTCATATTTATAATGAGGCAATTTCAATGAGTTCTTGTTTTCCATTTTTTCTTTATGTGTTTAATGTTGATGTTTTTAAAATGGTGAATACATTGACAACCACTTGTCAATATGTTCTGTGGCTGGCCACCATGGTAAATAGATTGTAAAAATAAAATTAATGATCTACTAGGTTAGTTTTCACTCCGGGATTTGACCTGTCCCTCCAGTATTACCATCAGCTAGAATCTTAACACGCAAAAGTGATAACCGTTAGATCACATTCAAAATTAATGATGATGATAAGGCAACTATGAAAATGTAATGTAGCAAGAGAAAATTTAAGAGAAATTTTGAGAACCTTACTTCCAGTTACTGTGCCATATTTACTCCGTAGTGTGATGGCATTGCCTCGTACAACTAACCTGGAACTCTCTTGTGGTTTCCTTTCAAGTTAAGACTTAATATCTCTCTTGGATCTTAAACACTGCCTACTCATCTTACATCTTTTTGGCTATACATGTAGTAAACTCGAGTTCCCTCAGGCTGTCCAGACTACTAAGAGCAGAAATAAGTTCAAACACCACGCCGATATTCGGGGATTGGGCATGGTCCCTTAACCAATCTCAATAGAACAGTGAAACGAACTCTTAAAACTTCGCTTTTCACAACTTTTTTTTTTACTTGCCTTATAAAATAACTTCCAATATTACTAATCCTTTACCAGGTGTAGGTCGCACCGTTTGTGTTACACGAAGTCAGCCGAAACTTGGCCCGAGAACGATAGAGTCCACAAAACGCCATTATTGCGCTTTTGTTTTTGTTCATTCACGATGCACAGCTTCATCGCTATGAGTAACGTAACGGGGAATTGTAAATTGATGCGTGCATATGCACTTGAATGGTAATCGATGTGTAAATAGGGATAGACTTAAATTCGACGAACTGATTTTTGCACAGTTTAAATTTCTCGCCCATTCTTATTGAATTTAGCATGCTAATTTATGTTCACTGGTCTTAATACTGCTATTTAGAACTATTTTCTATTTGGTCATGCAGTAATGACAATAAATAATTTTTAAAAATATGTTTTCGAATGCTTTGGCTCTGCATGGGTGGTACCGTGCCTCCTCAGTCGTTAGCACTGCCTTGGACTCGAGTTCAATTCCACCATCCAGCGACTGACCTTATGGAGTTTCCACATTCTCCTCGTGTCTGCGTGGGTTTCGTTCGGGCGTTCTGGTTTCCTCCCACAGTCTAAAGATGTGCCAGCTAGGCAGATTGCCCGAGGGTACGGTTCTGCGTTGGATGCTGTTTGGAGGATCGTGGTGGATCTAACGGCGTGCTTTCATACTGTAGGATTTGCATAATTCTATGCATACATGCAACTCTGGTAGCGTCTCATGTAATTTACATTTCGTACCATCTCGGTTGGCCTTGAAAAATTCTAAACATGAGACAGTTTCAAATTCTGAGTGAAACTTAATAAGTAACATAACTAAAAGAGTTTCATCTAATTTTTATTCTGTCTCAAGCAAAAACGCGCATCGAAGCAACACAGACAGCAAAAGAAAAATTCCGATTTAGGTGCAAGTTGAGTGCCAAATAATTTTAAAGCTGCGACTTAAAGATAATGATTCCAGGATGATTATGTAGAAACAGTCTGAATTGTTGACGTAATTAATATCCCGTCTTGAATGTTTTACAGAGTTAAGCCAAGTGAAATTAATAGGCCCGGAAGCGCCATGTATCGGGCAGCTGCAGGTTCGTTACCGAGGTCGATGGGGTTCCGTCTGCAGTAGTCCGTGGGATTCAACGACTGGAGAAGTCGTTTGCAGACAGATTGGTTGCAATACCTATCACACAACCCTCGCTATCCCTGTCTCGCAAGAAACGGGACCTATTTTGCTGGATAAAGTTCATTGCAATGGAACTGAGTCGTCACTCTGGGAATGTCCATTCAGCGCTTCGGACCCGAAGGGCTGTGGAACTGGAACGATTCTCGGATTCTTCTGTAAAGGTATCTGTGTCGTTGCCAATTAATATTGAATGCGTTTTCTTCAAGTATGTTGATCGTTTACATGTGACATGTCCAAGAAAATGCAGTACCTTCCCCAATGTTGTCTCAGACTGAGCTCTTACTTTTGGCTATGCAGAAACTGGAAGACACTTACAAGAGACAGAAAAATGCTGAGAAGGACGTTGAACGACAGGCCAAACAGCATTTTAGGAGCATAAAAGCTGACGTTTCGGGCCGCGACCCTTCATCAGATAGGGAGATGGGGAGAGGGTTCTGAAATAAATAGGGAGAGAGGGGGAGGCGGACCGAAGATGGAGAGAAAAGAAGATAGGTGGAGAGGAGAGTATAGGTGGGGAGATAGGAAAGGGATTGGTCAGTCCAGGGCGGACGGACAGGTCAAGGAGGCGGGATGAGTTTAGTAGGTAGGAAATGAAGGTGCGGCTTGAGGTGGGAGGAGGGGATAGGTGAGAGGAAGAACAGGTTAGGGAGGCGGGGACAAGCTGGGCTGGTTTTGGGATGCAGTGGGGGAAGGGGAGATTTTGAAGCTTGTGAAGTCCACATTGATACCATTGGGCTGCAGGGTTCCTAAGCGGAATATGAGTTGCTGTTCCTGCAACCTTCGGGTGGCATCATTATGGCACTGCAGGAGGCCCATGATGGACATGTCATCTAAGGAATGGGAGGGAGAGTTGAAATGGTTCGTGACTGGGAGGTGCAGTTGTGTGTTGCGAACAGAGCGGAGGTGTTCTGCAAAGCAGTCCCCAAGCCTCCGCTTGGTTTCCCCAATGTAGAGGAAGCCACACCGGGTACAGTGGATACAGTATACCACATTGGCAGATGTGCATGTGAACATCTGCTTAATATGTAAAGTCATCTTGGGGCCTGGGATGGGGGTGAAGGAGGAGGTGTGGCGGCAAGTGTAGCACTTCCTGCGGTTGCAGGGGAAGGTGCCGGGTGTGGTGGGTTTGGAGGGGAGTGTGGAGCAGACAAGGGAGTCACAGAGAGAGTGGTCTTTCTGGAAGGCAGACAAGGGTGGGGATGGAATAATGTCTTGGGCGGTGGGGTTGGATTCTAGATGGCGGAAGTGTCAGAGGATGATGCGTTGTATCTGGAGGTTGGTGGGGTAGTATGCGAGGGGAATCCTCTTAGGGCGGTTATTGCGGGGGCCGGGTGTGAGGGATGTGTTGCGGGAAATGTGGGAGACATGGTCAAGGGCATTCTCGATAACTGTGGGGGGAAAGTTGCGGTCCTTGAAAAACATGGACATCTGGGATGTGCGGGAGTGGAATGCCTCATCCTGGGAGCAGATGCGGTGGAGGCAAAGGAATTGGGAATAGGGGATGGAATTTTTGCAGGAGGGTGGGTGGGAGGAAGTGTATTCTAGGAAGCTGTGGGAGTCAGTGGGCTTGAAATGGACATCAGTTACAAGCTGGTTGCCTGAGATGGAGACTGAGAGGTCCAGGAAGGTGAGGGATGTGCTGGAGATGGCCCAGGTGAACTGAAGGTTGAGGTGGAAGGTGTTGGTGAAGTGGATGAACTGTTTGATCTCCTCTTGGGAGCAAGAGGCAGCGCCGATACAGTCATCAATGTAATGGAGGAAGAGATGGGGTTTGGGGCCTGTGTGGATGCAGAAGCGGGACTGTTCCACATAACCTACAAAGAGGCAGGCATAGATTGGGCCCATGTGGGTACCCATGGCCACCCCCTTTGTCTGTAGGAAGTGGGAGGAATTGAAAGAGAAGTTGTTGATAGTGAGGGCACCTACGGCTAAGCAGATGAGGGTGTCGGTGGAGGGTGACTGGTCGGGCCTATGGGACAGGAAGGAAGAAGTGGAAGGCCTTGAGGCCATCTGCATGAGGAATACAGGTGTTGAAAGTCAGATATGTTCTAATCAACCTGCTCAGAGACATCATCACACATTTTTGAAGCAGGTAGGACTTGAACCCAGACCTCCTGATCCTGAGGTAAAGAGACGATCACTAGAGCTCTTGAAATGATATAAGCTATCGTCAGTTCTTTATTTCTGGTCACCTGAGTACCCACAATTTTATCATTGATTAGCATACTGACAGTTCCCTAGGCTCTGATCGTTGAAATTCCTTATCTAACTGACTATGTCTCATTATCTTGCTTTCCTGATTTCGGACGCTCCTTAATCGTAACTCTGATTGTCTTTGTATACTTTTTGCCATGTGACCAGGTGTCTTGTTTCTTTTCTCATGTTTCTATAAACCAAGTTGAGATATTTTGTAACTCTAAAGGCACCATGTCATTGAAGGTTTGCATTGTTTTATCACTTGACAAAAAATAAACCTAAGTGTACACCTAACCTGAAATCTTGCAGCTCTACACCTGGCATTATTTATATGAACCCTACTAACAAATTTTGTTCTCTATGATTTCATTCCTGGATATCTGTTGTCATTTCTGTCTCTGCTACTCTGATTACACCTTTCAGATCTCACAGTTTAAGAAAACCAATTATGACACTTGCAATCAATAAAATTCAGCTTGAGTAGTATAATATCAGTGAAGTTGTGTTTCATCCCTCTTCTCACATCTGGAAACACATGCAGCAAATGAAAGAGATATTTAGTTCCATTTCACAAGCTCATGGTTGCTGCAATCAGGGAGAGAAATATTGTTGTTATTGTTCCACTCTTAGTGGATGAGAAATCCAAAGGTTTTTAGCACTGATTGACCTTAAAATGGTCTATCGTAATGCCTATATGCAGTGCTGCAGCTGCAGCATAAGTCTGTTTCCTTTATACGCTAAAATAATAACTCTGCCTGCGTGAAAAATCTCTAGGCTTCTTCACCACATCTGACTTCGAATCTTTGTACTTCTTTGCGTATTGTCCACAACTCCAAAATATATTTTTGTCTATTCTGCCTTATATATTTTGTAATTATGGTATGTATTGCTCATAATCTATAACCATCATTTAAAAATCCTATGTAAAAGGATTGTGTTCTCTGTGATACCTGTATTGACCATTAGCTTTTATGACATTTTTTCTGTGATTGAATTATTAATCCCTTTTTTGGTAGACTGTATCAATTGTGCACTTTGGAACAGGAAGGATGGTCATAATATCTGTTATGCAGATGATTATAAACAGGCGGTTTATTGCCTTCTGTTAAATTGGCGCATAATAGCTCATGTGAGTAATCTGAAACATTCCTCCTTGACAGACAGAAAAATAGCTGTGCTTAGGGATGGAGGTAGCCCTTGTGCTGGAAGAGTTGAGGCCGGTAACTTTGGATCTCTCATTGTACTCTGTGGCCGAACGTGGGATATGAATGAAGCTCGTGCTTTCTGCAAATTCCTGAATTGTGGTGACGCTGTATCTGCTCCAGGGAATTCTCAGTTCGGGGCTGGTCATGTCCCGATGCTGAGCGCTGAACTTCACTGCAACGGCACTGAAGATGACCCCTGGAACTGCGAGTTGAAAGCTTTGGTTCACAGCAACTGCTCTGCAGAGAATGAAGTAGCCGGTGTAATCTGTTCAGGTAACTTTTTTGCCTGTATTATTTTAGATAATAAAATGACATTGACATTATTGCACACTACAACACTGAACAAATTTTGTAAATTATTGAACAACTGTAAATTACTGAACTCACATTATAGACTATCAACTTAGAATTTAAGTTTTAAAATAAATTATGAAATGTGTCCATTTAGTGTCCGTCCAGTTGCCAATGAGAACATGGTAGCAAGCTGCCTTCTTGCTATCATCTGATGGTGAAGCACACACAATGTTGTTACATCTGGACCTCTAGGATTATGGCCCAGTGGCACTGAATGGATGGTAATATATTTCCAAGTCATGACAATGTGTGACTTGGAGAGTGGCTTGCATGCAGCAGTATTATCAAGTATCTTCTGCCCTTGTCCTTCTAGATGGTGGTGGCCATGGGGTTGGAAAGTGTCGCCCAAGTAATCTTCATGAATGTCTGTAATGCCTCTTGTAAATGGTACACACTGCTGTTACTGAGCATCAGTGATGGAGTGAATGAACATGTGTAACAAGTCAGTCAACTGTATTGTTTTGGGTGGTGTATGTGAGTATTATCAGAGCTGGACCATCAAGGAGAGTATTACATCACATTTCTGACTGATGCCTTTTACTCAGAGGTGGGCTGTGGAGAGACAGGAAATGAGTTATGTGCTCCAGGATACCTTACTGTAGATCTGCCCTTTAGCCACATTATTTATTTGGCCTACAGACATTGGCCATATTTCATAGATTTGTACATTATGCATTTCTTATTCTGGTTATCTCTTCTTGAAGTTGCTACTGTTTGACCAGGATTAGTAATGAGAGGGAAGCCTTTCTCTAGTTAGAAATACAATTCTGCCTCAGCTGTGATAAAGATGCTGAGGGACAAATGATTTTAATGTACTCACAAACTACAGCAGACTGTTCAAATTGCAGAGTGGAACTTGTTACTGTTGGAGCCTGATAATTAAAGTGTAAGACATAGGAACAATAAGTAGACCATTTGTCTCGTTGAGACAGCTGCATTCAATTAGAGTATGACAACTTTTTTTTAGTTCACTCATGGGATTTTGCATCATTTACTCAGCCAACACTTATTCCTTTGTTGTTTTGGAACTCAATGGCCTCCAAGCCAATTCTGGAAACAGTTTAGAGTCAACTACAGAAATAGCAGTGCTGGAGAAACTCAGCTGGTCTGGCAGTGTCTGCAGACAGAAAAGCAAGGCTACGTCTTTGCATCCACTAAGCCTTTGTGATGGGTCTGGATACAAACATGTAAGCCAGATGAGGTGCATATGGCAGTTTCTTTCTCTAATGCTCATGAGTAATTCAAATGGCTTTTTTAATGACAGTGTTTTAATGGCCATCAATAGAATTTTAATTCCAGTGTTTTATTGAATTTAAATTCCAGCATCTGCTCGGATGGGAATCAAACACAGCCCCACAGAACATTAAATGGGTATCTGAATTCCCTCTGATAATCCTCAACTCTACTACCATGCCTTGGCGTACTATCATGAGTCTTACAGCATGGAGACAGGCCCTTTGGCCAAAACTGGTCCATGCCAACCAAATGTCCATCCACACTAAGCCTATTTCCCTGCACTTAGCCCATATCTTTCTAATCATTCCCTACTTGTGTATTTGTCCAAATGCTTTCTAAATATTGTTAATGTACCCATCTCAAGCACTTCCATTGGCAGCACATTCCATATATGTACCACACTCTGTGTAAAAAAATTATTGCCCCTCAGATTCCTGTGTACTCTTTCCCCCTTACCTTAAACTGGTGGCCTGCAGTCCTTGATTCCTTAACACCAGGAAAAGACTGAGCACATTCACCCTATCCATGACTCTCATAATCATATAGATTTGTTTAAGATCCCCCCCCCCCCACCACCCCAACCTCAGCCCTCCACACCTGAAAGAAAAAAATTCCCAGCTTCTTCAACCTCTCCCTGTAACTCAGTACCTTGAGTCCTGGCAACACTCATGTAAATTTCTTCTGCACTCTTTCCAGTTTAATAACATCCCTTCTCATGGCAAGATGACCAAACTGAACACAATATTCCAAGTACGGCCTCACCAATATCATGTACAATTGCACCATAATTTCCCAACTTCTATACTCAGTACCCTGACTGATCAAGGACAGTGTACCAAAAGCCTGCTTCAGTGCCCTGTCTACCTGTGACTCCACTTTCAGAGAACTGTGTACCTGAACTCTCAGGTCCCTCTCTTCCACTACACTCCTAAGGTCCAACACCATGAAACTCCTATCTGGATTTGGATCTCCAAAATGCAACCCCTCACACTTATCTATATTACATTACATTTGCCATTTTTCAGCCCACTTACCCAGCTGATCAAATCCTGTTGCAATTTCTGATAACCTTCCTCACTGCCAATGATACATTCTTATCGAAATCATCGACATATGTAATAAACAGCAATTGACCCAGCACCCACCTCTGTGGCATACCACTGGTCAAAGGCCTACAGTCAGACAAGCATCCTTCCAGTATTCCCTCTGCTTCCTACCATCAAGCCAATTGTGTATCCAATTTGCCAGCTCTCCCTGGATTCCTTGTGATCTAACCTTTCAGAGTAGTCTGCAATGTGGAACTTTATCAAAGGCCTTACTCAGATCTATGTGGAGTACATCTACTGCTCTGCCATCATCAACCTTGCTGTTCACTTCATCAAAAAACTCTGAAAAGTTTGTGAGGCTTGATCTCCTTACACAAAGCCATGCTGACTACTAATCCAGTCCTGTCCTTCCAAATGCCTGCACATCTTACCCCTCAGAATCTTCTCAACTACCATATCGAACACAGATGTTAAGCTTACTGGTCTATAATTCCCAGGTTTTCCTTTCACTCCATCTTGAATAAGGGCAGAACATTCACCACCCACCAGTATTCCAGGGCTTCATCCATGGCTAACAATGACACAAATATATTAGCAAGGGCTCCCACAATTTCTCCCTAGTGTCTTGTAGCATTCTTGGATATATCTGGTCAGAAGCAGATTTACCCAACTTTGATCATTATAATATTTCCAACACCTCCTGTATTGTGATATGTGCTGTCCCTAAGATATCACCAATAAATTCTCCAAGTTCCCAAGTCTTCATTTCTTTCTCATGGTATGCAGAGAGGAGAAGTATTCATTGAGGACCACACCAATCTCCTGTGGTTTCACACATACATGTCCACTTTGTTCCTTGAGGGATCCTATTCTCTCTCTAGTTATATTTTTTGTCTTTAATGAACTTAAAGGATCTCTTTGGATTCACCCTAATCTTCTTAGCCAAAGCTATCTTGTGCCCCCTTTTCAGCCTTCTAATTTGCTTCTTCAGTAATTTCCTATATCCACTGTATACCTCCAGAGATTCCCTTGAAACCGGCTGCCTAATCAAGAGCCATGCCTCCTTCTTTTTTCACGTCAAAGCATCAATATCTGGATGTGAGAGATAATGGGAACTGCAAATGCTGGAGAATCCAAGATAACAAAGTGTGAAGCTGGATGAACACAGCAAGCCAAGCAGCATCTCAGGTTCAGGAGCACATATCTGGATGTGAGTTTGCTCGCTGAGCTGGAAGGTTAGTTTTCAGATGTTTCATCACCATTCTAGGTAACATCATCAGTGAGCCTCTGATGAAGTGTTGGTGTTATTTCCCGCTTTCTATTTATCTGTTTAGGTTTCCTTGGGTTGGTGATGTCATTTCCTGCGTTGGTGATGCCATTTCCTGTTCTTTTTCTCAGGGGATGGGAGATTGGCTCCAAATCAATGTGTTTGTTGGTGGAGTTCCAGTCGGAATGCCATGCTTCTAGGAATTCTCGTGCATGTCTCTGTTTGGCTTGTCCTAGGATGGATGCGTTGTCCCAATCAAAGTGGTGTCCTTCCTCACCTGTATGTAAGGATACTAGTGATAGTGGGTCATGTCGTTTTGTGGCTAGTTGATGTTCATGTATCCTGGTGGCTAGCTTTCTGCCTGTTTGTCCAATGTAGTGTTTGTCACAGTTCTTGCAAGGTATTTTGTAGATGATGTTCGTTTTGTTTGTTGTCTGTATAGGGTTTTTTAGGTTCATTAGCTGCTGTTTTAGTGTGTTGGTGGGTTTGTGGGCTACCCTGATGCCTAGAGGTCTGAGTAGTCTGGCAGTCATTTCGGAATTGTCTTTGATGTAGGGGAGAGTGGTCATGGTTTCTGGGCCCGTTTTGTCTGTTTGTTTGGGTTTGTTGCTGAGAAATCAGCGGACTGTGTTCATTGGGTACGCGTTCTTTTTGAATACGCTATATCGGTGATTTTCTTCTGCTCTTCGTAGTTCCTCTGTGCTACAGTGTGCGGTGGCTCATTGGAATAATGTTCTAATGCAGCTTCGCTTGTTGGTGTTGGGATGGTTGCTCCTGTAGCTCAGTATTTGGTCCGTATGTGTTATTTTCCTGGAGACGCTGGTTTGAAGTTCCCCATTGACAGTCAATGGGGAACTTCAAACCAGCGTCTACAGGAAAATAACACATACGGACCAAATACTGAGCTACAGGAGCAACCATCCCAACACCAACAAACGAAGCTGCATTAGAACATTATTCCAATGAGCCACCGCACACTGTAGCACAGAGGAACTACGAAGAGCCGAAGAAAATCACCGATACAGCGCATTCAAAAAGAACGGGAACCCAATGAACACAGTCCACTGATTTCTCAGCAACAAACCCAAACAAACAGACAAAACGGGCCCAGAAACCATAACCACTCTCCCCTACATCAAAGACAATTCCGAAATGACTGCCAGACTACTCGGACCTCTAGGCATTAGGGTAGCCCACAAACCCACCAACACACTAAAACAGCAGCTAATGAACCTAAAAGACCCTATACAGACAACAAGCAAAACGAACGTCATCCACAAAATACCTTGCAAGAACTGTGACAAACACTACATTGGACAAATTGGCAGAAAGCTAGCCACCAGGATACATGAACATCAATTAGCCACAAAACGACATGACCCACTATCACTAGTATCCTTACATACAGATGAGGAAGGACACCACTTTGATTGGGACAATACATCCATCCTAGGACAAGCCAAACAGAGACACGCACGAGAATTCCTAGAAGTATGGCATTCCAACCGGAACTCCATCAACAAACCCCTTGATTTGAAGCCAATCTACCATCCTCTGAGAAAAAGAACAGGAAATGACATCACCAACGCAGGAAATGACATCACCAACCCAAGGAAACCTAAACAGATAAATAGAAAGCGGGACATAACACCAGTGCTTCATCGGAGGCTCACTGATGATGTCACCTAGAATGGTGACGAAACATCTGAAAACTAACCTTCCAGCTCAGCGAGCAAACTCACATCCAGAAATTCAATCTGAGCTACAAATCTTCGCAAAACTCAAAAGCATCAATATGTCTTGCCATCCATGGTTGCCTATTCCTGTCAACCTTGCCCTTCATCCTCACAGAAAAGTGAAGACCTTGAAGTCAAGCTATTCACACTTTTAAAGACCTCCCAATTTCCTGAGATCCATTTGCCTCCAAACAAACCACTCCACTCAACCCCTGCAAGCTCCTGTCTAATTCCATCAAAATTTGCCTTGCCTCAATTCAGAACTTGAACCTGTGGACCAGTTTTGCCTTTTTCCATAATTACTTTAAAATTAAAAGAACGATAGTCACTCGTCCCAAAGTGCTCCTCTACTGTCACCTCAGTCACCTGTCCTGCCCTATTTCTCAAGGGTAGGTCAAGTTTTCCCCTTCCCAAGTAGGACCCTCTATATAAAGCTTAAGGAAACTTTCCTGAACAAATTTAACAAATTCCACTCCATCTAAGCCCTTAGCATTATGGTAGTCCAAGTCTATGTTGGGAAAATTAAAATCCCCCACTATGACAACTGTTGCTCCTGGAATTCTCCCCAGATCCCCCTGCATATTTGTTCCTCTAATTCCCATTGACTATTTGCAGGCCTATAGTGCAACCCCAGTAATGTCATCATCCCCTTCTTATTTCTTAGCTCCACCCACAAAGCCTCGCTGGATGATCTCTCAATTATTTCATCTCTGACTACTGCTGCGATACTCTCTTTAACAACAATGCAACTCCTCCTCCCTTCTTCCTTCTCACTCTGTCTGGCCTAAAGCACCCACACCCTGGCACATTAAACTGCCAGTCCTGTCCCTCCCTTTGCCATGTCTCTGTAGTGGCTATAATATCCCAGTCCCACACACCTAACCACGTCTTGAATTCAGCGGTCTTATCTGTCAGCCCTCTTGCATTGAAATAGATGCAATTTAATCTGGCAGGCATTCCCCACTCCCTGTTCTATTCAATCCAGACCTGTTTCTTCAACTTGCAATGTCTGACTACTGTGTCTCCTTTCAGCCTCAAACTTGCCTCCCTGCTGTTTAGGATCCCACCCTCTCGCCAATCTATTTTAAATCCACCTTTGCCGTAATAGGTAATTTGCTCACCAGTTCAGGTGCAACTTATTCCTCTTTAACAGGTCACCTATGCCCCAGAGAAGATCTCAATGATCAAGGAATCTGAATCCCTTCTTCCTGCACCAATTCATCTGCCGTATCCTCCTGTTCTTAATTTCATTAGCATGTGGCACTGGAAGTAATCCGCACTTTACCACCATTGAGGTTTTTAACCTTTTTTTCCTAGCTCTCTATAATCACTTTGCAGGCCCTCAGCCCTATTTCTACCTATATCATTTTTACCAATGTGCACAATGAATTCTGTCTGTTCACTCTCCCCTGACAGAACATTCTGCAGCCACTCCAAGACATCCTGGGCCCTGGCACTTCAGAGGCAACACATCATTCTGGATTCCCATTGGCAGCCACAGGACCTCCTGTCTGTCCCCCTGACTATTGAGTCTCCTATCATTAAGGTCCTTTTTACCTTTACCCTTGCCTGCTGTACCACAAAGTCTGTTGTAATGCCACAAGCCTGGCTCCTGGTACTTACCCCTGATCAGTCACCCCTTCCTGCAGTATCCAAAACAGTGTATTTATTTTAGAGGGGAATGGCCACAGGTGATTCCTGCACTCTCTGCCTACTCCTTTTGCCTTTGCTAGTCACCCAGCTGCTCCTCAGGGTTGACCACCTCACTAAAACTCTTATCCATGATGCACGCAGCATCTTGGATGATCCTAAGTGTATCCAGCTCCAGCTCCTTAATATGGTCTCCCAGGAGCTGCAGCTGGGTGCACTTCCCACAGGTATAGTCATCAGGCACAATGGAGGCCTCCCTGATCTCCTACACCCTGCAGGACAAGTATGCCGCTGCTGTAACAGCCATCTCAACTGCTCTAAATTTAACAGGGAATTTAGAAGGACTTTACTTGAGCTTACCTGTACCTTTTGCTGAGCTACTGCTCACTGAGGCCTATTGTGCCAATGCCATAATTCTCATTCTGCTACCAACAAATTAGTACATCTCTCTCACCTTTTTTTTTGTTAGAGCAGGAGGGAGGGAGGGAAACACTACATTGAAGTAATATTTGGGGCTTAAGTAGTTCCTGAAACCAGGCCCACAATGATCCACTCTTCAGTGGTGGTGACTGCTTCCAGGCTCTAATGTAAGCATCAAATTGATGCCTCTCGCTCAATGTCACCATTTGATATGACATGGTTCATTTTTTTATGAAGGAAAATCTCAGCCTGTGTATTCTGAATGATAGAACCTTGACAGCTATCTGTAGCAAAGAATCCTGTGGATTCACTATCCTCTCCTCTAAGAGAAGAAATTCATGTTTTTCTCTCTTGGAATTCCTACACCCTACTCTGAAATAATTCCTTCTGGTCATTGTATCTCTATGCTAGTGAGTGCATAAATCAGCCAATAGAACAGATAAGTATGTGGCTGAAAAGTTGGAGTGGAAGGGAACAATTTAGATTCCTGGATCTGAATTGGATTCACTTCAGCGGAAGGTTTGAGCTGTACAAGTCTGAGCGATTGCACCTGAACTGATTTCAAGCAGCTACAAATCTACATCAAAACGCAGAAAGGGATCAAGAGAATAATCAGTGAAAGTGTAAGGCCAACTGGGGACCAAAGCAGCAATCTGTGTGTAGAGCCATAAGACATTGCTGCAGCTTTAGAGGAACAATTTGCATCTGTATTCATTATAAAGATGGAGAATTTAGGACAAGCCACCAGGGAGGGATCTCTGACGTGTTTGAATGAATTAGAATTGAGAGATTAGCATTACCATTGATGGTTTTAGTGGTTCAAAAGTGGAAAACCCCCTACCCCCTGTTGAAATGCATCCCAACCTGCTGTGTAAGACAGGAGAGGAGATTTTACGGGCTCCGACATTAACTTGCAAATCCTCCCTGGTTACAGTAGGAGTGACAGAAGACTGGAGGACTGTTAATATGGTATCATTTTTCAAGAAGTGTCGTAGGGATAAACAATGAAACTGACATTTGCTGTAGGGAATCATTTGGAAATAATTCTGAGGGACAGAATAAAGCTCCATCTGGAGAGGCAGGGATTAATCAAGGATAGTCAGCATAGCTTTGTAAGTGGGAGATTAGGTCTCACAAAATTGACTGAATTTTTCAAGGTGGTAACAAGATGTCAAAATGCAGGTAATGGAATTGATTTGGTTAGAGCGAGAGTGAGGTAAGTCCTCAGTAAGGCTTTTGACAAGGCCTCACGTCAGACTGACAAAAAAACCACAAGTTTGAGGATCCAGTGAAATTTGGCTAATTTGCAAGGAGTAGAGTTTGATGATCAAATGATGCTTTATGTCTGGAAGCTTTTGTCCAGTGGTGTGCCACAGGGTTTGATGCTGTCTTAGTTATGTACATTAATGGCCATGCACGAATGCAAGTAATGTGATCAGAAAGTTTTCAGATGCTGTACAAATTAAGAGTCTGGAAAGACTTAGACTACAGGCTGATACAGATAAACTTGTCATATGCACTGAGCAGTCGCAAATGGAATTCAATCCTGAAAAGAATGAGGTGATGCATTTCTGATTATTATCAAGGCAAGGGGGCACATAGGATCTGAGGGATCTTGGCATCCATAACCAAGATCCTTGAAGACAGCAGGACAGGACAATAAAATGGTTAAGAAGGCATATGGAATACTAATCTTTATTAGCCAAGGTATTGAATACGAGAGCAAAAATGTTATGAACTGTGTACAATGTTAAACTAGAGCTAGAGTAATGTGCGCAGTTCTGATCGTCACACTATAGGACGGTGTGATTGCATGATAAAAAGTGTAGAAGAACTTCATGAAGATTTTGACGATCTGAAGTGTTTTGGCTTTAATGATGAATTATTTAGGCAGGGCTGTTTTCCTTAGAGCACAGAAGGCTGAGGGATATCCGATTGAGATGTACGAACTTCTGAGGGGAATAGACAATGTACATAGCAATAACTTCTCCTTGATAGAGGGTTAATAATTAGGATGCACAGTTTTAAGATATGGAGCAGAAGTATTGGAGGGTATTTGAGGAATATGTTTTGATTTCAAGGATTGAGCACATCTGAAACTCATTGCATGAAAGATTGATGGATGCAGGAATCCTTAAGACCATTAAGAACTATTTAGTTGAACGGTTGAAAGATTCCAGGATATGCTCTAAGATTGGTGGAGTAGCAGATAGTGAAGGGGACTGTTGGAGAATGCAGTACAATATAGATAGATTGGAGAGCTGGGCGGAGAAGTGGCAGATGGAGTTCAATCCAGGCAAATGTGAGGTGATGTCATCTTGTAAGCTCCAATTCAAGAGTGAACTTTATGGTAAATGGAAAAGCCCTGGGGAAAATTGATGCACAGAAAGATCTGGTGTTCAGGACCATTGTATCCTGAAGGTGGCAATGCGGGTCAATGAAGTGGCCAAGAAGGCATACGGCATGTTTTCATTCATCAGATGGGGTATTGAGTGCAAGAGTTGGCACGTCATGTTACAGTTGTGTAGGGCTTTGGTTCGGCCACATTTGGAATGCTGGAGTTCTGGTTGCTACATTACCAAAAGGACGTAGATGCTTTGGAGAAGGTCCAGAGGAGGTTCACCTTGTTTTGAAGGGCACTAGCTATGAAGAGAGGTTGAGTAGATTAGGATTATTTTGATTAGAAAGACGGAGGTTGTGGGGGGCCTGATTGAGGTCTACAAAATCATGAGAGGTATAGACAGGATGGATAGCGAGAAGTTTTTTCCCAGAGTCAGGCACTCAATTACTAAGGGTCATGATTTTAATGTGAGGAGGGAAAAGTTTAAGAGAGATATTCATTGAAAGTTCCTCACACAGAGGGTGGTGGGTGCCTGGAATGCATTGCCAGCGGAGGTGGTGGAGGTGGGCACAATAGCGTCATTTAAGATGTATCTAGACAGATATATTAATGGGCAGGGAGCTGAGGGACACAGATCCTTGAAAAATAGGTGACGGGTTTAGATAGAGGATCTGGATTGGCGCAGGCTTGAGCCTGTTCCTGTTCTGTAATTTTCTTTGTTCTTTGTTCTTTGATATAAGGCTATGGTCCAAGTGATAGAACACTTGGATTGGTATCGATAGATGTTTCCTGATCAGTGCAGAAGTGCCAATGAGGAAATAGAAAACTTGAATGCTAATTGAAAACAAACAGACAAAAATGTTCACAATATTCTGGCTGTGGTCTGACCAATGCATTGTGTAGTTATAACAAAAACTCCTTAATTTGAACTCCATTCCATTTTGAATGAAATTCAACATTCCATTTTCTTTCCCTGCTACTGACTGAGCCGGAATTCCCATTTGAATCCAGGATTCCTAAATTTCCCTGTGTTGCAAATTTCTGGAGCCTTAATCCATTTAAATATTATTCAGCTCCTCTATTCATCCTGCCAGAGTGGAAATAAGAAACTTATGTTTTTTCTGCCTCTTCAGAAAATTGTGTTGAGTTGATGATGCTGACATAAAATAATTTATTTTGTTTTTCAATCTGTTCGAAGTAGATACTTTATTTCAATTAATTGTAGAAAGTAAATTCCAATTTCTGTATTTATTGTAATGCCGACTCCAGGCCTGATTGCATGAAATCATATCGTTTCTAGCTGATATATGTGGACATTTTTAAATAAAAAGAATTTTGGGTATTCATTCTTTTGGGTACTGAATAAACTTGTTCATAGAAATAATGTAGTAATCTACTTCATAATTGGCATGAGTGGATTTATTCGATTGATTCCATCACAGGGTTTGGGCATCAGATAGACCATCATTTACTGCTCACCTCATTTGCACATGAGAAAGTGGCGATCAGCCATCTTCTTCAAATCCAGCAGTCCCCATGGAATACATAGAAGCATAGAGCTGTTAAGAAAGGATTTCTAGAATTTTATCTCATGGTCGAAGGAATGGCAATATAGTTTCATGTCAGAATGATGTATAACTTTGAAAGGAGCTTGCAAGTGTTGGCAATGAATTTGCTATTTTTGTCCATTTTGCCGGGTAGGGGATAATAGTTTCAAAAGGTGCCTTGCTGAGCTGCAGCTGTCCATATAGAGAGGATGCAAATTGCTGTCACATTAATTCCCCACCACCAGACAACAACAACACCACCATGAAACAGCTCACAGACTGCATTAAATTAATTTGGACCATTTTTAAAGTGATAAAGAACACATCTACAATATGTTATAAGGGTCAATCACAAGTAATAATTGTGACATTTTGAAGGTAGAAATTTGTCAAATGGATTAAGATTTACAACAGCTCATTTATTAGCTATGGCAAACACATCTTATGACATGCAGTCACTTTCTCTCAAAAGGCAACACGGAAGCTTCAAATCTTGAAAATAAAATTCTGACTTTGTATCATCTGTGTGAGCTACTTGAAGTCCAACTTTGTATTGCAGTTTTATTGGCCAATTCTTCATTCCAATATTTTCTCACCATAATTTAAGTAATAAAATGAAAAGGTAAAATAGAAATGAAAATTCAAATGAAATCACAAGGCAGTGATTGAGATTCAACTGTACCAGTGGGTCACTAAAAATTGCAAAACAAAGTATTGTCAACTATTTGGAAGAAATAATAAATATTGAAAAAATTAATTAACTTCTATGTTAATACCATTTCATCGTTTGAACAATGTTAAAGTCTAGTAGAAATAATTTTCTTGTTTTAAGCTGTGAATTCAAGCCAGTTTTGTTGAAAATGTATCCCATTTGTTTAAAAACAACAGAACACAGAGAGCCAAGACTGGTTGGTGGAACGGATGGATGCTCTGGAAGATTGGAGGTACAGAAAGGGAATACTTGGGGCACGGTGTGTGATTCACATTGGGATTTACAAGACGCTCGTGTGGTTTGTGCTTCCTTGAAATGTGGAGAAGTGATAGCTGTGCTCAAAGAGGCTCAATTTGGAGAGGGCAGTGGTCCAGTATGGCATGATATCTATGAATGCCAGGGTAATGAGACTATTCTCTGGGATTGCCCCATTAAACCAAGCAATCAAAGTCAATGCACACACAGAAGTGACGTCAGTATCATTTGTTCTGGTAAGTGTTTTATTCCTTCTTACTCCTAGATTCGAGCGGAAAGCAAAGTTTAAAATTCGTGCTATTTTCCATAGATTCGACTATTTTTTTTCCTGTTGATACCTCCACATGGCTGGGAAACATGGCTGATTTCAACCTCTAGCCTAGTTTGCTGCTCGCGTTTCAAAACGAGTATTCAAAGTGACACTAGGGTATTCCTTTCACTGTTAGCATCAAATTAATTTAATCACTGTTTTCAGGGAGAACCTTTATTTTCAGTTCAAATTGGGTTAAAGAATCTCGTCTCAATATAGCAGGAGACAGTAAAAACGTAAGGAACCAAAGCTCCAAAGTCATTACTACGGCTGCTTCAAAACATGTTGCATCGGATCCTCTCTCATACTAATGGATTTTATCCTTATTTGCAAAAATAAATTAAATGCCTGATAGCTTCTAACGTGGTTAAGTCAATTTTCTTCCGTGTTGCCGGTCCTGCATCTTGTGAAATGGAATGCATTTCATGTCCCTTGCTTAGTTCCTGCTTTTTTTTTGTACCAGAAATTCCAATCTAAAAGCATTTTCCTGAACTATAATTCTATTTTGTTATTCTATTTCACAGTAATCTAAAACTTCCCCTCAGTTGATTACTTCGGTCTAGTTTCCTTTCATTCTCAGAAGATTGGTATCATCCTTTACTAAGGAGTTCCATCTTGTCTCTCAACATATGACCTCATGTTATATCTTCGCAGCTCCTTCCCCTTCACCTATCAATTGTTACAGCGACATTTTGCTGTAGTCAAAGCTTCTTTGTCTCACAAAATTGTGGCGCTGTTCAGTCAGCCTTTGTTGAAATATAGAGCTTTAATTGTTCGAACGATCACTAATTTACTTTAGGGATACACAAAAGAGATGATCTCTGTTAGAATATAAAGACAGCTGGATAACGTATTGTTTCTGCACAAAGGTCAAAAGGGACCGCGATTAGTCGGTGGTAATGATACTTGCTCAGGACGACTGGAGATTCTGCTGGGTGACACCTGGGGCACAGTCTGCGACACTCACTGGGATTTACAGGATGCAGCTGCGGTCTGTAATAATCTCGGTTGTGGAACCGCGATAGCAGCTCCAGGTGGCGCAATTTTTGGAGAGGGCAATGGGTCAATATGGAATGATATCAATGAATGTATCGGCAATGAAATGTATTTGCATGACTGCCCCGTTTCATCCTGGGGACACCGTTGGTGCTCACACAGCAATGATGTTGGGGTCATCTGTTCTGGTAGGTGTTTCATTCAGCTTCAGGTATTTGTTATTCTCTTAGTTGTATCTATTTTAATGTACGATTTCTCGACTGTGTCGGCACCAAAAGTCGAATTTTCTGCTTTGCAATAGTTACGCGAATCTGTTTGATGTCTGTTAATTTCCGAGATATGAGGAACAGCACAGTGAGGGGTTCATTTAGTTTCATGTCAGAGTTATTCATTTCCCCTTTCAATGTATCTCCTTTGTCAGAGGAGATCGAAATTAATTGGACTTAACACTTCCTGTGGGAAAGCTAGCGATAAATTTGCGTAGAAATAAAACATCTTACTGCAGGATGCTGAAAATCATGAACGAAAACAAAAAAAAATGATGCAGGAACTCAGCAGGTCTGGCAGCATCTGTGGAAAGAGAAACAGAGTTAATGTTTCAAGTCCTGATCTGAAGAAGCGTCATTCCACTCCGTGCGATAACTCTGTCCCAGATGCTGCTAGATCTGCACAGTTCCTACAAGTGCACGGATGCGGCATTCAGACAAAGCGCGGACCGTGAAATCAGTTGGAACTTCTGTTACAAATAGGGTATAACTTGGTACTAAGATAGTAGGAACTGTCGATGCTGGATAATCGGAGATAACACAGTGTAGAGTTGGATAAACACAGCAGGCCAAGCAGCATCAGAGGAACAGGAAAGCTGACGTTTCGGGTCGAGACCCTTCTTCACAAAATCTTCAGAAAACAGGGTTAACTTTCAAGTCCGGTATCCAGATCTTCAGAACGGATTTCTGTAGAAACGTCATACCGGACTGGAAACGTTTAAATATTCTGTGTTTTTTTTAGCATAAGATGTACCTGGCAGCTCAACCATAACCTACTGCAACTCAACAAAGCTCTCCGCCAGCACATTTCATTCCCAAGAAATCTACTACCTGTTGGAACAAAGGCATTAGACACGCACGACTTCCGAGACACCCTTCAGCTCACGGGCCATCATGACTTAGAAATATATTGTCATTTCATATCATTCCTGAGGTAACATATTGGAACTCCTTCTCTAACAGTTCTGTGGCTATACTAGCGGAATACGGTCTGCAGTCGGATCAAGATCGGGTGAAATTGTACCCTTCTCAAAAACAAACTCCGTCCTTTCCAATGATGTCCACGTGCTTTGAAATAACGAAACAAATTGGCAGTCTTACTTTTATTCTTTCCTGGAATGTGAATAGCTTTGATGAGGCCCGCATTTACAGCTGAACCCCAAAACTGAATGGTTTACTAGGCCTTTTAAAAAGGCAGGTTAGAGAGAAATATTGTGATGAGTCTGAAGTCAGATGCAAGTGAAGAAATGCATTGTCTGTCTGATCAAAAACGTTTTGACTGAGACTTCACTTAAAGCCATATGCTCTTTAAATTGCTGACATCCTGTACTTATAATACATTTCGTTTACATTTCATGAGTAATGATAAACCACAGAATAACAATTTTTATAATTGATGTCCATAATTCAACTCTAGAATATTGATTGTCAAATTGCATTCATACAGGTGAAGATTGGCAGATGCGACTGGCCAATGGGGAGACCATTTGTGATGGCCGAGTGGAGGTTTATTATGGTGGCATTTGGGGGAGAGTGACTGACACTCAGTGGAATTTCAATGATGCGGATGTAGTTTGTAGACAACTAAATTGTGGCTCTGCAATAAACATTTTCAACCACACGAAGTTTGGGAAAGGCACAGGTCCATCCTGGATCAACAATGTCAGATGCAGTGGAAGTGAACCCTACCTATGGAATTGCAGTTTTTCACAAATGAAAGAGTTGTTTATTGCCAATGACGTGGGTGTGATTTGCTCTGGTAAGAACATCTTTAAATATCCGACTCAAATTGTGCAGAACATTGCATAAGAGTTTAATGTAAGCAGTTCTGGATAGTATATTTTCCATTTAGTGGCATTTAATTCAGCTTAAACATTTTCAGGCAGCTTTTACATTTAATTCACTGAATACAATTGATAGAAAACTATTATACATTTCCAATTAAAACATAGAGTTAATGCAAACAAATACTTTAAAATACTTTGCTAATTGTGTGTTGGAGATGGAACTATTTAGACATTGACATACAGTCAGCCACCGCCTTAGTCTCTAGAGCAGTGTGTATATTGAACAGAAAGCTGTTGAACAGTTCATTAAAAAACTGTTACACATTACCATTTAAAGCAGAGTTAATGTGAAGAAATATTTTAAAATATGTTGCTAACTGTGTGTTGGAGAAGGAAATACTTAGGCACCAGTATACAATCTGCCAAGTCCTTAGTCTCTACAGCGGTGTCTGTAATGAACGGAAAGCTGTTAAACTTCAGAAAAGGCAACTATCATAAATCATTATGTTTTTGCTCTGTGAGGCTATGGGAGCAAATGACCATAACTTAAGAAATTGCTCCATAATCAACCAGTGTCAACTGGTTAAATACAACCAGTTGAAATCATTTTATGTAATGCCACTCCAGGGGTAAAAATAGACTGTCAGAGAAGCATCTTCAGAGAAACTAGTCATGATTGGCATTAAGTGGTCCCTGCGAAGAATTCTTAATGAGAAAAAACAAGTTCATTCAGAAGAATGAATCAGTCATGTCTCAAAAAAGTGTTTAAAGATGGTATTAAATTGAAAACACAATGTACAAATCTGAAAGGGATGTGGCAGGTCCGAGGATTAGATTGGGAAGACTTTAAGAACCAGCAAAGAGTAAGACCAATATCTTGAAATCAGAAGTGGTCTATTTGGCCCATAGGGTCATGTATATCATTCAGCGAGATCATGCTTGATTTGATAATGCTGAACTCTACTTTCCTGCCTGTTCTCCATCATCATTGATCCTTTTATTGGATTTTTTTAAAATCCTGGAATTAAATATACTTCACCAACCAGCCTCTAATGTCCTCTATAATTGAGAATGTCACAGATTGATTACACTGTTAGAAAATAAAATTCTTCTTATCCTTGCCTTAAATGGGTGCCCTTTACACTGAAACCATGCCCATTAATTCATGACTCTCCTACAGGGGAAATCAATCTCTCAGCAATACCCTGCCCAAGCACCTTAAGAATATTATGTTTCAACAAGGCTGCCTGCCATTCTTCTAAATTGCAAAGGGTACAAACCAAACCTACTTAACCTCTCCTGATGTGAAACTGCTGCCATCCCAAGATCAACCTAATGAATTTTCTCTGGTCTGCTTCCAACTCCAGTATATAGTTTTTTTGATAACATGACCAAACTGTTCACAGTATTCCAAGTGTAGTCTGACAAGTGTCTTTTATGGTATGGGCAAGAATGCTAAGTTTTTGCTCATTCACTTAACCTGTCCTATCAGTCAAATGTCTTGTGCCATCCTCACTCCTTGCCTTCCCACTTTTTTTTTCTATTTTGCTATAGCAAACTTGATGATAGTATATTTACTTCCATCATGCAAGCCACTAAAATATATTGTAAATAATTTTGGCTCCATCACTTAATACTCCATCACTCCGCTAGTTATGATTGTCATGCAAAAATGTGTGCTTTACCCAAGCTTTTTCTTTGGTTAAATAGTCAATCTTCAACCATGTCAAAATACTACCCCCGTACCAAAGGCTAACTTATTATTAAGCAGCTTAATGTGTGGTAACTTATTAAATGCCATTTCTACATCCAGTTTTAGTGCATCTACTTGTTCCTCTTTATCCATTCTTTTTGAACCTTCTCAAAGACTAAGAATGTAACTTTTTTTAGGCATGATTTCCTCTTCTTGGAGACAAACAGTTTCTGCTGGTATTGATGTTTATTTCTAAATGCTTTGCTATTTTATTACAATATAATAGACTCTAACATTTTCAAAATGACAGAATTTAAGCTAACTGGCCTATAGTTACCTGCTTTGTTTTAAATCTCCCTCACTTTTTTGATCAAGGAACCTACAGGCAGCCTATCAATTCTCTGCGATTTTTCAATGTCTAAGGATCATTGAAAGATGATTGCCAGTTCATCTCCTATCTCCGTAGCTTTTTTTTAATCCTCATCCCATGGAGGTCAGGGCGTTGTCAGCCTTTGACCCATTATTTTTCTCGTACTTTCGAACTAACGACAGATATTGTATTCAGTCTTTTCTTACTTGATTATTTTGTTTCTTAAAATAAATTTATTCGTGTCCTCTCCAAACAAACTAATGCAAGTACCCTTTGACCATGCTTTTAATTACCATAATCTTTCTTGCATCATTGGGTTAACCCCCCAAAAAAATTGATAGATAGTAAATACAAAACTTCAAAAAGGAATTTATAGAATCGTAATCAAAATTTATACATTCAGTATTTATTTTCACGTCATTTCATACCCTGCCACCTGTAGAACTAAATAAAAGCCGCACGAACTGCAGATGCCGTAAATTAAACAAAGAAAAAAAAGCAGAATTTGCTGGAAAAGCTCAGCCGGTGTGGCAGCATCTGTGAAGACAAATCAGAGAAATTAGAGTTAACGTTTCGGATCCGGTGACCCAAAACATTAACTCTGATTTCTCTTCACAGATGCTGCCAGGCCGGCTGAACTTTTCCAGGAACTTGTGTTTTTGGACCTGTAGAACTTTATTGATTATAACTACAATGGAAGATGCTGCAAATGGCAATATTATACGTAAAGTTATCATTATCAACGTGCCAAGCGAACTGATAATGGAAAACAAAACTGTTCAGCAGGACGAAAGTAAACGCATTGTTGTAAGAAAAAAACGGTTAGAAACATTGTATTGTTCAGTATATAACAGTAAATTCGCCATAATCCTAGCGGACTATGAGGCATTAAAGACAGATGACTGTGATAGTTTGGGTTGAGATTTACCACGCCTTAGACGAGGGCAGAAGTTGACAGAGTCTTCATGGTAACCTCAGTCTATGTGCTAATCAAAGGCACACTAATAACATAACTGCATCACACATCAGCCGCCCAGCCAACTGAGGTACCCGACTCCATGTTACCAGTTTAAGAATATGATTTGGGAATTGAAAATCGTGCAGGGACTGTTTCCTGGACCAGAAAGTATATAACTATTCCTGTCCTGCAGATCATATTCAGATAAGATTGGCGGATGGTGGAAGTCACTGTGCTGGAAGGGTGGAGCTTTACTACAATGGAAGCTGGGGAACTGTGTGTGATGATTCCTGGGATTTAGCAGACGCCCAAGTTGTCTGCAACCAGCTGAAGTGTGGACAGGCTCTAACTGCAACAGTTTCCGGTTGGTTTGGTCCAGGAGTGGGGCCGATCTGGTTAGACAATGTAAAATGTGGAACGAATGATTCTGTCTTGTGGGAATGTCTGGCGGCGCCGTGGGGTGAGAGCGACTGCAATCATAAAGAAGATGCTGGAGTTATCTGCTCGGGTGAGATTTACTTTCAAAATTCAGCACCGCTACCGATAATTTGAACAAATCTGGAGTCTGGATGAATGATAGTTAGACCTGGTAATCATTGAGCTTGGTCACTCTAGTCTACTGCTCTTGATAACAGCGGAAAATCCGCCGATCTAGTCGCACACCAAGACGATGTAGAATGAGATTTTAAGATGCAGACTGAAACATTTTAGATGAAATTCTTTGCAATAATCATTTACCGAGTGTTCTGTGATAAGAAAAATCATCAAAGTAACGTAGTTACTGTTCTGCTAGATTTTGTTTTACTTACATTTACTGGTGTGGGGAAGGAAATGGCAAGATTAACGTGCACTTTGTTCTACAGGGCATAAGGCTGTGAGGCTGCAGGATGGGGCGAACCCTTGCCAGGGCAGAATCGAGGTTTTCTATAATGGGATCTGGGGGACTGTTTGTGCTGATTCGTTTGGAATGGAGGACGCGGAAGTTATTTGTAAACAGCTCAGCTGTGGATCTGCCCGATCTGTGGAACGTGCTATTAGATTTGGAAGCGGTTCTGGACAGATCTGGCTCGATGATGTGAACTGTCGTTTGCACGATACACTCCTGTGGCAATGTCCATCTTCACCATGGGGCCAACACAACTGTAACCACCAGGAGGATGTTGGAGTCATTTGTTCAGGTAAGAACTACAAACAAAGTGCGTTTGTCTTGAAATATTTCACTAACGTTTAATATTTCTACCAATCGTAAATTTGAGATCACCCATACCTCTGCTACGTGTGTTTAAATCGGAATAAGCCCGAACACCATCACACCTGCACTAAATAACATACATGCATTGAATGCCTAGCATTTTGATTCTTTTTAAAAATCATGCAGTGTGGTGTGCCAGTATTTAATGCCCACCCCTAACTGCCCGAGACGAGGTTGTAGTGAGCTACCTTCTTGAACCATCGTATTCCATGTAGTGTAACAGTAAGCGTTCTTGTTTCCTGGATCTACTGTACTTCTGTCGCGTTTCGGAGTTTGGAAGGAAATCTCATCCTTGTTTACAATTACCTACAAGGCTTTACTTATCCATTTACCCTGGAACATCTCCAATTCTACAATTCTCTGACATTCTTGCCTCGCTCTAATTCTGACCTGTGTTTCATTCTTAACTTTATTAGCTCCACCACTCGTGACAACGCTTTCAATTGTCTATATTCAAACCATTGTGTTTCGTTACCCTCAACTCTATTTCTCTATGTCGCTGGCGTATTTTAACAGACACCTTAGAGCCTGCAACTTTGAAGACGTTATCTGTCATCTATTGTCGTTTCTCCGTCTGTACCTTAGTTTCATACGTTTTTTTAAGCTCATTAAAAGCGCAGTCTAAATATTAGGTATTGTTTCTGAAGTAATCGGTTACTTATTTTTCAGAACTAAATCCTGGGAAAATGCACGGTGATGGGGCTAGGAAGAAAAGTAATATGGAACCAGTTTCGGAAGATTTTGGTAATTGTTGATAAGGATTCCACTCATGATTAATAATAACACTAATAAAATATTCTAAATGTTGTCATTTAATATTAATAAAACCAATAGTGGCAAATTAGCTTCCGCTGTGCGCGTTGGGCCAACTAATTTAATTTTACGTAATGCTATAAAATGATCGGGACCGATGACACATTTTCTTTTGGCATATACTAACAGAGTATCGCGATCAGTGAGAGACCCGGGATCTTTAATATTGGTGCTGTCAGAGTTGCATCGTGAGTTGGACTTTGGAACGGAACAAATAAAAATATTTATCCACTTTCAAATTGAGGTTTCTCACGAAAGTTTTGTTTTGTTTTTCTCTGCAGGGTTGCGGCTGGCTGCGGGATTGAACAACTGCTCGGGAAGAGTTGAAATATTTTTCCGTGGTATGTGGGGAACGGTGTGTGATGATTCTTGGCACAGGCATGATGCCGCTGTTGTCTGCAGACAATTAAATTGCGGCGAGCCGGTCTGGACAGAGGGACAGACGCTATTCGACCAAGCAAGTGGCACAATTTGGATGGACAAAGTTCAATGTAAGGGGAGTGAACTGTTCCTGACGGATTGCCAATTGTCAGCAATGGGAGATCATGACTGTGAAGATAAAGAGGACGTCAACGTGATGTGTGCTGGTACACAATTTTAACTTAAGTCTTTATTTTCTCATTCTTAACTTTACCTTCAAATCCATTATTGGCTTCAACCACCCTCTCTCTGTGATTTAATATTGTCCTCCAAACTACAATCACCTCCCTCCCGAGAATTCACAAATTCTGGCCTTCTGCTCATTATTGCATCACTTCACTGCTGGCATGGTTTCTTCTCCTCCCCAGGTTCTAATCATGAAGTTTCCACACTCGAACACACTTCAGCACTTTGCTTACTCCGCTGTTTTACGTTCCTTCTTCAAAATAGTACTTATTTGTCCAAGTTTTCGGTCACCTAACATTTACTATAGATGTCGGTCTGTGTGAATTACTCCCTCATAATACTGTGGCGAGGAGGTTGGCGCGTTTAAAATCTAATCTGGTCGCTACATAAATGCAAGCTAGTCGTTTAATCAATATGTGGATAACACGTTCAAGGGACAACATGAGGAAATATGTTAATTTTGGGAGGAATAATTAAATCTATCTTAGTGCTATTTAAGTGCACAATTATACTTCATATTGTTCTCCAGAAGCTCGTTTGATACAAAGCGCACATACTGGTTGTGTAACCACGCTAATCCACTGAGCTACTTTTACATTTAAAGACGGAATTTTCCGAAAGGGAGATTCCTGTAGAGGATTTCACCAACGAAAGAAAAACCGTACTTGTTCATGTAAAAGCTCTGAAGTTTACATACTTCACACTCGAGACAGTTCCAAATGCTATAACCTAGAGCAGATAAGCAGTGAATGCTATTCTGCGTTTTTATATTGTAACCTGAAGTTTCACATAATTTTCCGGAACCTGAACACAATCGAACCATTTCTCGTGTCAGTGCAATAGATGGTTAATGCTAGTTTGAAATCAAAGGCTGTCCAAACATTTGAAAGTGGAATCTATTTGCATTTCTGGAATGAATTTCAATTACAGTTTTGCCTCGAGCGATAATTATAATAAACACAACTACTTTGCATTCTGCTGTATGGTTGAAGCAGAATAGATTAATAAGATGTTGCCGGGAAGGAGGGTTTAAAGCTGTCGGGAAAGGCGGATTAGGCTGGGGCTTTTTCCCCTCCGGCGTCGGAGGCTGAGAGGTGACCTCATAAAGGTTTATGAAATCACAAGGGACGGGGAGAGAGTGAACTGCCAAGAATTTTTACTCAGTGTAGGTGACTCCGGGGCTAAAAGGAGTATGGTTATGGGAAAAAGCGAAAGATTCGAAAGGGACGCGAGGGGCAACATTTCATTCAGAGGGTGGAGCATGCATGGAATGAGCTGCCAGAGGAAGTGGTGGAATGTGGGGGGGATGGTACAATTAAAACATTCAAAGGGTATCTGGACGGGTATATTAAAAGTAAGGGTTTAGAGGGATATGGGCCAAATGTTGGCAAGTTGGACTAAATCAGTTTATGGTAACTGGTCGGCATGGATTATTGGACCGAATATTCTATTCCCATGTTGTAAACCGTATCACTGTTAAACTGCGCGGAACAAAATTTCCCTGTCATTATTACATGTTTTGATTACAGGCCATCAGAAACACACAGTGCCGTTCAACCAGCAGAGACCCTCGATCTTCATTATCCCTTGCGTATTTGTTGTTCTTTTGATTGCCGTTTCACTTGTTTTGGCTGCAGAATTGCAGAGAAGCTTCCAGAAAGGTTGGTTAGTTTTAATCAAATTCCCATACTGAAAAATGGCAAGCGTAATTACCGTACATCTTGTTGATTTGCAATTCTTCATGCCTTCATAGTCTAAGCGAGTGCTTTTCGGGAAGGTCGTCATCACAAGGGAAAGATTGTGAATGTAAACTATCAGGATGTTACAAGGACTGGAGAATTTTAGAAACGAGAACACATTGCGTTTGGTGGAGTTGTTTTCTTTCATACTCAGGACCCAAAGAATTAAAGGAATGCGTGCAAAGCTTAAGGGGATTTGGTTCTGCTCAGAGGGATTTGAGGATCTGAAAATTTGGTGGGAATATTTAAAATGTAGTTAGCTGAGTACCTGAAATCTCAAATCACATGACATAAACGCTTATTGGAAAACGGACTGCGATAGTGGTGTAGGGGTAATGGAACTGGTTAGTATCCTAGGTTAATGTACCGCACTCATTGGTTCAATTTCAACTGCGGTGAAGCTGGCGAAATTTGACTTGACTAAAAACCGTGAGTTTTAACACTAGTCGTTATGATTTGTTTTGTTTTAAGAAGTCTGTTTCACCAATATCCTTTTGGGAAGGAAATCTGCCATTACCCCATCTGGCCGACGTTTGACTTCAGACTCACAGCAATATAGTTTCCCCTGCCTTATTAGGAATGGGCAATGCATGCTCAGCCAGTCAGTGAAACACACTTCCTGTTGATATCTAAAAGAAAAAAAATATATAGTGTAGCTGCTTTTCACTTGGTACAGACACAATGATCGGAATTGTTGTCTTAAATTTCTGTGATTTCACTGGTTCGCTCATTTCGTCATTATTATCCCGTGTCTTTTCCTTTGGGACTAGATTGAACATTCTCTGAAACCATACATATGCATGTCAATGTAACTGAGAGTAATTTTTTTCACTGATACGCTGTGAGACAATTATAAGAATATCGGAACAGGAGTAGGCCATTCAGCCCATCAAGCCTGCTCTGTGATGTTCTAAGGAAAAATCACGCAATCGGAAACTTTAACTCTGATTTCTGTTCACAGATGCTGCCAAATTTGCTGACCTTTTCCAGCACTTCCTGTTTTTGAATCTGCTCTGCAATTCACAATGAACATCACTGATAGTACTTCAATGACTTTTACCCACACTATTCTGCTAAGCTTTTACAGCATTGATATATTTTTAAAACCAGTCTCTCTCTTAGATATTCTAAAGTTTCAGCTTCAACAACCATATGCAGTAAATTAATCTAAAGATTATTCATTGCAATATCTGCCAAAGATATTCAATGGTGGCATGGTGGCACAGTGGTTAGCATTGCTGCCTCACAGTGCCAAGACCTGGGGTCGATTCCAGCCTTGGGCAACTGTCTGTGTGGAGGTGCACATTCTCCCCGTGTCTGCATGGGTTTCCTTCAGGTGCTCCGGTTTCGTCCCACAGTCAAAAGATGTGTAGGGTAGGTGGATTAGCCATGCTAAATTGCCCATAGTGTTCAGGGAGATATAGATTAGGTGGGTTCTCGGGGGATGGGTCGAGGTGGCATGCTCTGAGGCCTGATGTGAACTTGTTGGGCCGAAAGGCCTGTTTCCATGGTAGAGATTCCGTTTCAAGGAAGTTAAGAATAAACCAACAGTGTCTAAACAAGGCAGTTAAGGAGAGCATTAAATTGAAAGAAAAATCATATAATGAAGCCAAAGTTGCAGTTGCCTAGAAAACTAGAAAAATTAATATCCAGCAAAGGAGAACAAAAAATAATAAAAACAGACAAAAGACCCTATTAGAGTGAACTAGAAGGATTATCAAAACTGACAATATGATCTTCTTTAAATGTATTAGAAGGAAGAGAGAGATCAAAATGGACTTAGAGCCCTTTGCAAATGAATGTGGGAAGCATTTTTTTATGGAACAACAAAATGTTCGTGGAATTAAACAAATATTTTGCATCAAAATCCTCAAATAATTGCAGATGGTGGAAATAAAAAAAAACATACATTTCCAGACACCTCAGCTGGCCTGTCAGTATCTGTTGACAGAAAGCAGACTTAATGCTTCCATTACAATACCCCTTTTTCAGAACATCAGTGTTCTGCATCGATGTGTTCGGGGGAGGAATTAAGTACTATCACCAAATCTAAAGAAGTTCTAGTGGATAAACCAAAGGGGCTAGTGGTAAATACATCCCCTGGTATTGTTAGCTTGCATCACAGCATCCTAAGAAAGGTTTCAACGGAGGTAGTGGATGCATTACTTATAACTTGCCAAAAATCATTGGATTCTGGAGAAGTACCAGAGGATTAGAAAGCTGCTAATGTGATAACCCTATTTAAAATGGGAAAGAGGTAAAAGGAAGATAACTATTACCATTAGACTAACATGCATTTGAGAAAAGTACTGGAAGCAAGTTGTAAACAAATAATCGCAGAATGTTTGGAAAATCATAATCTAATCTAACTGAGTAGTGTGTCTTCTTGACAAGAAAATTGTTAATAGAATAGATGTCTAAAGTTTGGACTTACAGAAGGTGTTCAACAAAATACCTCACAAAAAGTTTACTCATAAGATAAGAGCCCACAGTGTTGGAGGTAGTATATTGGCTTTGGATAGAGAATTGTCTATATCCATGTGCTGACCCTCACAAGCTCCTAATGTTTACAGTGTGAAACATGTCACTCACACCAAGGTCCAGTACCCCTTCTGGACATCAGGTAGTCAGAGCAGGGTGACTTATCCACTGTTCTCTCATTTAGATTAGTTAGTAGCCCTACGCATAAAATTTCAAGAAGAGGCAACACATCTAAGGATTGAGAACAATTAAGATTTCAGGAAATAAGGACAGAAAGATTTCTCAAGAGGAGAAAATAGAGCATGTGAGTAAAATTCACCAAGTAAATAAAAACTTGGTATAAAGACTTCTATAGATATGAGAAGAGAAAAAAATGGTAAAGTCAAACGTAATTCACATATTGTCAGAAGCTGGGGACATTGTAATGGGGAAACAAAGAAGTGGCAGAGGAACAGTCCACATGCTTTGACACTATCTCCACAAAAGAGGGCACAAATAACCTACCAGAGGCATTACAGAACCAAGGTCTTGTGAGAATGGAATTGAATGAAATCAGTATTCATAAGAAAATAGTGCTGAGAAAATTAATCAAGGTGAAGGATGACAAATCACCAGATTTGTCTTCATTCCAGAATACATTGTAAAAATTGCTTGCAATGCAGAACATCTTCCAAAATTCTGCAGACAGTTCTGCAAGGGGTGGCAAATGTAGTCATGTGATTTAAAAAAGGAAGGAGATGCAGCACTGTGTGGTGAAATCTGAATTTGTGCCCTTCACTGTGAAAAAAAAGTATTATTTAAAATGGAGATGCTTTGGGAAGCACGGATAAACAAAGTGATATAGGTACCCTTCTACATATGTCAATGAAAACAACCAGCAGATTGAGAAAACAGTTGCTAAGGCAAATGGTACACTGGCCTTCATTGTAAGATGATTTGATTTAAGAAGCAGGATAAATTCCGACAGTTGCATAGAGCCTTGTTGAGACTGCAACTAGGGTAATGCAATAGCACCGTTTTGTCCTCCCTACCTAAAAAAAGACACAACAATGGTGTTCCATAGAGGTTCACTGGGCTGATATTGGGGATGGAAGGACTCTTCTCTGCGAAGAGATCGTTTTGAATGGCTTGTATTCACTTAACGTTAGAAGGATGAGTGGGGAACTTTTGAAATGTGCACAGTTCTAACAAGTTGCACAATCTTCATGCAGGAAAGATGTTTTCCTCCGTTAGGGGATCTCCAATCAGTCTCAGGCTATTGGGTAGACTAGTTACGACTGAGGTAAGTTTTTTTTTCACCTAAAGGATAGTGAACCCACTGAAATCTGTACCACAGAAATCTGTAGGAGCCAAATTATTGAATGTAATCAAGAAAAAATACAGTTAAACTTATAGATTTTAAAGGCATCAAAGGGGCTAGGGAGAAAGCAGGAAAATTAAATTTAGATAGAATATCACTTTGATTCTATTAAATGTTGAAGCAGGCTGGAAGTGCCAAATCACCTGGATCTGCACCCTATTCTCTGTTTCTATTCTGTATTTGTCTTTTCCACAAATCAGTTTGTGGCTGTTGCCACTTAAGTTTTCTTTTCTCACTTGCAAACATGTATATAATTCTGCTGAAAACAAATAATGTTGCGCTTCTTAGCAAGGGCGTTATTACATGTAAATATTCCGACTTCTTACCTCCTCAAGTCCACTTGGGAAATATTGGATTCTTTCACAAATTTGAAGTAAAAAATCAAGATTTATTTAACCCTTAGTCAGCTAAGTACCAGTTACTGGATTGCCAATTATATATTTCTTCAGTCATTTTTGTCTACCACTGTCCACTCACCTTTTATCCATCCACTGGTCGTGGGAACTCAGTGCCATCAACAACTGAATACACAACCGGAAAGCAGCTCAAAACACTGTTAAGAATAATGAACGATTTACGAGAGATACAAATGACTAAAACTGAAAAGTACTGAGACCAAGGGTAGAGGTTCAAAGTATATAGAAATAGGAATGGTGATCGTAATTCTTGTGTTGGCTTCTTCAAAACAATATGTCACGTAACCTCGGTCAGCGATAGAAGACCTAGGCTACTTATCCGAACAATAGATCCCATATTTCTATTGTAATGCTCTGAAGCTACCCCAGTCAACCTATTCAGCAAAACAGGAAACAGAGAATTCTTCAGAGTCTTGCACTCTTTGGGAGCAGGAAATTTGAAATTAAGAGGATACATGAGAATAGAAATGACTGTTATCTGCCAGGCAGCGAAACGAGAGATCGAAAGAAGGTAGATAACAAAGTGTGGAGCTGGATGTACACAGCAGGCTAAGCAGCATCTTAGGAGCACAAAAGCTAAAGTTTCGGGCCTAGGCCCTTCATGAAGGTCTAGGCCCGAAACATCAGCTTTTGTGCTCCTAAGAGGCTGCTGGGCCTGCTGTGTACATCCAGCCCCACACTTTGTTATCTTGGATCCTCCAGCATCTGCAGTTTCCATTATCTCTGATTGAAAGAAGGTAAGTGGATTTGAGGGACACACCTAATTCTTGATCCTTGGCAATTTATGATGTGGTGTCCTTTGCTCTACAGCCAACAGCAACAGACAATATGACACCACTGGACTTCCTAATCCTGTTTACGAAGAGATTGAGGTTCAGGAGCATAGAGCAGGTGCAGGTGCAGGTAATTAACTTTTAGTTTCAGTCTATGGTATCTTTCAATTTTAATGACATTTGTATTTGAAGATTACAATGTATTTCTTTTATAGGTTTGCACTCTACCAGTTCACTTAACAGTTTGGAAAATTCTCCAGAAAGCGAGTTACATGAATATGAAGATGCAAACATGGAAGGTAAGCTAATGTGGCGTCTTGTCACACGCCTTCGTTTTCGATTCCCAGTCAGGTTAAGATAATTTATAAATGCAAAACAATCTAGCAATAGAGTGCCTTTAGTATAAAATGTGGTAATTAACACAATAGCAATCCAAAATTCCAGTGCTAATTCTCTTTGTCCCATAAAACTCAATGATGCACGCTGCATCATGGGAAAGATGTTAATTATTTAGTTGTGTTCCCAAGCAATAACTAGAAGGATTTTATTTAGATATCCATATGAAAACCATTTGAGTTCACCTGTAGATAACTGATCACTGATTCCAATATTTAGGTTTTCAACGAAATTTTCAAAAAGTACAACTACATCATTATTTCGATGTAAGTTTTAATATTCCGAATGCATTTGCAATCGGCAGTTAGAATTGACAAGAGATACGTGAGGATATCCCCCCAGCATAAAACATGCACCTGTAGAATTTAACCATAAAAAATGTAAAGTACAAGTCATGGAGTTGGTGACTCACCTCTTTTGTTGCATTTTCGAATAAATCAAACCCATATTTATTTAGAAAAGGCAATTTTTCTGACTTATTCAGTGTGTTTCACTGGAGGTGACAATAAGTGGAAATTAGATCACTCAAATAACGTAATTTGAGTTATTAGCCGAGGTAGCAATCGTTAAATTGGTAAAGAGAAAGATAACATGGTTTGATAGTAAACCAACTCATAATGCAAAAGATTTATAAATATCTTTTGTAAGCACATAAAAAATGCACGCATTATCTTGTGGCTACCTTGACTATAATAAGCTGAATGTAACTGTTTTCTTTATTAGATTCACTCACTCTTTTTGATGTTGAATTTGGAAGACAATATGATGATATTCAGTAATTTGAGATGGATTACGAAGAGCTACAAACACTTCAGCTTCTTCCAAGATGTCTCATGTAAATTGTATCGTCATCATTAGTTATGATTGTTTATTTTAATGTTTATGTTCCCATTTATTTTAACCAAATTGTGATATTGGAAATGAAAAATTTAATGTTGTTAATTTGAAATCATTAAGGAAGGAAATTTTTCTGTCAAAATTTGAATGAAATAAAATGGGGCAATAACTTGCTGAGAATGATAAATTTGAACATGTTTTGATGTCAGTCGCCAAATTGATGTTAAAAAGATTTAACTGGGATTGATTTTATTGTGGCATAATGTTGCAGTGTCCATATATGCATAAATGTTCCAGGTATCCTTCTGGTCAGTGTTCAGAGGAGACAAAACAAATATGAAGGTTGGCTCCATGGACAAATTCTGCACGTTTATATGATTAAATATTAAAGCTTTTCAAAATGTCACTTATGAAAATGACACAAATCATTAACATGTACTCAGCAATCAGGAGTAGAAATTAATCTTTTTTTTCAAATCAATAGAAATGTCCATTTGCCAGGCATTTTGCTTTTACTCATTCCCATTTTTAAATATAAAACATTTTATTCTGAAATGTTAGAATAATTTCAGAGGCACCAATAATACATAATATTTGGTGTTCTCAATTAAAATAGTTATAATCCTTTGTTGAGTCAGTGATGGCTGAATGAAGACATGGAGTAATATTACTTGGTCGTAAACCAAATGGCAATGCACTGGATTCCTAAAAAGTTAGCAAACTATTCTAACTACTTTGTGGTATAAGTTGAGTGTGATAAGTTCATTACACCAACCAATTTTCCCTTTTTTTAAAGATTCATTTAGTTTGTTCACTGCTGAGTTTGGAAGAAAATATGATGACATTTAATAATTTGAGTTGTGATGACTTTCACCACTTGTGTAGCCAAGAAAAAAAATCTCATGTTGGTTAATTATGCTTCAATTTTGAACTAAATGTTTAATGTTATTGTAATGACACATGCAGCCTGTTGTAAAATAGCTAAATGAATTAAATAATGAATGAAATGTGACCTTTCATTCTGAGCATACTCAGTCTGATCTGGTTCTATCCTGTCGTGCAGTTTATAGATCGTTCCTTGCAAATATGTTAATTATTGCCTTATCAAAGTGTTAACAATCTTGAATTCTATCTGTTGGACTGATTCTTATTAACTGTTCATTTCTAAAAGAAATATGTATTTAAATCGTTGGAGAGTTTTCTTCTGTTCACAACATGTTTGGGAAAAACACTTTGTCATGAGGAAAGTATCAGTCTCTACATCAATACCGGCATTTACAACTGCGGATCATGAAGATGCAATAGAATGATTCTAATGGAATGATGCTGAATGAATAACAAACCTGTTATAAAATAGTAGTTGTAGAACTGCAGGTCCATCAAACAAGCATGAGATAACAAATTAAATGTGCAACATAAAGCGTTTATCCAGTGAATGAATCAAAGTAACTGATTTTTAAAAATCTATCAAATTATTTTAAATAAAGCTACATTTTAGCGCTGTTATAGTTTTATCAATTAAAACTGTTTGCATGGGAAGAGGCAGTGGTAACACAAAGGTATAAATCTGCCTTTTGTAGTTCGCATTTACATTCATAAAGATCCAATATGGGAATACAAATATGTAATGTGTTTCAGGAATAAAAATAAAGTTGCTGGAAAAGCTCAGCAGGTCTCGCAGCATAACCTGTTATCACTTCCTGTTGTCTTCAGCCTTATCCAACACATAGCATACATATATGGAAAATTTCGGAGAAAATGGAACACCTTCTAAATTGTGTATTGTTAAAGTCATTGTCCTTTTGGCAGGGAGGGATCTTTGATCTCATTTTGGAAACAGTCATTGGTTTTGAACAGAAAGTCTGATGTTTAGTTACACAATTGAATTGAACAGGAGGCTAGACATGATGCAATGGGGCCACCACCACCATCGTCTGCATTGTCAAGCACTTCCTCATTTTCAGTAACTTCTCCTCTGACTCCTCTCACTTTATTCAGGTTAAAAGCACGGCTATGGGTATCAGGAAAGGCTCCAATTATGTCTGTCTCTTTGTGGGGTACTTGGAACATTTCTTGTTCACTCTTACTTGTCCTCCTCAAACACAGCTCTTTCGGTGAAAAGTTGATGACTTCATCAGTGCTGCTTCCCTTTCTCATTATGAACTGAAAAAAAAATCAATTTCACTTCAAATTTCTTCTCTGATGCCACCTTCACCTGGTTCACGTCTGACACCTCACTTCTCTTCCTTGACATCTCTTTCCTTTTCTGGGGATAGGCTGGCTACCAATAGCCATTACAAGCCATCTCGCTCCCATAGTTACTTGGACTATACATTCTCAAACAGTCTTCCTGTAAGGACTCCATCCCATTTCCCCAGTGTTTCCATCTCCGTCGAATCTGTTGTGATGATATTGCCTTCCACACTGGGGCCTCAGAAATGCCCACTTTTCTCTGCAACTAAGGATTCTGTGCTATCACAGCTGAGAGGGTGTTTAGCCATGTCTAGTCTATCTCTAGTCTTACCCCTTCTCTTTCTTCCCACAAATACAGTAGGGTTCTGTGACCTTTACATAGCAGCCCACCCATCCTCCTCTTCTAAAGGCTTGTAAGCAACCATTTCCATCACTTCCAATGGGATGCCACAAATAAATGGACATTCACCTTTCCTTCCGTGCCAGCTTTCTGCAGTGACCTTTGACTGTGGACAATTTGGTTCAGTCCTCTTCATTTCTAACATCTCCTTATATTCTGAAATCACCTTCCTATGCAATTGCAGCTTGTGTAACACCTGCCTCTTTACCTCCTCCCTCCTCAGTATCCAAGGCCCCAGAGATACCTTCCAGGTTATAAAGTATTTCATTCTGTCCAGTCTATTGTAGCCCCTTTCAGAGTCCGATTTCTATATTGGCAAGACAAAATGAAAATTGGACGATTGGTTCACAGAATGCCTATGTTCTGTTCGTAGAAATGATCCAGAGCTTCCAGCTACCTGCCATTTCAATCCACCACCATGATCCTACGCCAACATTTCTGTCAGAGGCCTGTAGCAGTGTTCCAGTGAGCCTCAGCATAAACATCTCATGCTCTACTTAGGGATCCTACAGCTTCCAGGACTCAACATTGCGTTCAATAACTTTCCAGCCTGATTCCATCCTTCTATCTTCATTACCCATCCTCACACCCAATTCTGTTATGAAATAGATTGGTTTCAGCCAATCTATTTTCACCCACCTTCAGGCGTAATATCGCACTGCATGGCTTGCTTTCAGCACAGACTATCCATTCTCTGCTACCCTCGGCTCTCATTATCATTTATTCAATTTATCTTCTCTTTTGGCCTGCTATCCATAATCCCCATGTTTACCTATCCCTTTCATACTTCTCTCATTAGATTCCATGGGATTCAGGGCGAGGCTGCCAATTGGATAAGTAGTTGGCTTACCTGCAGGAGACAGAGAAATCGATTCTGGATCCTCTTGTTATTTGCCATTCAATAAAATGATTTAGATGAGAATTTAGAAGGTGGGGACAACACCAAAATTGTTGGTGTATTTGACAGTGAAGAAGGTATTCTAAGATTACACAGCGATCTTGATTAAATGGGTCAAAGAGCTGAAAATGGCAGACAGAGTTCAATCTGAATATATGAGAATTATTGCATTTTGATAAACAAACAATGGTAGGGCTTATACAATTAATGGTAGGGCCTTTACCAGTGTTATAGAACAAAAGGGACCTAGGGATGCAGGTACACAATTCTTTGAAGTTTGCAAAACATACAGAGAGGGTGGCTAAGAAGACAATTGGCAAGCTTTCCTTCATTGTCCTTAGAGTATAGGATTTGGGAAGTCATGTGGATGTTGAACAGGACATTATTGAGGCTTCTTCTGGAATGCTGTTTCCAGTTCTCACACCCAGTTATAGGAAAGATATTATTCAGCTGAAGAGGGTTCAGAAGAAATTTGCCAGGATGTTGCCAGGTATAGAATGTTTGAAATATAAAGAAAGGCTGGTAGACTGGGACATTTTTCACTGAAGCATAGGAGGATGAGAGGTGATATGATAGAAGTTTATAAAATAATGAGGTGTATAGATGGATTTTTTTGGTGGTTGTCTTTTCCCTAGTGTGAGGCATTTCAGGTCAAGGGGGCACATTTTTAAGGCAAGAGGAGAGAGATTTTAAAAAAGACACATGGGGCATTTTTTTTTACACTGACAGTGATTCCTGTGTGGAATAACCATCCTGAGAAAGTCGTGGATGCAATGTGATTACAATATTTAAAAGACATTTGGATAGGAAAAGGTTGGAGAGATATGGGCCAGGAGCAGGTAGGTGGGACTAATTTAGTCTGGAATGAAATTAGGCATGGACTGGTCAGGCCAAAGGGTCTGCTTCCATGCTATACAACTTGATGACAATGACTCTTCTTCATCATAGATATCATTTTTCTTTCAAGCTGCTATCAGTGCTGATGTAGTCGCTAGACTTGAAACACTAACTCCTGTTTTCTCCCGTAAATGATGTCTGACCTACTGAGTTTTGCCAGCAATTTCTATCTTAATTTCAGATTAAAGTTCACACTTTATTCTACAGAGCACAGAGCTGTGCGGCTGCAGCATGGAGTGAACCCCTGACAGGGTAGAGTTGAAGTTTTCTATAATATTGCCTTGGGGACTAATATTGCATGATTGTTTTATGTCTGCTGGTTCACCCCTACCATGAATGGTTCTATTGGTGGTAGCCATTAGACATTTGATAATTTGGTATTGCTAATCAGTGGAATGGGTTGAGGATGAATCATGTGAAAAAAATATTGGTGAAATGACTTTGAACAAATCACGACACAGTATCAGCAGTTAGACTGCATCTATTCAGTATCCACAGTGGAATGAACATGACGTGCTTGTTGGAGTCTATTGAAACCTGGCATTTGGAAGTCAGCAAAGTTCTGCATAACTGTATGTCAGGTTTTCAGTTAAACTCAGCGGCCTTAATTTATTGTTTTTAATGACTTTAATGGGTCCATTCCCATGTTTTAAGCTCTCACTCTTTAAACATTATTAAAACTGCAAGTTAACAGTTATTTGTCTGCTGTACAAACTGGCCAACAATTTTTTAAATTTTAGATTGCAGCAAATTATCTCAAACCTGTAAGATTTTATTTTAATCATTCGTGAGATCTGGCTGTTGCTGACTAACCTAGTATTTATTGCTTGTCCCGAATTCCTCATGAGAATGTGATGGTGATTGGCTTTAATAAACGGTACCAGTCCTTGGGATGTAGGAATTTTCAGTGTTGCTATATAGGGGAGGCGGGTGATTTTGACAGAGCAACAATAAAGGAAAGATGACAACTGGTGAATTTCAAGATGGGGTGCCACTTGGAGTGGCATTGCTTACCTACGTGTCCGAGTTCATGTGTATCGATAGTTAAAGGTGGTTTGCTGCGTTTCTAATGTGCAATTTGTACATGGTACACACTGGGTCAATATTCATTTTTCTTATTCTGGTACAAGGATACAAGGTAATTGTATTCAATTGCAAGTTTAAATACTTCAAGTTCTCATATATAACTTTGTTTCTACAGAATTGTGGCTGGCTGCAGGATTTAATCATTGTTCTGCAAAAGTTAAAATATTCTTCAATAGAACATGGGGAAGAATTTGGGATGATTCCTGGGATAAGCACAATGCTGCTGTCATCTGAAGGCACTTAAACTGTGGCCATCCAGTGTTAGGTCTGGAAGAGATGTTATTTGAAAGAAGAAGTGCCACAATTTGGATTAATGAAGTTAAATGCAAGGGGAGTTAATTATTCATGTGGGACTGTCAATTATCAGTAATAGGCAATCAGGAATGCCAACATAAAGAAGATGTCAATTCGATATGTTCTGGTGTGCCATTTTAAATTTAACCTCAATTTACTGCACTCATCTTTACATTCTTTACATATATCTTTACAACACTCCAAGCTCCTCTTTGACCTATCTGTGTCCTCAGGTTGTATTACAACCAGTAGAAATCTCCAATTCTTACATTGTGTGTGTCACTAATTTTAATCCTTTCACCATTACCATGATTTCTTCATTTAGAAGATACTCTAATCTATCAGTCTTATGTCCAAAGTGTATAACTGAACACATAGCCATACTGAGCTCTACTTGCCACCATTCGGTTAATTTACCATTTGCAGGTTTATCTATTTTCTGCAACAATTACTCTGCCGATGCTCTAGAAATCAGCATCAAACTTCAATATGCTCTTTTACAAACTGAAGTTGCAATTTTACATTATTTTCCCATCTGTGCTCCAGCCCACTGTATTTCCAAACATTTCTATTTCTTTTTCTGTTATTCATTCACAGGACGAGAGCATTGCTAGGTAGCATTTATTGGCCCAGAGGAGAGAGTTAAAAACCAGCCACATTACTGTAGGCTTGCAATCACATGAAGGCCAGACTAGGTAAGGATGGCAGTTTCCTTCCCTAAAGGACAACAGTGAACCATTTGGGTTTTCCCAACAATTGACAATGGATTCACAGTCATCATTGCATTCTTAATTCCAGATACTTATTGAATTTAAATTCCACCATCTGCTGTGGCAGGATTCAAACTCAGGTCCCCAGAACATTATTTGGGTCTCTGGATTAACAGTCCAGCAATAATACCACCAGGCCATCACCTCCCTCTGAGTTAGTGCAATCAATGTCTTAACCATGTTATGATCAAAAGCTGTTCAAATCATGGAGAGTGCAAGATTCAGGTTGAGTACCCTACTGAGCCCAAGCTAAATGATGGCTTATATGGAATTGTGAAAATGAAACAATTCCAGAATTCCACTTGATAACGTGCTTCTTGTCCATCTTAACTGGCAAATATTTCCGTTCAAGCTGTTGGTGTGTCTGTAAGCAAATAAAATGCACGAGACTGATTTTCTTTGTGTTATTAATAAATGTTTTTGATTACCAGCCATCAAAAACTCACAGCCCCCTTCAAATACCAGAGAATCCCTCTATTCATCATCCCTCATATTTTGTTACCCTTTTGATTGCTATGTCACTTGCTTTGGTGGCAGAATGACAGAAAAGCTTCCAGAAAGGTTGGTTAATGTAATATTAAAAGACCCATGCCCAAAGTATTATGATTGATTCCTACTAATGTTATTATCCTACAATTTCTACAATTTGCCGGAAGGATGTGGTCACGTTCGATATAGTGACAATATGCAAGAACGTTACACAAACTGAAGAATTTTCACTAAACTTTGTTGAAAGGAGACCAGCAATTGAAGCTTTTTATCTCGTACTCACCAGACTAGGGCACAAAAAACAGACTTGAGGAGAAGGCATTGAGCACAGCATAGGAAGAAGGTGTGGAGTGGTTGGAGTATCTTTGGCACAAAGGTATGTTGGGCAGGTAACTAGCCATCTTCATTCTCAGACCATTCAGATAGATTTCATTGGTCAGGGCATTACTATCAGGATACAACAGATATTGGCTGCCACCAGGACACCTTTGTTCTACAGTTGTCATTTTTCTTGCATCCCACTACAGCTAAGTGTGAGACGGTAACAGACCAGACCAAACCCCTCAAAATATGTTAAGAAGACAGCCGAGACACTAATTTTTCCTTATTTTAAAGGGACATACCAGGCTTTGTAGTCCAGATGCAATTTGATTGGTCAAACTTCCAGTCTTGAAGCAAAACACTCTTTATTCAAATACAACAAAGGACAAAAAGAAATTGGAATTACTTTACACTGTTGGAAAACTTAACAGAATAACAAATTATTTAACTACTAAACAGTATCCATGGCATGAGGCCATTACTGACTCGGCAGCATTTATTATCCATCCCTAATTGCCCAGAGGGTAGTTAGGAGCCAACCACATTGCCATCCAATATAGTAACACCCATAAACATACACTTGGCAAAGAAAAATTCAGTAAAATAAATTTTCTCAAATGCAGATCTCCAGTCCAGCTGGAAAAACATCAATAAAATGCTCCGAGAGAGAGTAGCAGCGAGAAATGTACTCCAGCTACAAAACTGAGCTTCAAGACCCCAGAAACTACTACTGAAAGACTAAAACTAAAACTTCTAGAATTGGGGGAGCAATTATGTTGTCTCATCCTGCCACTTATGCAACTTTCAAATTGAATGGCTGCAATACTAAGCTCCATTTAAACAGTCTGGAAATTATATCCTTAAAGTTTTCTAAACATTTTAAAGTTCATGACCAGTATGTACAATTGTCTCAAACACATTACTAGCAATATAAATGTTAAAAAGTTGCAATGCCAGTAGTAAGCTCAAGGCCTGCGCATTTGTAGAATATTTGTTGATAGTTATTCCATTTTCTCTAAAGATTCCTATCTTATCATCTATCATGAGTATAGCACTGCTAGCTGCATCACTCACATCAACAGCTGTCTTGAATGGCTTTGCATAATTAGGTGCGACTAACACTGGGGCAGTGGTCAATATGGATTTCAGACTGTCAACTGCCTTCTGATATTCCTCCACTGAAACTTTCTGCAGTTCTTTAACAAGTCAGTCAGTCGTGTGACTACACTGCCGACATTCGATATGATCTTCCAATAAGAAATTCTCAGCTCCATGAATTGTGGCAGTTCTCTTTTCATCAATGGTGTGGGAAACTGCCCAATAAACATTGTTTTCACATCCTGTGGGGTCATCTTTCCATGTCCAATGACATTTCCCCACCATGAACAAGGAGTGACCTACAAGAAACAAATCTCCTAAAAAAAAGTATGTCCAATGTTTCTCTAATCTCCTTAATTTTCTCTTTTAGAACTCTGGGTGTAGTACATTCACTTGAGTAATTTATCCACATACAGACCTTTCAGCTTCTCTAGCCCCTAGTGATGGCCATTACATTAACCTCAACCCCCGACTTTCTTTAACTTCTATTATTTTGCTGATGTCTTCCACTGTGAAAACAAGTGAAAAGTGTATATTCAGGTCATCCGCCATTTCTTTGTTCTCTCTTAATACTTCTCCAGCCTCATTTTCCAGTAGTCCAATGTTCTCCATTACCGCTATCTCACTTTTGTATATTTAAAAAAAAACCCTCTGGCATTCTACTTTATATTCCTTGCTATTTTACCTTCATTTCATCTTTTCCCTCCTTATTGATTTTCAGTTATTTATGCTCATTTTTAAAGGCTTCCCATTTTTCTTCACCATATTGCATGCTTGTACTTTTTCTTTTAAGCTGCCTCTATCTTCCCTTGGCAGCCATGGTAGCATCATCCTCCCCTTTAGTATGTTTCTTCTTCCTTGAGATGAATTTCTGCTATGTCTCCCAAAATAACCCCTGAAACTTCTGCTATTACTGCTGCACCATCCTCACTGCTCGGCCCCCCTTCCAAACAGCTCTGGCCAGCTCCTCCCTCCCGTCTTTGTAGTTGCCATTACTCAGTTGTGATTCCCTGTACACCTGATGTCACCTTCTCCGAAGTAGCAGGGTGAATTCTTTCATATTATGGTCACTTCTCCCCCTAGAGGTTCCATCGACTTAATCTCCCGAATCAAATCAGTCTCATCACATTAAATCTAGAATTGCCTGATCCCGAATGGAATCTACCACAAGCTGTCCCCCCCAAAAAACTCATAGACATTCCAAGAATTCCTTTTTATTTTTTTGTTCCACTACCAACTTGATTTTCACAGTCCATCTGCATATCAACGTTTGTCCATGATTATTATAATAGAGCATTTTTTTTATCTCCTGATTTATTTAATGCCCCACATCCTGACCACTCACATGTGGATAGTGCATAACTCCCATCAGGATCTTTCTTTCTGTTGTAGTTCCTCAACTCTACCCCCATGGATTCTACGCTTTCCCACTTTATATTGATATAATTTCATTTCTTATGAACAAGCCAACTACACCCATTCTGCCCATCTGCCTGCCCCTTCAGTAGGACTTGTATCATCTCTATTTTATTCACTTAGTTTTTAATCTGTGCTTTTGAAATCTTCTTACTGGTCCTTTAGTTTGTAACTTGCAAATATTTCTCATATTTACCTTCAATCTGATGGTGACCTATCATTGTCAAATAAATAGCTGTTACCAATCAATGAACTTATTAATTTTGTTACTGAGTTGGTGGGAGCTGAAATGGATAATTGGATTTATGAAGAAGGGTCTTGACCTAAAACGTCAGCTTTCCTGCTCCTCTGATGCTGCTTGGCCTGCTGTGTTTATCCAGCTCTACACCTTGTTACCTAACTTATTAATTTTGCTGTGCTGTAACTCCCTTCTTGTGTCCTAGGCCATCAATCCTGGGTTTCAATTTATCCTGTAAAAATACCTTACAAACTGTGAACCAAAAAAGCAAGCAAAAAATACCTCTTCCTCGCTATACTGACTTCCCATGCTGCCTCCAAATTCTGCAAGCTATATATTCACTCTAGCTGTTTCTCACTCTGATGTGATCTCCCTTTTCTGATCATGTACAGCTTACTGGTTTTTTTTACTGGGATCAAAAATACACAGTAATCAGGATAATCAATTAAAGCAATTATAACTAATTGTCAAGTGAGTAGTGGCAAAGTGAATATGTAAAATTATAGTAGTAATTAATAATAAAACAATTGTATAGATCAGACTGGCTGCTTGAAAACTGCACTCAGAATGTTTAGGCCTAAAGTTGAGTGTAATGAATTTATTATATCAGCCTGTTTTTCTTTCTTTTGATTTATTTCCTCCATCTGATTCCGAATTTGAAAGGTAATATAATGAAATTCAATAATTTGAATAGAGTTGTGAGGGGTTCGCTTGAGTAAATTGTAATTGAGGAAAATACAAAGTAACTTACATTTCTTATTTGTGTTTCAATAATGATTTGTTACAAATTGTAACATTGAAAATCACAAGTTGTATCCAATCAATTTCACAATCATGATTGATGGAAAAGCTCCATGGAAATTTAATGGAAAATCTAATAACCAATTTTGGTTGTGGAGAAAGGAAAATTAGAACTATATTTAGATTCAGTAACTAAATAAAAATCCAAGCTAGATTTAATATAGATTTGACATCATTGTAATACAAATTCTACATGTAGCACTTTGTATACGTTGATAATTTGCATTGGAAAGCTTTGTAGTCATGAAATCCTTATTCTATCACATTGTGCATGTGTGATTTACAAAATATCTAATGTTATTGTAATGAGAAAGGAAAACCATTGTAAAATTAGCTTAATGAATGAAACAGTGAACAAAATGTTATCCTTTATCTTGAGCACACAAAATCTAACTCAGTTGCATGCTGCAGACTAGGCTTTTCATCTTGCAAATAGTAAACATGTAAATTATAATTCTTGAATGATTTCTGAAGAAGGGTCTTGACCCAAAGTGTCAGCTTTCCAGCTCCTCTGATGCTGATTGGCCTGCTGTGTTCATCCAGCTTTATACCTTGTTATAATTTGTTGCTAATTTCTTTACATTGTCTGTCCTCTCCAGGTCTAATACATCATACCTTGCCAGATAAGTTTTGTTTGAAACTTTTCAGTGAAATTATTAAGTTCAGTTGCAGAAGATGGTGACGTATCAGAGTGTCACTGGATGAATATCGATAGACATAGGTTCAAAATGCACTGTGGCAGCTGGTGAAAATTAAATGCAATTACTCATGCATTTGAATTTTAAAGCTGGAGTCAGCAATGGTGAACATATACTTTCATACTTAGCATTTACCCTTTTTGGTTAGATATGTTATTTAGCCAGCTAAATCTACCATACTTGGATGGTCTGAATTTCATATTGTAAAGTGATTGATACTTAACTGTCCTTTGTAATGGCAGTGAAAAACAGCTCAATCAAGACAAATAGGGATGGGCAAGAAATATTGGCCTTGCCGCAGGCACCCACATTGACTGACAGATTAGAAAAAAAAAGAATTATTGACTTATTATTGAGTCTGTCTTAGATTTTCTTTAACCATGATTTTTTTTTCCCCTATTCCAGTTGCAAACCTTGGGTATTACAATCATTAGCAACAATAACTCAAAACAACAGTGATTCCTGCCAGGCTTGTTATGATTTCAGCTAGTCACAAGTATGAGTCTGAGAATTTGGTGAATGATGGAATTTGGTCTAATGAAAGAGTGAGTGTCCATATAATTTGTTAAGTTATACAGTGGGATGATGAAAAAGTGAGAGAGTGACAAGTAGAGGAGAAGTCTAAAAGTCTTAGTGCCATATCTGGCTGAAATGGGGACCTGTCTGATTCTGACCAACACATGTGAAATGACAAGAAAACAAGTAATAGATTGGTAATGAATATTTTTCTCATTTGTTTTAAATATCAGTTATGTTAGTAATTGAAAGATTTTGACACTATTTATGAGGTTTACTAGAAGCAGTTAACTTTATTTGATTGATGGGTAAGCATCATTCAGTGTCTGTCAAGTAATATAGTTCTATTAAAACAAACAATGATATATTTTGTTAGGATATTAAAAAGTCACAGCATAATTATAAGATAACAATTCTGAAAGGTGTGAGGAGAGAAGAGGAGCTGGATACATGATGTATATGTCACAGAAGACAGCATAGCTGGTTGAAAGCATAGTTACTAACCCAGAGCATTTTGGGCTTAATTAATAATTTTCTATAAAACAAATGCAAGGAAACTATGTTAGACTTGAACAGAAAACTAGCCTAGTCTCATATTGCATCCATTTCGGCACAGCACTTTAGAAACAAGGTCAAAAGCATTAGAGAGAATGAAAGAAAGGTTTTAGGAGAATCAGTGCAGGGACAATGAGCTTAATTTAGGTGAATAGATAGGAAAAGTGGGACAGCTTTCCTTGGAGAAGAGAAGATTGGGACAAAATTTATGAGAGATGTTCAAAATCAGCTTAGTGTTGCTTGGGAAGTACAGATAGTATGAAACTGGGCATTACTTTCTGATTTTTTTTAATTTTCAGATTTGCATTAACCACACTTTGCTCTTTAATTATGTGATAGCTCCCAGTTGTGCCATGTTCTTCTGCCAGTGCAAATAGTCTCCTTTCAGTGTTTAACATACTTTAACAAATGTGGTTTGAAACAACTTGGACCATTTCACTATTTTAAAGACTTTAAGTAAACGGAAGGTATTTTTAATCAACAGGATTAACGTTGAATACAGACAGGAGCTGGAATTAAATCATGACTATGGTTTTAAATCTGTTATTCTTGAAAAAAAACAAGATACTTTGTAGCTTTTTGCAGAGGGTTTCAGTTCTTATGAGCTTGTGTTGTACTGTTATTGAAAGTCCAAGCAAAAATGAGATAACACTTTGCATTGTATGTCAACCCAATGCTCAGCAGCCTGCTCCTGCTCACTGAACCTTGTACTGCTGCTGCAAGCCTCACTGCAGAAAGATAGCAGGTTTTGATTGTGCACCAGGTGGCAACCATAGATGCTCAGATAAGCAATTGCTGGTGGCAACAGCCTCACAACCTCGCAAAGCCGTTGTCACCAGCAGTTCGGATCATTAGATAAATATTGTTCACATAACTCAAAAACAAATCGGATTTTCTATGCTCCCAGCTGGGTTTTAAACCATAGTGATGAAGAAGAAGCAAGCGAGTGAACCACAAATATTTTTTTAAATATGCAATCCAGGTAACCAGCCAGAGCAAGTGGTTATTTTATCAAAATTGTCAGTCAAGATCCTAGTCTCTAAGCCCTGTATGATGCCGAAAGTCTTGGACATTCTGATGGCCTGAAAAGAATGTTCTGAAAGTATCTTTACTTTCTCAGACTAAATCTCAGTTATTTTTGCACTTAAGGCACAATACTGGCTCTAGCTGGATGAAAACAGCAGGCCAAGCGGCATCAGAGGAGCAGGAAAGCTGACATTTTGGGTCGAGACCGTTCTTCAGAAAAGCAATTTTCCATTTCTAAAGAAGTGTCTTGACCCCAAACGTCAGCTTTCCTGTTCATCTGATGCTGCTTGGACAGCTGTGCTCATCCAGCTCTACACCTTGTTATCTCAGATTCTCCAGCATCAGCAGTTCCTACTACCTCATACATAGGAAGATGGTCGTGGTTGTTGGAGATCAAATATCACAGCTCCAGAATATCAAAGCCATGAATTTCTTGTCGTCGAGTCCAATGCACAATTATCTTCAGGTGCTTCGTCAATGACCTTCTCTGTATCATAAGGTCAGACAAAACTGAAAGGTTGCATACCCTTCTGGTCAACGCATTATAAGAAGGATGTGGAAGCTTTGGAAAGGGTGCAGAGGAGATTTACTAGGATGTTGCCTGGTATGGAGGGAAGGTCTTACGAGGAAAGTTCTGAGGGACTTGAGGCTGTTTGCGTTAGAGGGAAGAAGGTTGAGAGGTGACTTAATTGAAACATATATGATAATCAGAGCGTTAGATAGGGTGGATAGGGAGAGCCCTTTTCCTAGAATGGTGACAGCGAGCACGAGGGGGCATAGCTTTAAATTGAGGGGTGAACGATATAGGACAGATGTCAGAGGTGGTTTCTTTATTCAGAGAGTAGTAAGGGAATTGAACACTTTGCCTGCAACGGTAGTAGATTCGCCAACTTTAGGCACATTTAAGTTGTCATTGGATAAGCATATGGATGTACGTGGAATAGTGTAGGTTAGATGGGCTTCAGATCGGTATGACAGGTTGACACAACGTTGAGGGCCGAAGGGCCTGTACTGTGCTGTAACGTTCTATGTTCTATGTTCTAACTGTGAATGCTATAAATCAGGAACAAAAACAAAATTGCTAGAGAGGCTGAGCCGGTCTGGCAGCAGCTGTGAAGGGAAAAACAGAGGTACTGTTTCGGGTCTTGAGACCCTTCCTCAGAACCGATGGTCTCTGGGAAAACATCGGTTTATATTGAGAAAATAGGGAGTAAACGATAGGTTAGGGCCCAAAGAGAGGGAAAGATAGTTGGACAGACAAAGGAGTTACTAACGATCAGGCTGGGAGTGTAAACAGTTGTTAATGGGGACTGTTAGTAACTAACAACAGGGGTGTGTAATGGCAGGCTATGTGGTAACAAGGCTAAGGTGTGTTGGGTAGGGGGCTGGGACATGGGAGAGTTTAGACCCTAAAATTATTGAACTCAATATTAAGTCTGGGGTGCTGTAGGGTCTCCATGTGGAAAATGAGGTGTTGTTCCTCCAGCTTCTGCTGGGCTTCACTGGAACACTGTAGCAAGCCAGAGACAGAGATGTTGTCCAGTGAGGAGGGTGGTGCGACAAAGTGGCAGGCAACGGGTAGTTCAGGGTCTTTTTTGTGAGCAGAATGTAGACATTCTGCGAAGTGGTCATCAAGTTTACACTTCATTTCCCCAATGTTGATGACCACATTGTGAGCAGCGAATGCAGTACACTAGATTCTGGGAAGTGCAGGTTAAGTGTTGCTTCACCTGGAAGTTACGCTTGGGCCCTTAGATACTGGGGAGGGAGGAGGTAAATGGGCAGATGTTGCACCTTTGCCCATTACAGAGGAAGTTGCCATAGGGCTTTGGGGAGGCATTGAGGGGGAAGGGAGTGTGGACCAGAGTGTCCCAGAGGGAATGGTCCCTGTGGAAGGTGGACAAAGGAGGGGAAGGAAATATTTTTCTGAAGATGGCATCTCGCTGGAGGTGGCAGAAATGGTGTCTGATGACCTTCTGGATGTGGATGCTGCTGGGATGGTAGGAGAGGATAAGGGGAACCATATCGCTGTTGTGGGAGGGAAAAGAAGGAGTGAGGGCAGAAGTGCGGGAGATGGATCGGACCTGGTTGAGGGCCCTGTAGACAACACAGCTGGGAAATCCTCAGTTGAGAAAGATGGTGGACATTTGGGAGGTTCCCTTATTGAAGTTGGCCTCATCTGAACATATGTGACAGAGACGGAGGAACTGAGAGAATGGGATGGAGTCTTTACAGGAAGTGGAGTGTGAGGGTGTATAGTCCAGGTAGCTGTGCGAATCAGTGGGTTTGTAGTGGATGTTAATGGCCAGCCTATCCCCAGAAATAGAAACAGAAATGTCGAGGATGGGAAGGAAGGAGTCAGAGATAGACCAGGTGAAAGTGAGGGCAGGGTGAAAATTGGAGGCGAAATTGTCAAAGTTTTCTAATTCCAGACAATATAGGGAAGCAGCACAGATGTTATCATCAATGTATTGGAGAAAGAGTTGTGGGTGGGGCATGGAATAGGACTGAAACAAGGAATGTTCCATGTACCTCACGAAGATACAGGCATAACTAGGGCTCATGCATGTACCCATGGCAACTCTTCTTGCCTGAAGAAAATGAGAGGAGTTGAAAGCGAAGTTGTTGAGGGTGAGGACAAGCTCAGCCAAGTGGAAGAGGGTGGTGGTGGTGGGTGGGGATGGTTCAGGTGTTTGCTCCAGGAAGAAGTGGAGAGCCCCAAGATCTTCCTGGCCTAAATGTTCCCATGTCCCAGCCCCCTACCCAACACACCAGGCCTTGTTACCACATAGCCTGCCATTACCCACCCTCTGTTGTTAGTCACTAACAGTGCTCATTAACAACTATTTGCCATCCCAGCCTGTCTGTCCAACTGTATTTCTCTCTTTGGGCTCTATTGTTTACTCCTTACCCCACCAACCTCCCTATTTTCTGAATATAAACTGATGTTTTCCCAGCCACCATTATTTCTGAGGAAGGGCCACCAAACCCGAAATATTAACTCTGCCTTTTCCTTCACAGATGCTGCCAGATCTGCTGAGACTCTCCAGCAATTTTGTTTTTGTTCATGAATCAGATGTTCAATGGTGATTGTACAAAGTTGAGCATCATTTGTGAATCCTCAAATGCTCAAGGGCAACGAAAACCTGTACAATATCTACACTTGGGATGACAAGTAGCATGAAATACTCACATCACACAATCTATATTGTGATCTATAACGTCTCCTATAAGAGACATTCTAACCATCACTCTTTGACATTCAGTGGTGTTGCCATCACATGACCCCCAACTATCAACATCTTTTTGGTTACCATGGACTATAAACTCAGTTGGACCCACCATTTAAACACATTGTCTACAAAAGCAGGCCACAGGCTTGGAATACTTTGGCAAGGAACTCACTTCCTGGCTCCCTGGATCCTGTTCATCATCTACAAGGCATAGGTCAGGAGTGTGATGGAATACTCCCCACTTGTGTGAATGGGGGAAATTCCAACAACACTCAAGAAACCTGATGTCTTTTGCTACAACACAGCCCATTAGGCTGGCATCACATTCACAGGCAACTAAACACTGCACCACCTCCTTTCAGTACAAGTGTGTACCATTACAAAATACACTGCAGAAATTCACCAAAGACCTTTAGACAGCACCTTCCAAACCCATGACTATTCCCATTTAAAAGGACAAGGCTAGCAGATACACGGGAACAACATGAGTTGCAAAGTCCTCTACAAGCCACTCACCATTCGGGCTTGTAAACATATCGCCCTTCCTTCAGTGCCATTGGTTCAAAATCCTGGAATTCGCTCCCTAAATGTATTATGGGTCAACCTACAGCGCACGGACTCGAACGTTTCAAAGAATACAATTCGCCGTTATTTGTCAATTACAAGTAGGAACCGGCGACAAATACGTCCATGCCGGTGATGCCCACATCCCCCGGAAAAATAAAACAAAACTGACAGTACAATTTCGCTCTGGCCATCCATCTATCTAAGCACCAATCCAGCCATCTATTTTTCTATCGATCTATAACCTCATAATAAATTGCTCTTTATAGTACAGTGGATTGGAACGCATTAAACATCATCAGCACGTTGCTGTGCCTCTCACTGGTTATCCTTCGTCATACTGTGGAGCAGCTGGCTGTTCCTGTTCAGAATATAACTACATACTGTATACAATACTTATAACTGCATACAAACCCAAAAAATCTACAGAAGGTGCGAATAAATTTGAACGTAATTAAATCTAATTCTCACATGTTTTGTGAATTTGAACCCTAATCATGAAGTTAACGGGCCATTTTGAGGTCATAGAACGCCCTTTCCCAACAACGTCACTACGGTTTGCCTTAATTGGCAATTATATCTGTTATTGGTCCATCGGTTCTAATTTCACGGGCTAGGAAAAAAAGAGATATTACTGGCAGATGTGGATTTCACAGTCAATTTCCGCTGAATAACTCGAACCATTCAATTTTCTCATGCGCAATTTAATTGTGTATGATTGATCGGGTTCTCCTTCATATCACTTGAACAGAGTCGCCGTGAAATGCATCACTTGGGCATGTTTGTTCTGATTCGGCACATTTCGATGGGTAAGTAGATCACTACAACACTTGTCCGAACGCTGAAAAGATGTTTTTTGCAACGTTCCAATTCATGGCCATTTATTTAAAAAATGCTCATTTTCTTTCAAAAATTTCATGTTTTATTTTCAAATATTGGAATTTCAAATAATGGTGATCACTTCAGAGGTGTAGGGAGATGTCAATTCTCGTCTTAAAATATATCTTGCCGCACTAAGAGGCTTTGGCTGGTTTCATGTTCTGTACGCTGATCATACCAAAGGATTCAAGAAACGCGAGCTGATGTGGAATTAAGCCGATACCTATTAAAACGGACTGCAACCATTGCCTTAAACACAAATTTCTGCTGAACAGAATTCTGCCTTCTCAGTTAACTAACCATATTTCTTCATAATTCATTTTAGGTTAAGATATTACCCAATGGCTTAAATCCACCGATTATTGTAGGTTTTGATTTCAATGATAATTCATAAATAAACAGGATGAACTATATTCAAAACAACAATTTAGCATATTGTAGAGTTCGGCAAATGTGGACTGTAACTTTATGATTTCGATTTCAGTTATTATTACAGGTTAACGAGGATAACTGACAAATATAGTGCAACTATCTACTTGGAATGATGCTCCAATACCGAGATTAATGAAATTTCAATTCAGAAATTCTGCCATATGGTAGACAAGAAACTTTGCAATCAGAGAAATCCGAACTCAATGGGAGTTAGACTCGGCAAAGTGTTAATTTTCTCTTCTTATAGGTTCGATCCAGAAAATGAAGCTTTAAATAGAACGATAAGGTTGAGAAATTTAAGTCAATGCTTTGGCGGTTTCAATTGGTAACTTTAAGTTTAATATTGTCTCCTGAAAGTTTCTGTCAACTATTTCTCGCTGTCCTTTGCGATTCCGGGACAATTGTGTAAAGTTCACTTTGAGCCTTGGTGATATTGACAGAGTTTCAACGCTGTCTGCAATTTCTCTGAAAATTGTGACGCCCACAACAGTCATATTTCCTGAAAATCACATCGGTTCTGAAAGTATAAGATGCTTGACAATATTTTGGAACAAGGCGCTGTAACAATCAAAATCTAATTTCACACATAATTTTACCAGAGCGTCCATAGGATCTTCTCTCATGTTGCTCCAGATTTGCATTAACCAACGGTGCTTATCTTTCCTTTGTCTTCTTGGATTAGTGAGGGTATGCCTTTGCCCGCTTTTAAACGATTCTGGTTAAACGGTCGAGACGTCCAATGGATCTGGGGATAGCGGTGGTCAGTTACTTTGTGGTTAGTTATTTTCTGAAAAATAAAATACCAGAACAATACTCGTCCCTGCAGAAACCACTACTCACCCGGGATGATTAAATAATATCCTAGTAATAGATAAAAGTGTGGGGCTGGATGAACACAGCACGCCAAGCAGCATCTCAGGAGCACAAAAGCTGACGTTTCGGACCTAGACCCTTTCTGATGAAGGGTCTAGGCCCGAAACGTCAGCTTTTGTGCTCCTGAGATGCAGCTTGGCCTGCTGTGTTCATCCAGCTCCACACTTTGTTATCTTGGATTCTCCAGCATCTGCAGTTCCCATTATCACTGATACAATATCCTAGTAATGTCGTTTCTTCAGTTATAGCCTTCTACACCATTTTTTTGCAGTTGTAGCAGTTTTTCCCCCGATACACCATTTGCCCAAGCGTGACTGAAATGTATGGAAGTGATATTAAAACGTATCGACGTGGCTTTTTTGGGAGCCGGCGCAGCAATGAGTTGGGAGACAAGATCCCACAGGCGCGAATATTCCAGCAAGAGCGGAACAGGTGATATCAAGTTGTGACCTTTCAAACATCAAAAGAACATTGGGCAGAATCCAACCTGGGCAACAAATTCAATATTTTCGGACTGGTTATATATTGCTCAAGAATAATTTCACTCTTTCTCGGATTCAGTAGTCTGTTTTTTCAAAGTGACTTCATACATTATTTGCAGCCAAGGCGGATAAACCAATTTAGGTTGAATTTTGGTCGGTGTTAGAGGCAAGGTACTGGCACGGACAAAGGATTGGCTGACTGGAAGATGGCAGAGAATAAGGGTGAAGGGGTTTTGTTTTTCAGATGGCAGCTGTGACGAGTGAAGTTCAACAACGGTCTGTGTTGGTCCCACACTATTCATGTTGTACATGAACAATCTGGACGATTGGCTTAGCAACTGATGAAGTTGAGGAAGCGGGTGGCTTGGACTGGTAGGTTAGTGGGAAAAGAAGACCAGATGGGATACAATGTGGGAAAGTGTGATGTTAGGCACTTTGGTAGCAAGACAAAAATGTAATTTTCTGAAGAAGGGCCCGGACTCGAAACGTCAGCTTTCCTGCTCCCCTGATGCTGCCTGGCCTGCTATCTAGCTCCAGTTCCACTCTGTTATCACTGATGTGATTCTTGTCAGTTTGGGTAAATAAAATTGACTTCCTGGAACTAAGAATCTCTGGATAATAACAGCTTCATTACTTTATCTTAGTGAAGTTTGGAAAGTTGCTTTTCACTCCATAAGACCATACGACCATGAGATATAGGAGCAGATACATGGCTCATCGAGTCTGTTGCGCCAATAGATTAAGACTGATATGTTTCTCAACCCCAATCCCCTGCGTTCTCTTGTTAGTCTTGATCCCCTTACTAATCGTAATAGTTCGCTGATGTGTTAATTGGGCAATCGATTTTTATACAAAACGCCCCTTGCACGAAATCTCAGACTCTTATCGCAAGTCAATTAGAGGTTACTTCTGAACAGGTGATAAGGAATTTTGTTACCCTCTTTTCACATGCAGCCCTGAAGAAAGCATTCCGTTTAAGACTGTTTCGCAAGAGACTGTAAAATAACTCGGAGTTAAGGCAGCTTTGTAACGGCCTTCAGCGAACGTGCCCTCATTAAGCCTAAAAATACGATTTCTTCGGATTCGAACTGCGCCCTATAATATACCATTTCAATAGCATACGTTTCCTCAAAGATATTTTAAAATATGTCTTTGGAATTTAACGTGATATATTGAAATGTTGCAAATGCAGTGTGGGCTGAAAATTTACTCGCTACAAATTATTCAAGTTTCGAATTGAACATAACTCGCAACTTGAGCCTCTAGACGACGAATTTCTAATTAATTCTCGCACAGGGAACTGGAAATTTTACAAATTCTTTTCAATTCTGTTTCCATTTGGGACTTTGACAACGCCGCTTGTTAGCCTGACAAACACAAGCTGACTGACAGTTTCAGATGTGATTGAGGTGAGCACTTGAAGGAGAATACTGCTAGATGTGGCCAGTGGAGACACTGGGATGAACTGAATGCTCTTCAAAGGAGCCACCGCAGATTTACCGCATTAGTGGCTTTCTCTTGCGCTTTAGTATTAAAGGATATATGGAATCTCTACTAGAAACTAAAATATTACGTCCGAAACTCTCCAATAAAGAGAGAGGGATCCCTGTACGACTGAGTCGTATTGGGTGACAGGAAGATGAAGTACTGTAATGAATTGTTGGAAAGTCATTCCCAAATTGTCAGCAAATGGAGGAAGTGTGCAACAAAAAATAAACAAATATACCATGATTATGAGAGTTCAGAGTCGAAAACCAACGCTAAATGATAGATCAAATTGGAGATTTCAATAATCAGGCCTAATTCAGTTAAACATCAATGATCACAATTTCCCGCAGTGAAGCAAATACCCGCAGTCATCAGATCTCTACAAACGGGATGTTCACGCAGCCCATTTGTTTGACCAGGGAGATCACACTCCGGTGACAATACCCACGTGGGTGCGAGAATGAAAGAGTTTAAGAGGCGAGCCGCGATGAAACAATCAGTTGTGAAGTGGAACATAATTTATGGAAAACGAGAATGAGAAATTGATGCACCCGCTTTACTAGGTGCGGTGGAGGGACTTAAAACATGAGTCTCTAATGGCCCATTGGTAATTGCCATCTCTCTGGGCCACGAGGTGCGGCTGTCTCTCAAATCTGCTGGTGTGTAAAAACAAATCTGAAGAGGTTAATTAAAAAAGGAATATGTACTATGGCTGTTACCAAAATGTTAAACCGCACAGTTGCTAGTGTACCAGAACTAGGGTCGCTATGAAATTTGTTGCCGTGCGCAACCGGAGTGGTTGGAACCAATCAGACTGGTTCTCCGCTCATTTTTCCTTCCAGTTGATTTTGGGTATTTGAAGGAAAAGGCTTTTCAAGCCGCTCCCGATTCATGATCATGCGCTTTTTCAACCTATCACAAACGTTGAAATTTCCTCCCCTAAGCCAGAAAGTCTATGGCAGTGTTTGAACATTGTCCCGTCGACTGCAAATATAAAAAGGCTTAATTCTCTCAAACAAAAACTCAAATTGCTGGGAAAAGCTCAGCAGGTTTGGCAGCACCTGTAAGAGGAATCAGAGTTAATGTTTCGGGTCCGGTGACCTTTTCTCATAACACGAGCTGAATAGTAGTTTTAAATGTATTTGAGCTGAGTGCTTGAAGGAGAATACTGAGAAGTGGCCAATAGAGACAGATACACTGAAGAAATAAATGTTCTTCAAAGGAGCTGCCGCCGATTTAACGCTTCAATGGTTTTCTCCTGCGCTTTAGATTCAACGGATACTTTGGAATCTATACGAGAAACGTAAAATACTACGTCTGAAACTCCTCCAGTAAAGACTCTGAGTTCTAAGGTAGGGTCTCCGGACCCGAAACTAACTCTGATTTCTCTGCACAGATGCTGTCAGACCTGTTGCGATTTTCCAGCAATTTCAGTTTTTCTTTCCGCAGCTCTTTAGGTTCTTAATTCACATAATGTTCCAGCTCGGAATACATTTAATGCGGGGATGATGATGCCATTGCAGGGAACGGTTGCTATCCTTTGCGCGGGTATAGAATGGAAAGCAAAATGTTAGCGATCAACAAAATATTTTACTGAAAATTTAGCGGAATAATTATCGAGGTAATTTTGAAGTCGATGGATAATACAATTGAGAGATTGTAAGCCAACTCGCTACTCTAGCGCGCGAAACTCGGAATAGATATACCGGAATAATCTATCACATCATCTTTTGTCAGTATTTTAAAGAAATACACATCCAATTTTACTGCACGGATAGAGGCCTTTAGGAGCATCGGTTACCAAGCACCTAAATACTCTCGTTCCACTTTTCCAGCACTTGAACCGTGGCCTTCTATTCTGCGACGTTTCAAGTGTTCATCTAAAGAGTTCTTACACACCGAGATGGTTCCTGCTTCTGACTTTCCTTCTGGTATTGAATTCCAGACGCCCACTGCCCTGTCGCAGAGAAAGTTCTTCCTTAATCCTTGGAATGTTAATTTTATTTCTATCTCCCCAAAATGACGAGTTTCTGTTATTGTTTTGTTTTGCAGCCAGCCTTCTTTGTTTTCTTGTTTTCTCATTTAAGTTGTTCCTGAAGTTTCTAAATGTCCCTTGGACTTAGAAGATTTATTTGTTTTATCAGTGTCTGTAAAATGCAATGACTGGTCTAGGTTATTGCGGTGATTTAAGTATAACATGCAGATGTATCTAATTGAAAGACAAAATTAATTTAGGAGCTAGAAGAATACATCAGTTACGGTTATTGAAAGTAAATATGCGGCTACTTTACGACCTCGTCCAACAATGTTTCGCAAGGAATGTGTTGGGGACATCATCATTTACTAAGCCCTTAGAATTTTGGGGTTCCTCGTCCTCTGGATGCAATTCGGTTAAATAGTGAGGTCCCAAAGAAACCAAAAGTATATTTTCAGTCATTTATACTTATTCGTTCCACTTTTATTATGGCGGGAGATTAGGAGAAGTGCGATAGACTTTCGGATAAATTGGGAAAAAGACAACCAAAGCTGCTCTTTTAAAGATCTTACAGCAAGGAATATTCTGTTTCGTGGTAACATTCTATTGTTCTATGAACTTTCAGTAGCACTCCTTTGATTTTCAAGTGTTTATGTTCAAACATTGAATGCCACGAAATTACAATTGCGAATATTAACAAACTATCTTTTTTTGCATTTCAGCCTTAACAATTCAACTTTCCAGCGAAAATGCATCAGTTGAAATTGCGAATAAAAAAGGTAAAGAGTTTTCACATTTAGAGCTAAATCCAACAGTGTTACATTTAAAAGGGATAAATCTAACCACTTGAATTGATTTTTTTTAAAATGTGGCTTAAAGGATATAACCACTCATCTCATTCTCTAAACAAACACATAGCCATTCACTCTGGGCATTTGTATTTGCTGTCATACGTATTTAAACATTTAAAATAAATGGAAATTACTCATTAAATAATAAATAGAACCGGAGTGATTACACAGTTTCTGTATGATATCGTCCCCATTAAATATTATTGTCTCCTGATACAAATACGCAGGATGAGCAGTTTGGAGAAGCTTTTAGGTGGCAGTTTAAGTTCACGATATCTTGGATGTTAACAACATAAGACAATACAGAATGTGCGTTACACTTCACTTAGGGTGGGATAGGCATGTTACCCAAAAATTATGAGCCATGGTTAAGACAAGGCCTTGATGGCAATGCCCAAATTTGGTATGACAATATTATTGTAATAACATGAAATAATGTAATGAAGTACATAATTTATTGCCGAGCCAGCCTTTGGTCTCTTGAACATGAAAATGGTGAAGTGGAAGCTCGAAGAAACTAAGAGCTTTTTAGCGTCATAAAATAGCAACTTTTTTTTTCTATATGCAGATAGTCACATATAAACTGCATAGTGGTAGAAAATGTACTTTAAAGTTTTATGAAGTTGGATCATGTTTTGTTTGGTGTATGAAGTCCAAAATAACCAACAGCTAGAACTCCTTGAGCTTTTGAACTCACTGGATAAACGTCAATTGAACTCATTGCCACGATTTGAGCGATGTATCAATAGTTTTGTTATGCAAATAAAATAGGGAGAAATGGCAATCATTACCTGGGCATATCTTGCAATCTAACAGTGCAGCCTTTTATAAGAGGCTCAAAAAATCATTCACAACCCTCCAGGAAAATATGTCCTGTCAATGTATTCGTAAACTCTCAGGCATCTTGAATGTAATCTAGCATGAACTTTGATCTACATTACAATTGTAAAGTGTGGCCTCAAATCGGTCAACATTTTTTTTTTGTCTCAACACTCATTTCAAAGTAATAAACTGAAGTCTTAGTGTCTTATGGGATTAAAGCACAGAAAGAGGCCCTTCAGCGCATTGTCGCCGTTCAGTCATCAAGCACCAGTCTTCTCAAATCCTTGTTCTCAGCTCTTGGCCCATAGACTTGTAAACGTTAATATGTTCATGAAAGTATATTTCAAATAACGTAATAATTTCAGTATACAACATCATTTTTACCTACCACCCTGAGTGAAAAATATTTTCCATAATGGCACCCTGATCCACCTTAGATCTGTGTTCTCGAAGAAGAGATTTAAAAAATCCCATCTGCCTTTGTGTAGTTTGTAACTTTGTAGGCATCAATGGGATGACCACCCAACCCTTACTGCTGTAAAGAACATAACCCCAGCCTATCTAGTCTCTTTCACAGCTAAAACTCTGCAGCACAGGCAACATCCTGGATTTGCAATTATCATTAAATACTGTCAATTATACTAAGATCCATATCAAGAATTGTTTCCAATCCTTCAGCCATTAAATTGATGACCATAAAAGTTCACCAAACTGTTCACAATTATTTCTCTTGCATTTCAAAGTGACCGTGGTCGTGATTGAGCACTTGACGCCCCTAGTGTCCACTCTTTGAGGTTTTACAGCAGGGAACGAGGCCATTCGGCCCATTATGTACCTCTTATCAAACGTCCATTGATTCTAATCCCATTAAGCACTGGATCCGTAGTGTTGCATGTTAAGTCATTTCAGATGGCGAAAAAGAAACGTTGTTTCAGTAATTCTGCCCATGACAAAAACGTAATGGGATTTGTTAACGAATCGATGAGAGTGGCTGAACCAAAACCTGAGCACGGCTGCATTTTGAAACAAAAAAGCATTAAATAAGCTCAAAACAACTTTAATAATCTGTGGAATCAGTATAAATTCAAGTCGCCATGAGCCATTGAACTGCTGTCTAAGTGGAGTGAGATGGCTAGTAGCGGTTTAACCTGAGTGTCACCACGCGTCAGGTGAGGAGTGAGTGAGGTTGAGAAGGAGAATTCTTCATGGTAACCTGAGCCAATGCAGGACTCAAACTGCACCATCTCTCTGCATCGCAACCCAGCCGCCCAAACAACTGAACGAAATGACTCGGATGAATCAGTGCAATTATTGCGTTAAATTATAAAATGGCATCGAATTATTCCAGGCCCCTTACTTTCCGTTCAATTTTGGGAGCGCTTTGCAAAATTAATGTTTCTTCCCTTTGACTGTTAACAGAGCTCAGACCCCCCAGGTTGGTGGGGCAGTATGCACCGTGTATTGGAAATTTGGAGGTTTATCACCGAGGTCAGTGGAAATCTGTTTGTAGTAGTCGATGGGATTCAGCTGCTGGAAAGGTTGTCTGCAAGCAAACTGGCTGCGATTCTTATCACACAACATCTGAAAATCCCATTCCACAAGAAACAGGGCCTGTGTTACTGGATAAGATTCAGTGTAAAGGAACGGAATCTTCATTGTCCGAGTGTACATTCAGTCCTTCCGGCCAGCAGAAGTGTGAAACTGGGATGAGTGTAGTTATTTTCTGCAAAGGTATTTATGAATTGCTCATTGATGTTAAATATTTCTGTCCGCATGCTTTATTAACTTATATGGGAATTAATCAGGAAGATGTGGGGAAGCCTTTAACTTTCAGAGGAATCTTGTGCATGCGACTGGTGTCTCAGCAGCCGACTGGCGAACTGAGAGATCAGCGCTCCCTCTTTCAGTCTAGGCGGGGGCACAACAGGCAGTTTTAGCAGGAAGCCACATGGAATTTATGAGTCTTCTCTCAGAAAGTTCGTCCAACAAAGCCGGCACTTATTACCCATCCCCAGTTGCGTTGGGTGAGTGACGTTGAGTTATATTTTCGAACAGCTCCAGTGCATGTAGTTGGGGAATTGTTGCTATGTATCTAAACAAGTTGTAAAGAGGGAAGTTTCAGAATTTTAACCCATGACAGTGAAGATAGTGCGATATACTTACAGTTCACTGTCGTGGGTTCGTTGGAGGTGGACTTGTGTTTGGAGATGCTTCCGTGAATCTACCAGCTTTCATCTATATAGTAGCAGTTGCAGGAAGAGAAGAGCGGATAATAGGGAGTTCAGGCAAAAGTTCATTTCCCAGCGATAGGGCTGGGGTGAGGCTTCCCCTGTCCAATGTTCTGTCCCTTCACCAAACGTTAATTGTCTTCTAATTGTCCAATTCCTGCTGAACTCTTGAAGGTAGCATTGCCAAGAATGCCGCTTTAGTGACAGGATGTTGGGTTCATACCAATGATGGCGGATGTGTCACTTTGCTTATACGTCTCATTCTGTTCCTTTTTAAACTTTTACAACCAATAGAGATACAATAACTGAATAACTGGCAATGCAACACCATGAATCGCGGACGTTGCAAATCATACCCTATAAAGTTTGAAAAAGAGCCGCTTCAAGAGGCTTGAATTTACGTACAATGTTTACTGCTTGTAATGCACGAATCAAAATTTGCCGATGCCGGTTAAATCGACCGGTGCTATATGAAGAGTTGATGTGTTTACCGCATCGGAAAGCGGGCCCCAGATCGCTTTTTTTTTCCTTAAAACTGTCAGCCACCTCTACATTTAGCAAGGAATCTAGATGGTTCTCCAATGCATTAAACCCGGCTGAAACTCTTAAACTGAAATGGCAAAGAAGTCCAATGCTCAGTTTTAAATGGTGACAAATTAAATGCCAATATAAACTATTCAATAGACGCCGGAAATAGAAGTGAACGAGTTCGGTGTTCTTATGGGACGCTGGGGTAGGGATAATCGATTCCCGGTCATCAAGAACTGGTCGTTGAGCAAGCAGGGCTGACACACCGCGTCTCAACCTCCACAAGGGCAAAAAAAAAGGTCCTGATTTACCTTAACCCAATGGAACCCCTTCACCTGATGAAGGGGCAGCGCTTAGAAAGCTTGTGATTTCAAATAAATCTTTTGGACCGTAACCTGGTGTCGTGTGACTTTTGACCTTACTTTAACTGCTGCAGGTCATCTGCAAGAAATTGCGTCCAAACATCAAAATTGGTGCCACAAGATTTCTAATGATTTCATTCAGGCAATCAGTCTTAATAAGTGTATCTTAACTTCAGCTGACAAGCTGGAATCCTATCTTCCGATATTATGATGGCTCAGGGAGCTGGAATTGCTCTTGGATAGTGTGGTTCAACCTGAACGAACACCCGTTTGACTGGTTACATCATGTTTTTTTTTCTGTTTTTTTTTCACACAACATCTGGCGTTGGTCGTTCTCCAAACAGCCTCTTGTACAGCCGAACAAAGATTAGCACAAATACGACGCAATCTGCTATTCCTTTCACAATCCTTGTTTTTAACACGTCCTTTTCTCATTGCTTTCATTTTTCTGTATTTTTGTGGTCTCAATGAGACAGTCCTTACATTCCTCACAGTTTCCCGGAAAGAAAGCTAGTGGGCATAGAAGGAAAGCTGGCAGTATTCATCATTCGGACAGCGCAGTACCGGGAAAACAAGATATTCCTGGTGTTTTTCACAGTGCGGATGTAGTGGTAGTACCAAGATCATATTGTCTAGAACAAAGGAAAAACTGTTTGCTGCGGACTCCATATCACCTTGTAAACATGTCAAGAAAAACTTTGGCATGGAAATTATTGAGAAGGGCAAGAACTTTAGAGGGATATAATGGGAGGGAACACTTCCGGTGACCAATTAGTTGTGACAGTCATAGTCTCTTGGCCAAAGAAGTGAAAGTGTTCAGTTGAAGTTTCCACAGGATAATGCCTTCAGTTGACCTGGAAGGGAGGCATTCCTGGACTTGGATCTTGAAAATGTGATGGACCAAAATAATAAAGCTCTGGAATTAACAGGATTCAATGATTTTTCTATGCTGCTTTTTGAAAACTACATGGGACAGCCCAGAGTAAGAGAAAAAAAAATCTCCTGCGGAATAATACGAGCAGACCTAATATAAATAAGTTGGACCACAATACTCACAAGAGTTAATGGTGCTATTGACAAACTTAAAATGATTGAGTACATTCCAGAAAAAAGAAACATCAGATCTTATTTTTTTTCTGCTAACATGTCCAATTTTGGTACATCAGAGTTAATATTGTTGAACTGAAACTGCATTTTCTCATCTGGCAGTGAAGCAAAATGTATTTCTGGAGGATGGAGGTAGCCCATGTGCTGGGAGAGTTCAAGCTCGCAGTTTTGGTTCATGGATTATCATCTGTGGTCGAATGTGGGATATGAATGATGCTCGTGTTGTGTGTAAATACCTGGGGTGTGGTGACGCTGTATCAGCATCGGGGAACTCTCAGTTTGGAGGTGGCATTTGGCTTGTGCTTAACTATGAAGTTGGCTGCAATGGCAGTGAGGAGGATCCCTGGAAGTGTGAACTGAAACAGCTGGCTCACAGTAATTGTTCTGGAGAAACGGAAGGAGCTGGTGTCATTTGTTCAGGTAACTCTCTTGTCTTAAACATTTACAAACATGTGGGAGGCGATATCACTTCTTGACACAAATTAAATGAAAACGTACATTGTAAAATAATACAAAGTCATCCAAGTCAGATTGAATGGTCCACGTTTGCAAATAAAGTATAACTATTGTTAAAATGTTACAGATGGGCAAATTGTGCACATTGCCTTTCACACAGAACTTGAACCTGCAGATCTTCAATTGGAACATGACCAAGAGGGACAGTCTTTCACTAATATAAACTGTCAAAGAGCAGATACTGCCACTATCTTGACAGTAAACGCCAGCCGAAAAAAATAGTTTTAAAATACTTACTGGCCACAAGAAACTTCAGTCAGAATATTTCTGCAGAAACATGTGGAGACAAATTATGATTCCATTAAATAGCAGCAAGTTTAGCACAGCAACTAGAAATTATGCATATAAAGTTCAACCCAAGTATTTACAGTTGCACATTGCCTGGGCACGATTAACAACTGACTTTCATAATCATCTCCAACTTGGTCATAATATAATGCCATTCCAAATATGTCATGCTTGCCTGTGTCCAAGGCAAATCCATTGCTCATGGAATACTGAATCTCTATTCATCACTGTTTTTTGAAATTTTATTTTGTCATTGCTGGTTTGGAATTGCCTTACATTCAGAGAAGCAAGAGGACAGTTCGAATGTCTACCCATCAGGAACGAGAACCTAATTCATGCTTTTGGCCTCATTCTGAATGGCATACTAGTTTTGAAGCCAAATGAGATAACTTGTCCATTTCCCCTATTGTTATTGCATGCAGCTAAATGTTTGGAAAATTAATATCTAAAAATTGTGTCCTAACAATTGCAGTGGGCAGGTTTTGCTAATTGCATATTATGGAAAAATGCCATTGTAATTATGATTTTCCATACAAGAACTTGTATATGTACAAGAATATGAATGAACAAACTTGGTGTAGGAGAAGGTCACTTTGTCCCTCAAACTTGCTCCTCCTTTCAATTAAGACCATGATTGACCTGATTATTTCACATTTCCACTTACCCTATTATTCTTTCAACCCTCTGTCTATCAAATAGCCATTGTCGTGGACTAGACAGACCCCCTCAGAATATATCAGAAGGTAGCCTAGACCATAACTTTAACTTATTTTAAAAGGCAAATATAGCATTATGTGTCAAGTGCAATTCGACTGGTCAAACTACTTGACGTTAAGCTGAACATGATTTATTCATACACTATAGTTAAAATACAACAAAAGAAAGAAGAACATAAGATAACTGTATTTGAAGATAGATACAGTAACTATTACTAATTAACTGTTGCAATATACTAAAATGGCATAAGCACAGGTCTTGGCAAAATCAGAAACAAATTGTCTCACATACAATCCAGCAGCAGCATAGAGAGAAAAATATCAAGCAAAAACTCAGAGGGTCACATTGAGGGGAAGTTTCCTGCAGCTTCCAACCATGTTGAGTGTCATTAGCATCTGATTCTGAATCTTAAAGCTAAAAAGCTAAAAACTAGAAATCCTGGTCTGAGTGCTGGCCACAGCCATCCAGGGTCCTTCTCTCATACCAACTTTAAAAAAAACCCATTGCCTCCCAAGCTGTTTACGTTATGGCCATGTACTGGCCAGCTCAGTGTCTCTGCCTTAAAACTCTCTTAAAAGAAACCAACAAACAAAAACACCTCTTAAAGTTGCGGCACCATCACACTATCTACAGCTGTTTTAATAAACTCAAGGGCTCTGCTTTCCTATTTTATTGCTAAGGCCTTAAAATTCTCTGCAAGAATGCAAGTTCTCCTAATCTTTGTCGTAAATAGTAGACATCTTATTTGAAAATAATGAGTCATAGGTGAACATTGTAAGGAGGAAATATCCTTTCCAAATCCACCATCTGAAGATCTCTGTGATCTTACAGGTTCAGTCAATTGCCTCTAACTCTTCTAAACTCCAGTGAATACAGTCAAGCGTGTGCAAATTTTCCTTATAAACAAGCCATGCATTTCAGATGCTGGGCCAGTGAGTTTTCTCTAAATTGTTTTAGAAGCATTTACATCTTTAAATAAGTTAAAAGGTTTTTCGGATGTGCACAATATAATTGAAATTTAACCTTCATATTTTTTTCCCTAAAAATCCCCTACCACTAAACAATAACAACCTAATTGTTTTTTAATTACTTGCTGTACCTGCAAGATAACTGCAGTAATTCAGGCAAACCTTAAACAGAAACTTTCATTGCGTTGGTAGCCTTATATTGAAGTGCAATCTTTTCTGTTTTCAGTTCTCTGTGTTTTGCCTTTTGCTCTTTCCTGAATTTCTATTCCAGTTTCTTAAATCCTGTTTCTCTTTTTTTCCCTTATGATCAAATCTTTTCACCCCATTTCCCATTATATTCAGTACCAATTTCCCTTGCGTCATCATCTCAAACTACCTCATTTAATTCACATGCTTAAGCTGTTTTAACTGTAACTCAATTACAACTACTTCTGATGATTCATTGCTTGGTGTGCGTGATGTCTCAATTGTTTTTCCACTGAAAGGATGGTCTTTTTACAATTTATTATCAAATTACATTCCAAAAGTGCATGGTAAACCACCTATTCTCCAAGGAATTCCAAAAGTTCAATTTTCCATTTTACATTCCAAAAAATATAGTTCTAACAATTTGCTGTAATGCAGTTTAACAGAGAATTTGCAGAAAATATGATGTTGGATTTGGAAGTGAGTCAAATGTTAAAATTAAGGATTCCAATAGACTTGGAAACAAAATAATCTTGCTCAACAGCGAGTTTGTTCTGTAAGTCATAAATATTAATGCCAATATGAAAATTACCAGATGGATAATCTAACAAAAGATGGTCACAACAGATTCACAGTAAGACAGTTCCAATGGAAAGTAACAACACTATTACAATTTTTGGCACAAGATGACTAACTATTGAGGTCTTCTCTTACCACTTTCAGTAAAAAAAAACCCATTGTTTTAAAACAACAGACCACAAACAGCCAAGACTTGTTGGTGGAACAGACAGATGCTCTGGAAGGTTGGAAATCCAGAAAGGAGAGACTTGGGGGACTGTCTGTGATTCACACTGGGATTCATTGGATGCCCGTGTTGTGTGCGCATCACTGAAATGTGGAGAAGTAATATCGGTACTCAGTGGAGCTCAATTTGGAGAGGGCAGTGGTCCCATCTGGCAGGATGTCTATGAATGCCAGGGAAATGAGACCATTCTCTGGTACTGCCCAACTACACAAACAAATCAAAAGAACTGCATGCATAGACATGACGTTAGTATTATTTGTTCTGGTAAGTGTTTCATTCCTTCTTATCCCTGCTTTCAAGTAAAAGATAGCTTAAAATCTGACCATTTTTAGTAATAGATTTGCAAAATTATTTTACCAAATCTTAACCATGTATACAGGAAGCATAGTTGACATCTAGTGGCTGATCCAGATTGCAGTTGCCTTTTCAATATCAGTCACTGGATATAACATTGTGGTATCACATTCCTCTCCTCATTTATTGAATTCCAAGAGCCCCTGGGTTAGAAAATTCCAATGATCCATGAACTTGAGAGTGGTCACCAAGTACTTACCAGCCAGGCAAACACCATATCTACATTGGCCCTCTATCATGCTGTCAAAGTATCAGAGATCACCTCTCCTTCTTTGAATGCTTAGAGAATACAAGGACACTTCCCAAAATCTGTTTTATAAGACAATCCAGCTATAGAAGGGATGTAGTTGCACTGGAAAGAGTTCAGAAAATACTTGCAGGAATGTTGATGTGAATGAAGGCTGAAAAGCTATAGGGAGAGGCTGAATAGGCTGGAGCTATCTTCCCTTCATGTCAGAAGCTGAGGGGTGAACTTAAAGAGGTTTATAAAATCATGAGGGGCATAGAGTCATGCAGATATACAGCATGGAAACAGATCCTTTAATCTGACTCATCCATGCAGACCAGATACCCGAAATAAATCTAGTCTCAATTTCCAACAGTTGGCCCAATTCCCTCTAAACTGTTCCTATTCATATGTCCATCCAAATGCTTTTGTAATTGTTGTAGTTGCATCAGCCTCCAGTATTTCAAACAGCAGCTCATTCCATACACTCACCATCCTCAGCATGAAAAATTTGCCTCTTAGTTCCCTTCAAATCATTTCCCTTTTGCCATAAACATATGTCCTCTAGTTTTCGATTCCCTCACCTCAGGTCAAAGATTTCGTCTATTTACCAAATGCATGTCCCTCATGATTGTAAAATTCTCCATGATGACACCATTCAGCCCCAGACTCTCCAGGGAAAATAGCCCCAATCTATTCAGTGTCTCCCTACAGCTCAAACCCTATAACCCTGGCAACATCCTTGTAAATCTTTTTCTGAATCCCTTCAAATTTGACAACATCCTTTGTACAGCAGAAAGACTGGAATTGACCACAATATTCCAACTGTGAGTTAACTAATGTCCTGCACAGTGGTAACATGATCCTCAATGAAATGCCCAATAAAGGGAAGTGTTTCAAGCTTTCTTTGCTATCCTATCGACTATCAACTACACTTTCAAGGAACTATGAACCAGAACTCCGTGGTCTATTTGTTTAGCACCACTCCCCAGTGCTTTGCTCTTAAGTGTATAAGTCCTGCCCTGATTTGCTTTTTGAAAATACAGCTCCTTACACTCATATATAAATTAAACTCCATCTGCCACTCCTCATCCCATTGGCCCGTTTGTTCAATATTACCTTATCCTCTAAAGGATCTTCTATGCTGTCCACTATAGCTCAATTTTGGTCTCCTCTGCAACCTTGCTAACCATACCTCTTATGTTTACATCCAAATCATTTATATAAATGACTAAAAGCAGTGGACCCAGAAATTGTGGCATACCGCTGGTCACAGGCCTTCAGTCTAAAAAGCAACAGTGCACCACCACACACTGTCTTCTACCTTTGAGCCAGTTCTTTATCCAAATAGTAAGCTCTCCCTCTGCTTTGTATGATCTAATCTTGCTAAACAGTCCACCATGAGGAGCCTTGATGACTGCCTTAGTGAAGTCCATATATATCACATCCAGTGCTCTGCCCTCATCAGTCCTTTTTGTTACTTCTTCAAAAAACTCAACCAAGATCATGAGACATGATTTCCTATGCACAAAACCTTGTTGAGTATCTCTAATCAGTTCTTGTCTTTCCAGATACATTTAAATCAAATCCCTCAGGTTTCCATCCAACAACCTTCCCACCGCTGTTTTCAGACTCACCATTCTGTAGTTCCCTGACTTTTTCTTACCTACTCTTAAAGTAGTGACACCACATTAGCCAATCTTCAGTCTTCTGGCACTTCACCTGTGGCTAATCAGTGATACAAATATCTGAGCAAGGGGCCCAGCAATCACTTCCTTAGCTTCCCATGGAGTTCTAGGGTGCACCTAATCAGATCTCAGAGATTAATCTATCTTTACTCATTTTATGATGCCCAGCACCACCACCTCTGCAATATGGACGGTTTTCAAGATGTCACTATTTATTTCTCCATGTTTTCTCTCTTCTCCCCAGTAAACACTGATGCAAAATAGTCATGCAGTTTCTCCCCCATATCCTGTGGCTGCACACATAGGTGGTCTTGCTGATCTTTAAGGAGCCCTATACTCTCCTTAGTTACTCTTTTGTCCTTAATGTATTTGCATAATCTCTTTGGATTCTCCTTAGCTCGATTTGTCTTGTTCCCTTTATGGCCTCCTGATTTCCCGACTACATTTATACTCTTCAAGGGAATCACTCGTCTTCTGCTGTCTTTACAGGACACTTGCTTCCTTCTTAATCTTGGACCAAAACTACAAATCCTCCAGTCATCTAGCATTTCTGAGACCTACCAGTCATTTTCTTTCATCCTAAAAGGAACATATTTCTCTGGACTTTCGTTATCTCAGTTTTGAAGGCTTCCCATTTTCCAGCCATCCCTTTACTCCTGAACTTCCACTAACACCACTGCATCACCCCCTCCCTGGCAATCAACTTTTGAAAGTTCTTGCTAAACCATCAAAATTGACCTTCCTCCAAATTAGATTTTAACTTTTAGATCCATAAACTCTTTTCGATCACCATTTTATAACTAATAGAACTTTTGTCACATGCACTCCAGCTAACGTCTCAGTTTCTGTCCTGCCTCATTCCCCAAGAGTAGGTTAACATTTGCATGTTTTCTGGTAGGTACATGCACATGCCAAATCAAAAAAATTTCTTCTACATAGTTAACAAATTCCTCTCCTTCCAAGCCCTTAGCACTATGGCAGTTCCAGTCTATGTTCGGAAATTTAAAGTTCCCTACCACAACTACCCTATTGTTCTTATGGATAACTAAGATTTCCTTACAAACATTTTTCTCAATTTTCTGTTGAGTATTGGAGTGTCTACAGTACAATCCCAACAAGGTGATCATCCCTTTGGGATTTCTCAGTTCCATCCAAATAACTATCATAGAGTCGATAGCCAGAGACTATTTCCCAGGGCAGAAATGGCTAGCACGAGGGGTCATAGTTTTAAGCTGGTTGGTGGAAAGTATAGAGGGGATGTCAGAGGCAGGTTCTTTACGCAGAGAGTTGTGAGAGCATGGAATGCGTTGCCAGCAGCAGTTGTGGAAGCAAGGTCATTGGGGTCATTTAAGAGACTGCTGGACATGCATATGGTCACAGAAATTTGAGGGTGCATCCATGAGGATCAATGGTCGGCACAACATTGTGGGCTGAAGGGCCTGTTCTGTGCTGTACTGTTCTATGTTCTATGTTCTATGTTCTATGTATTCCCAGGAATATCCTAAATCCAGCTGTAATGTTGTCCCTAATCAAAAAACACCATTCCTCCTCTTCTCTTGAGCACCTGTTGATCCTTCCTGCAGCATCTATACCCTGGAACACTAAGCTGCCAGTTCTGTGTATCCCTGAGCCACAACTCTAAGTGCTACGATATCCCAGTCCCACTTTCCTAATCATGCCCTGAGTTCATCTGACTTACTTCTTAGGCCTCTTGCATTGAAATAAATGCAGTTTAATTTATCAGTCCTACATTGTTGTCTACTTTGCCCCTGCCTGCCCTGTCACTTTGACTTATTCATTTTCTCAACTGTACCTGTTTCAGACTGATCTCCTTCCTCACTATCTCCCTGTGTCCCAACCCACGAACTCTTCCAAGTTTAAATCCTCCCGAGCAACTCTAGCATATCTCTCTGCCACTCTATTAGCCCTCTTCCAATTCAGGTGCAACCCATCCTTCTTATAAAGTTCACTTCTAGCCTAGAAGGCATTCCAGTGATCCAAAAATTGAATCCTTCTCCCCTGCACCAGCTCCTCGGCCAAGCATTCATCTGCTCTCTTGCTACTATTCCTACCCTCACAAGCTCATGGCACTGGAAGTAATCCAGATATTACTACATTTGTGGACCTACATTTTAAATTTCTGCCTAACTTCCCATATTCTCTGCTTAGAATCTCATTCTTTTCTCTTCCTCTGTTTTTAATTCCAATGAGTACAACAACTTCCTGCTGGTCCCTCTCCCGTTTGGGAATATTCTGCATCCTCTCCAAGGCTTCCAGGCTCCAGGGGGCAACACACCATTCTGTTGTCTCACTGTCGGCCACAGCATCGTCTGTCTGTGCCTGTGACTTGACAGTCCGGTATCATAATCAATCATTTGGAAACTGGCATATCCCGCATTACATTACAGCCAGTCTTGGTGCCAAAAACCTGGCTGTCAGTGCTGCATTCCACTGAGATTCCATCACCCTCTCCATTTGCCAAAACAGCATCCTTGATGGATGGGAATAGCCACAAGGGACTCCTGCCTCCCTCTCCTACCTTTCCAGGAGTTCACCCATCTTCCTGACTGTATCTTCCATTAATCTCCCTCCCTACAACTGCCATGTATGACACCCCAGCTGCTGAAAATTCCTCGTCACTTCCAACTGCCGCTCCAACTGATCCACACAATACAATAGGATTCACCACAGAAGACACTTACTGCAGACATAATCATCAGTGACATGGAAACTCTCTCTAATCTCTAAATCCAACGGGAAGAGCACATCACTCTCTGCTAAAGGCCGTCTTTGCACCTAAACAATAGATAGACCAAGAAAATAGTACATTCTTACCACTCTAATAATATTGCCCCAGGCTAGCTTAGTTTCTATGTTTTTATATTTTTAATATTTCATCTAGAGACAGATCTCAATTCTAGCCATACAATCAACAAAAAACTCCCACGCTCTTAACTATTGTAGATTTACAAAAGAAAAGCAGAAAGATTACAGTTTTAAAAAGTCACTTTGCTGGTCCCTTGGTGTGAGCTCACACACACAGGTTTTTCCAAGGTCAGCTGTGACTTTTGTTGTTTGTTTATTTTTCTGAGATCCAACTCCAATGTCCAGAGTTAATTGAAAAGAGACAGCAAAATTAGCAGCTGTGTGGTTTACTGCTGGGCCAGACAGCAGTGTAGGTTTTTTTCTCCATTTGGATAACCATGTGGGCACTGCATTTTTCTGTCTTCTGCCTTTTTAAAGTGCCATTGTTTTGACCTTCTCTTTCCCCAAAGTTCCAAAACATTGCAACTGCATATAAAACAGTAATTACTGCTCTAGAATTTGAGGAAATACGCTCTAACACTGAAAATACCTTTAAAAGGTAGCAGCTCTTAGAGTCACAGTTCTTTTCTGTCCACCATCTTGGATTACCCAGAATCCTTGATGGATCTGGTGAATAGCCAAGGTTTTATCCCAGGGTAAGGGAGTTCAAAATGAGACAGCATAGGTTTAAGGTGAGCGAGGAAAGATTTACAAGGGACCTGAGGGGCAACTTTTCATACAAAGGGTGGTGGCATGTATGGAATGAGCTCCCAGGGTAGGTGGGGGATGTGGGTGCAATTATAACATTTAAAAAGCATATAGATAGGTACATCAAAGGAAAGGATTCTGAGAGATATGGACCAATACTGGCAAATGGAGTTTGATCAGTTTAGGACATCTGGTCAATGTGGATGTATTGGACCCAAGGTTCTATTTTCTGTATAATTCTATGACTCCATGACTTTTTGATTAGTTTATTGTACTTTATTGCACTACCTCTATGGCTTCTGTGTTGTTCCTTTGATAAGCAGATCAAGGCTTAACACAGAGCACTAATTAAAAGTTTTTTATAATATTGCAGCAAAGCATTTTTTTGTCATGTATTAAATTCCCTTGCAATAAAATCCAAAATACCATTTGCCTTCTGAATATCGTACTTCCTTTTTTTATGACTTATGAATAAGGATTATTTAGTTATCAACACTGCACAATGTCCTAACATTGTTTTCTGTCTTTCTTATCAAATAAGTATACCTTTACTGGTGCAGACAAAAGAATGGAGAATCGGAAGTTGGTGCAGATTAAAAACAATTCTGTTGTTCTTGTCTTCATGGAGGATGATGTAGAAATGTTTCTCAGAAATGCAGGGGACTTTGAAAATGGAAAGTCAAAGAAATTAGTATTAATTAAAAGAATTGCTTCACTTGCTTTTTTTTTGTTTATCCTTCCTAAATGATGAATATCCTTGAACATTCAGTTTTCATTCTATGTCAGCCTGCAATCATATATCATTATAGAACATAAAACATAGAACATTACAGTGCAGTACAGGCCCTTCAGCCCTTGATGTTGTGCCGACCTGTAAAACCAATCTGAAGCCCATCTAATAGTTCTCTTTATTCAAATCATTAGACTTGCCAAGAATGCTTTGTGTATTCAGAGAGAATCTCTTTTCACATTTTCCACAAACTGATTCTAATAAATGCCATTTTAACACTGTTTGTCAAATAACATTGCTGAATATTTTCTTTTTCCAACAACCAGTTATTCTTCCCTTCATTCTGAGCTTCCTTTCAGGATTTCATCCATAAGACAAGTTAATTTAAACACTGGCCAACAGCAGCAAAAAAATGTCACTGCCAGGATAATAGCCCTGATTATTATAAAAGGAAAGCACCAATGTTACACAGATTACATCTGCCATAGTAGTATTGCCCCCATGCCACTGGAATCTGAAGCCTTTAATTATCCACAAGCACCTTTAATAGACAGAGGCACCTAAACTTCTGCTGAGATTAATGCTTTTGAATCCTTTAGTTAACTATCTTTCCTTACTCTGCAAGAACCTGTTTCCTCGACTCGTCTTTCTTCCTATCGAATGCTGTTGGTACTAAAATGGAACATATCCCCCAAGTGTTCACCTTCCCCTAGAATAATACCCCTTAATAATAATGAAAGAAGTCACTCTGTGCCACCTTTGCCCCTAACACCATTGAGGCAACATATCATCCTTGTGTCAATTTATGCGTAAAGAAATGCTTGTTTATCCCATTTTTAATGAATGCACTGTCATTATGGCTTTTCTACTCTTCTTTCTCCTCACCTTTGCAGCTGAGCCACTGTAATGTTGAGGACTTGACTTTTGTGTATTCAACAAAATAATTTTCATCCTCATCAGTATCCAAATCCAAACTGCTAGCAAGTGACACTTGTTCAGTAGAATAAACCTGCACTACTTCTGCAGTTCTGATAGACTTGCTATTGGTAACCCACTAATTTATTGCATGCATATTCCAAATCTGCATCATAACCATCTCCTCTCTGCATAACAGTTGCATTCAAAAGGCAGTGGCAATTACTTGACTCCTGATACCAGATCTGTATCTTCTGCAGATGCTGATATTTCCTGCACATGTACTTGTCTAGAACACATGATGCATCCATGATTTGCACATATTGCAGGACACATATTCAATTTGACCAAACAGCCTTAATTTTACAAAGTTTGAGGATTAGAATAATTTGACAAGCAGCTTTATTCTCTGTTTGAAAAAAGTGAAACAAATATCAAGGATGAGAAAGTTAGATGAAAACAGCACCTCTACCCTTCCCCTTCATTACAAGTGTTGACTTACAATCTCTGAGCTTCACACATTACTGCTGTGCTATTCCTTGGAAGTTGCACTTAGACCCATGTATTTACACTACAACAGATACAGAGAAACCCAGCTCTAGTCAAGCTACAGCAACCAGATAAAACTAGCTAACTAACAAATTGTTCACGACTTGTTTGAATCTGTGTAAACCTGACAGAAATTTCAATTTTACTTGATTAGTAAATTTCATTCAAATGGTACATGCAGACAAGACTAGGTTTGCTTTCAGTGTTAAGTCCTAATAATTAATTCATTCAGCAATTCCGAGTTTCTCTCACAGTACAAGCTATATGTATTTCGACAAGAGTTACAACAACTTTTCTAAAGTAACACCCAATCTTTCACTGTGGCCCTGCAGTGTTTCATTGGTGTGATAAATGAGAATATTTTGGGTCACCATGATTTGGTCCTTCAGAAGATTTTCACTCCTTTTGTTTTATTGTTTGATTGATTCATTTTGTGTATACTTTTAATTGATAAGGGAGAAGTTTATCCAAATGAATTTAAATCCACTGTAAATTGTTCATTGTTCTTGGACAAAGGACAAAGGAGACCACGGTTAGTCGGTGGCAGTGATACCTGCTCAGGAAGAGTCGAGATAATGTTTGATGACACCTGGAACACAATATGTGATACCTATTAGGATTTACAAGATGCAGCTGTGGTCTGCAATCAACTTGGTTGTGGGACTGCGATCTCAACTCCAGGAGGTGCATACTTTGGACAGGGAAATGGGCCTATATGGAATTATATCCACGTTTGCATTGGCAATGAACTCCATTTGACTGATTGCCCGACTGCATCCTGGGGAAACCATCAGTGCACACACAGAAATGATGCTAGTGTCATCTGTTCAGGTAGGGATTGATTCATTATCAAATACTATATATGTTACTGATTTGTGAATAGAAATGTGCAATGGTATGTTCTGATTAAATTGTGATGTATCTGGGTAAAAGATGTCAGAGTTACTCATTTCTCTTCAATTTATCGTCATTGTCAGAGGAAATTGAAATGAGTCTGTTGAGCACTTCATTTGAGGGGCCCAACTGTAAATCTGCACATGTGTGCTGTACTAGATGTTACACTGATTAGAGTTCCAACTAATTCTCAAAGCGACATGATTCATGCCATGTTGATGTGAGCTCATGACAATGAAGCAAGTGTTCATGGCTCAGTCTCAAGTGAGTGTGTATAGCTCCTCCCCAGATTAACACACATACTTTCATATCAAGTGTTTGTTTTTATCACTTTAAATTGAATATGCAGTGTTTAGACTCTCAGCACACCTGAAGGATGGAGTACCACTGAAAGCATATGTTGGCACATCCACTTGCACAGTTCTAAGGGTTAAATTACAAAGACAGTGTGCATTAACAAAAGACTTTTCTTCCCTTGCAATTAAAAAGTTGTTTGATTGTGAATTTTAATATTGTGCAAGAAGTGATAATATTGATAAAGTTTTTTATTTTGATGCTGGTGCTAGAATTCAAGATGAAGCAAAATTAAAGAAACATTACATCAGTCCAGTCCGGACAAAATTTAAAAACATTTTTTTCTTCAAAAAATCAAAGATGTCTTGTTGTTCCCCAGCCCTCTGCCTATGATCAAAAGAATAAGTGATGCCAGCTAACATAATAATTTTAAAAGTGAGAACAATCATTTTTCATTATCCAGGGATACAAGGGAACATGAAACCAAGATTTGTAGATTTAAGCCTAACACAAATAGAATGGTAGAAAGGTCTTTAGAGGCTGAAAGCAACACTTTTTTTTCTGAGATTGCTCTTACTCATAAATTGTTTGCTTCAATCGTCACCATTTCATTACCACAGCATGGTGGCTCACTAGTTAGCACCAGTGCCTGTTATAATACCAGGGACATAGTTTTGATTCCACCCTTAAGTAACTGTCTTTGTGGAGTTCTCCTGTTCTCGCTGTGTCTACATGGGTTTCCATATGATGCTCTGGTTTCGTTCTACAGACCAAAGATGTGCTGATTAGGTTGATTGGCCATGCTCAGTTGCCCACGGTGTTCAAAGGTGTGCAAGCTAAGTAGGTTAGTCAGAAGGAAAGGCAGTGTTACAGGTTAGGGGATGGGCCTGCATGGGGTTCTGTTTAGAAGGAGGTGAATGGCCTGATTCTATACTATTAGGATTCTGCTTCTTTTGAGGCTCTTTTACTATATTGTTCCGAAGCACACATGACAACTTCACTCTTCACAGATGCTCCAAGAAGCTGAATCTTCTAGTGAATTATTACAGGCCATATTTTTGACTGAATTAACTGTCAACATGCTTCCAGACTAATATGAGAGCTTTAACAACATTCTGCGTCAAATTCTTCAATGTCTGCAACCAGCTTTATGTTACCACCATCATGACTGATGATGCTGGGCTGGTTGTGAAGATGTAACAATGAAACAGGTAATGAGGGAAGGAAGGCAAGGGAAGTACACTGCCTAACCATGTGTTCTCATCTGAGATGCATCTATTGATGGCAATATTGGTCGCTGGATCCACAATGGACTTCTTATTCTGGTGAAGTGCAATCTTTGCATAGAGGAAGCCCACAACAATGGTTTGCAATGAACACAGCGCTAAATTCAACAGTTTCAGTGCAAGCGTAATTGCACAAAACTGGGTCTCAAAAAGGCGCTATTGGCTACAATATGCAGCAATTTTTTATTTCACCACAAACAATAAACTCCTGGTGTGCCATACCTCTCACTATACCATTATCTTTGAGGCTGATGGCCAACACTCAACGCAATGAGGCATGGAGAAGACTCGGCCAACAAGAGACGCACCTAAGACTGAGGGGTAAAACATTCAGCAGCTTCAACATAAGGCTTTATGTCATACTAAACCATAGGATCACAAATAAAAAGTTAAGTGAACCAAATGATCAGTTTAAATCCTTGTAGCATTGTCATTTTGACATTGTCAATTTGGGAAAACTAACAAAAATGCTATTGAAGATACTACTAAAACATTTCTGTTGACAATGGATGAATGTGCTCAATACACCACTGTAAAGTATAGGGCTGACACATGTGCAAGCATGTACCAACTGAAGTGCCCAGAAGATTACCCATTTCGACACTTTCCTAGAGTCAGAGTAGTCAAATATCAGTCAATTCACTTTGGTATGCTCAATTTTTAGAAAATAAAATAAATGAGTGCAATTATTGCAATAAAGGTTGGATGTTCCAAAAATCTTGGTTGTGGCACTGAAAACAAAAGCAAAAACACACTGAATTTAGTACCCAGTGCACATATTGCCTCTATTATATCTGGACTGTGACAGCAATGTCAATGTTTACATATTTTTTGCTGTAGCTTTTTTGAGAACTATATTTAAATCTGTTGGATAATGGCACCATAACTGAAGAAGGAGGGACTGTTCTACTCAGTCTATCTCCCACATCATGTTGAGCCAGGAGTCCTGGTGAATTGCCTAAGTCCGACGATAGATCTTTAAACTCAATAGTCTGGGGAATCAGTTGCATGGATAATTATGAAAACAGTTAAACATGATGGGTGGATTCAGCAGAAGTTATTAAAGTTTCCACATCAAGTATTAAGCTAGAGAATATGGAAAGAGTCAGGAATCTAACTTCAAGCAGATAGAGGGACAACTAAGAGAAGGGAGACAATAATTAGAGGACTGAGGATGTTGTACTTAAATGCATTCATACAAAATGAGGCAAAAGAGGTTGTAGAACAGATTGAAAATTGCTGGTATGATATTGTCGGTATCACAGGGATGAGACTGCAGGGAGATCAGGACTAGGAAGTAAGTATCCAAAGGCAAATTTTGTTTCAAAAGGACAAGTAGATGGGCAGGGTGGGTGGAGCTGCCTTGCTACCAAGAAATAAAAACACACAGACAGCAATAAGTGGCATACAGTTGTAATGCATAGCATATGTGTGTGTAGAGTTGAGCAATTGCAAAGGAAATAAAGACTCTTTTGGGATTTGGGCACAGGCTTCCTCGCAGTCATTAGAGTGTGGGGCAGAAAATTAAGCAGGAGACAGAAAAAAAAATGTAAGAAAGGCATTATTACAATAATTGTGGGTCTTCAATATGTAGTTCCTTTGACAAAATCAGGTTGGTAGTGAATCTCAAGAAAAGGAATTTGAGGAATGTCTAAGAGATTTTATTTGGAGCAGCTTGTGGTAGAGCCCATTAAGAAACAGGCAGGTTCAGACTAGGGGTATGTAGCATGGCAGTCCTGATGAGAAAGCTTAAAGTGAAGGAACCCCTTAGGCAGTGACCATAGTAAAAAGAATTCACTGTGCTGTTTGAGAAGGTGAAGATGATTCAGATGTTGCAATATTCCAATTGGGTAAAGAAAACCACAAACACACGAGGGAAAAGCTGGCCAGAGTTAATTGAAAGTGAAGCCTGGCAGGGAGGTCAATTGAGCAGTAATGGCAGCAATAGCAGAAACTTATCTTAAGAAAGACGAACAATGCTAAGGGGAAGATGAAACAACCATGGCTGACAAAGGAATTCAGGGACAGCATAATTGTGAAGAAAAAGCATAGAATGTGGTGAAGATTAGTGGGAAGCAAAAGGGTTGGAAAGACTTTAAAATCTAGCAGAGCATAAGTCAGAAAGTAATAAGGGTGGAGAAATTGAAATTTGATAGTAAATTAAGTAATTGCATAAAAAAATTGCAGAAGTTTTACTATAGATACACAAAAGCTCAGAAAAAGACATGAGTTGACATTGAACTCAATGGAAAATGAGGCTGGAGAAATAACAATGAGGAACTAAGAAATGGTGGAGCAATTGAATTAGTACTTTGCATCATATTTCACAATGGAAGACATGCAGCATGCCAAAACGTCAAATGAGCCAGGTGTGTGTAAAAGCCATCAATAAGGCAAAAGTGGTGGAGAAGCTAAACAGTCTAAAGATGGATAAATCATCTGCATCAAATAAACTACACCATAGAGTTGCGAAGGACATAGCTGAAGAGATTATTGAAGGCTTGGTGATGATCTTTTAGAAATCATTGTACTTCGGGAGCATTTCTGTAGACTGGAAAAGAGATAAACAGGTGCGTTAAATTAAGAAGGGAGCATGGCAGAAGACAGGAAACTGTAAGCTGGCCAGCCAGACATTGGTCGTTGTAAAAATGTTAGAGTTCATAATTGAAAATGAGATTTTTAACTCATTTGTTAATGAGTATTGGAAATGGGTGGTAAAATCGGACTTGATCAACACAGTTTTGTCAAGGACAGGTCATGCCTGACCAATCTGTTAGAGTTCTTTGAGGAGGCATTGAACAAGTTAAACAAAGGACAACCAGTGATTAAGTTATAATTGACTTTCCAAAAGGCATTTGACAAGGTGCCACACAGGAGGCTGCAAAATAAGATAGGAGTTCATGGTATGAGCATTAAAATACTGGCATGGACAGAGGATTGTCTGATGGGCAGACGGAAGAGAGGAGGGATAAAGGAGTCTCTTTTTGGGATGGCGGCTAATACTTAATGGAGGTCTGCTGTGGTCCATGTTGGGACAACTGTTCACATTACACATTAAGAATCTGAATGAAGGAACTGAGGTTTTGTTGCTCAGTTTTCAGATGATGCAATAATAGGTGCAAAAACAGTCTTGCTGAGTAATCAGGGAAGTCTGCAAGAAGATGTGGACAGGCTCAGAGAGTGGGAAAATAAGTGTCAAATGAAGTATAATATGGGAAAGTGAGATATTGTGGACCTTGGTGGAAGAATAGAGGGATAGACTATTTTCTGAACAGGGAAAGGCTGAAGGACAAAGGAATTTGGTAATCTTCATCCAGTATTCTCTTAAGGTTGACATTCGAGTTTACTTGCAGTTAGGAAGGCAAATGCAATATTACCATTCATTTCAAGGGGGCTGGAATACAAGAGCTGAGATGCATTGCTCAAGCTGTAATGAGGCTATGACCAATGTGTATGTTTAATATTGTGAATAGTTTTTGGATGTGTATTGCAGGAAGAATGTGCAGGCCTTGGACAGCATCCAGGGAAGGTTGACAAGAATGATCCAGGGATGACGAGCCTGTCATACCCTAAGAACACCCTCTGTCATTATGTTTAAAGAATAATGTGCTACATCACATAGATTTAGCACACATCCGTTAATCCAAAGATTCACTGTAGTAATTCATCAAAGCTCCATCGCCAACAACTTCCAAGCCCAATATGTCGATTATTTGTGTGATTAAAGGCAGCAACCTCGGGGGAACACCAGCACCAGCGATTTTCCCTTAAGTTCGCACACCACTCTTCCTTGGTAAAGTACCAACTTTCCAGTGCCATCATACTCCTTCAGTCCCTGGGATTCACTCCCTTAAAGAATTGTGACTTTACCTGCAGAATAGGATTGCAAGATTCCCGGAAGTTCCAAACCGTCACTGGCCTTCCCAGTGGCAGCTGTGCCCCTTGAATAAACAAAAAGTGCAACTGACAGCGTCCCTCAGTATTTTATCTTGCGTGCTTGCTTGTAAAAACTTGTCCTTCAGGACACAGCAGCTCCTGCCGAATCTTTTGAAACATTAATTATCCTGGCTATCTCTAATTTTCAAATATTGGCTGTCTTCCCTTCCTGTTTTCTATTCACTATTCATTAACTGGGGGAATTGATAAATCGTGCAACACGATTAGCTGTCATAATTAATATTCAAATGATTCTTTTTAAAACATTGCATGAACATTGATTATATATTGCATTCTTACAGGTGAAGATTGGCAGTTACGACTGGCTAACGGAGAGAGTATTTGCGAAGGCCGTGTGGAAGTTTATTATGACGGTGTTTGGAGGAGAGTGGTTGACACTGAGTGGAATTTGAATGAAGCAGAAGTGGTGTGCAGACAGCTGAAATGTGGGTCTGCAATAAACATTTACAACCACTTGAAGTTTGGAAAAGGCACCGGACCAACCTGGATCAGTAATGTCGGGTGCAATGGAAGTGAACCCTTCTTGCGGAATTGCAGTTTTAGAAAAATAGAGCAGTCACCTTTTGTAGATGACGTGGGAGTGGTTTGCTCTGGTACGACCTTCCTTCTTGACTCATATATAACCATTGTCCTGCTGTCAACAATGGCATAAAAAACCCAGGGTCCAGAATAAAACTAATAGTATATTCAGGAACGCTGAATGTTTTCAATTGGATGGTGTTCAGTGTTATTTGAACTGCACACAGCCAGGCCAATTGAGAGTATTCAGTTGCGCTCCTGCGTTGTGCGTTATTGATAATTAGGCTGGCACTGGGGATACCGGACAAACCAACGGTCTACTTCAGATATTTTAAGCGCTCAATTGAAATACTATTTTCACTATAAATGTGCACAACTATTTCACTGATGTAATTTAGAGTAGCAAACCTAATGTGCTGTCCAGCCTGACCAAAACGACTCTCAAACACCCAATGGGTAAATGACAATGCCTTTAGCAAAACCTAACCAACCAATCAGCTGTAGCATTATCTTTAAGCTAGAGGTCGACAAAAAAATGCTGATCCTGACTATCACACCCTTACGTAGAGATTGGATTTTAAAACTTGGAGACATCATTTTTCTAGCAGTTTCAGATGGAGCTGAGCTCTACATGTTAAAATCATTGAATTAATCGTTTTGCATTTTCCGTTTATATCCATGATCATTTGTAGCATTGTACCTGTGTTGTTAGGGGCTGCAGCTTATAATTCTCAGAAGCTCATTTTCAGTTTGAATTTGGTTTGGACATAATAGAGCAAGACAGAGGAGCAGATGTAGGCCTCCGAGCCCATGGAACGCACTGTTGAATGAGATTGTGGTTGAGAATTTAGGGCGGCACGGTTAACACTGCAGCCTCACAGTGCCAGGGACCCAGGTTCGATTCGAGCCTCGGGCGACTATCTGTGTGGAGTTTGCACAGTGTCTGCATGGGTTTTCTCCGGCTACTCCAGTTTCCTCTTACAGTCCAAAAATGTGCAGACTGGGTGAATTGACTGTGCTAAATTGCCAGTAGTGTTCACGGGTATGTGCATTATAGGGGGATGGGCCTGGGTGGGATGTTTCAAGGGGCGGTGTGGACTTGTTGGGCCGAAGGACCTGCTTCCACACTGTCGGGAGTCTAATCTAATTCACAACTTCACTTTCCTGCGTGTTACTCATAATCCTTGAATACTTGCCCGGTTAAAATGCTGAATTGACAATGGAAACAAAAAGGGCCAGCACCTTCAGCAAAATGGATGAAAATAATCATTGCATGTAAACAGTGAGAACAGGGATATAAATTTGCAACAAATCTTGTTGCATGCAGGACAGGAACCGTAACCTGGACAAGAAAATGTTTGATGTAATTATTTCTGGTTTTTCAGATAATATTCAGATAAGATTGGTGGATGGTGGAAGTCGCTGTGCTGGAAGAGTGGAGCTTTACTACAATGGAAGCTGGGGAACTGTATGTGATGATTCCTGGGATTTAGCAGACGCCCAAGTTGTCTGTAACCAGCTGAAGTGTGGGCAGGCTTTAAACGCAACGGTTTCCAGTTGGTTTGGCCCAGGAGTGGGGCCTATTTGGCTAGACAATGTGGACTGCAACATGAAAGATTCTGTCCTGTGGGAATGTTTGTTGGGGCAGTGGAACAAGAGCGACTGCAATCATAAGGAAGATGCTGGAGTTATTTGCTCAGGTATCATGTCCTTTCAGATAGTCATTCTTTCCAGTCCTATCAAACAGAATTCTTTGAACAAACCTCTGCATGGATTGTTATTCCTGTGTATTTTTAAGTTATTGTGCTGTAGGAACAGTTCTTTGATTTTGCTGAAAAAAAACCCATTAGTTTTGAACAGAAAGCTTATTGTTTCAAATGCATAATTGAGAGGAACAGCTCTTGAACTGAACAGAAGGTTAAAGTTTGATTTGGTACACCAAAGGTTCTAGTGTCATTCCTCTTGTGCCCCCACCTCAATGGATATTGGGCTAGGCATAACACTGAGCCTCCACCATCACCCTTGTCCACTTTGTTCAATTTGAGGAAGAGTTCAGCAATGTCTCCTTTAACACTTTTTACTTTCTTCAAGACAAAGGTGTGGTTATGGGTACAAGCGTAGGTCCCCGTTATACCTGTCTCTCTATGGGGTACTTGCAACATTCCTTGTTCAAGGCTTACTTGGGCCCCTCACAACTCTTTCTCTGAAAAATCAATGATATCATCGATGCTGCTTCTCTCCTCCATTCTGAGCTGGAAAAAATGATCAATTTTGCTTCCAATTTTTGCTCTGCTGTCAACTTAACCCATTTCAGCTCTGACACCTCCCTTCCCTTTCTTGACAACCCAGTTTCCATTTGGGTAGAAGCTGGCTACCACTATCCATTACAAACAAACCAATTCCCATAGTTACCTGGACATTGTGTCCTCAAACCCTGCTTCCTGTGAGAACTCCATCACATTTGCCTGTTTTCCCTATCTCCATTAAAATCTGTTGTGATGATGCCACTTTCCACGGGGCGGAGGACGGTGCTCAGAAATGCTAATTTTTCAACTACACCAAAGATGCCATGTTATTATGGCCAACAGAGACCTTGGATGTGTTCTATCTCACGAATTTCTGGCCTCACAGCTTCTCTTTCTGCGTACAAGTACGGCAGGATTTCCCTGGTCCTCACTTATGACCCTAACAGCCTCTGCTTTCAAAGATTTGTAAACTGCCATTTTCATGACCTTCAACAGGATGCCCAAACATATATCCCTCCCCATCTTTGCTAGCAAAGCGCATGGAATATTCTTTCTGGGACACTCTGGTCAACTCACTCTTAATTCTCAGCAACACCTTATGTTCCCATGGCACCTTCGTATGCATTCACAGATGATGTAACACTTGCTCATTTATCTCCTCCCGCCTCACCATCCAAGGCCCCAAACATACCAACCACGTTAAGCAGTGATTTACTTGCACTTCATTCAATCTAGTCTAATGCAGTCATTGTTTACAGCATGGCTTCCTCTACACTGCGGAGAATGAAATGCAAATTGGGTGACCACTTCACAGTACACCTGCGTTCTGTCGATCTAGATGATCAAGAACATACAGTTACCTGCCACCTCGACAAACCACCATGTTCCAGGCTACCATTTTGGTCTGAAGCATTCAGTAGTGTTCCAGTAAGCCTCAGGCTCAATATCAAGTTCAATAAGCTTACAAAAGTAAAATAGTGGTGGGTGCGGTACATCAGAAACAAAAACAGATAATGCTGGAAAAGCTCAGGAGGTTTGGCAGCTTCTGGGAAGAGAAATCAGAGTGAATGTTTCCAGTCGCTTCTGAGGAAGAGTCTTTGGATTCAAAACTTTAATTCTGATTTCTCTTCACAGATGCTGCCAGACCTGCTAAGCTTTTCTTGCAATTTCTGGCTTTGTTGTCACAATTTTACAGCTTGATTCCATCCTTCTATCTTTTTTATTCATCCCTACACCTAATTCTGTTACAACATGGGTTGCTTTTTGTTCAGCCTATGCATTTTCACCCACTGTCTGGCTGATTATCACATTGCATAGCTTACTTTCAGCACAGAATATCCATTCTTTGCTCTGAGGAGATAGCTAAAATTGCAGATGCTGGTGTCAGAATGAATACAGTGTGGAGCTGAAGGACCGTAGCAGGTCAGGCAGCATTAAACAATCAGGAGAATTGACATTTCAGTGCAGGACACTTCACCAGGACTTCAACATCATTTCCTGATACTGCCAGCTTTCAATACCACTTGTTCAGTTTATCCTCTGTCCTGGCTTGCTATCCATATTCCCCATGTTTACCTATCCATTTCATACCTCTCTCTCTCTCTGTCTCTCTCTCTCTGGACTCCATCTCTCCCTATCTGAGCATCTCTCCTTCCCACATCCCCCTCCTAATCTCCTCTTCAGCATAAATATCAGTTATTTTTTTCTGAACTGTTATCAGTCTGATGAACTTACCAGATTTGAAATGCTATCTCTGGCTTCTTCCAACAAATGTTGCCAGACCTACTGAGTTTCACAAGTAATTCCAGTTCATGCTCCAGATTAAAGTTCATTCTTTGTTCTATAGACCACAGAGCTGTTAGGCTGCAGGATGGAGTGAACCCTTGTCAGGGCAGAGTTGAAGTTTACTATAATAGGACCTGGGGTACGGTCTGTGCTGATTCCTTTGGAAAGAAAGAAGCTGAAGTTGTTTGTCAACAGCTCAGCTGTGGATCTGCCCAATCTGTGGAAAGTGCTATTACATTTGGAAGTGGTTCTGGACAGATCTGGCTCGATGATGTGAACTGTCGTTTGCATGATACACTCCTGTGGCAATGTCCATCTTCACCATGGGGCCAACATAATTGTGGCCACAAGGAGGATGTTGGAGTCATCTGTTCAGGTAAGAACTGCAAATAGAACCTATTTCTCTTGAAATATTTCACTGATGTTTTAATATTTCTTTCACTCATAAATTTTGAGGCTATTCACATGTTTATCATCAGTGTCCAGATAATGCCTTTGCACTCACACCTGCATGGTTTCCTGGTCAAACAGCAATTTGTTTTGAAATTTTCATCCCAGTTAATAGTTCCTTCCATGGCTTAACAACTCACTGTTACTTTAAACTCCTGATGCCCCAAAACTCTCCAAAATACATGCCATCTTCTAAGCTTGATATCTTGGGCATTTCCAATTATAGTTGCTGCACAATTCATGGTGTTATCTTCAGTTGCTTAGGTCTTCAGCTTCATAATTAATTTACTACCCCGCCCCACTTCTATACATACATCCCTCTCTTAAAATCCTCCTTAAAATCTGGCCATAGTTGACCATGACTTTTCTTTTCTAACCCAGTATGTCCTTTGTGCCTCCGCGTTATATTTTATTTTATTATGGTCCCATGTGGCTTGGGACATTTAGTGTGCTGTATAACACAACTTGTTGCTGAAGTAACAAAATAGTTTGTTTTTTAGAACTCGGCCCATGGAAGACCCGCAATGAGGGAGACATGAAGAATAGGAAAACTGAACCGGTTTCAGAAACTTTTGGTAATTATTGATATGGAAACAAACAAATGTCATTCAGTAGGTTTCCTTTTTTGTTCCGTTGTGGAATTTCATAAGTCAATACCAAACTGATTCTTTACATCTGCCCACCACTTCAAACTTTACACCACTAATACCAATTACTTTGCATCATTAATACAAAGGATTTAATGTACATGAGCAAATGCACTTTCCAGAGTCAAGTGTAGTGTGCAACTTTATGCCAGCTGGTTTCACCCCTAACAGAATAAGTTATATTGGCAGTAGCCATTAAACAATTGACAATTTTGTATTGCTAGTCAATGGTAAGAGTTGAAAGATTAATTATGGGACAAAACATTGGTGAACAGAGTCTGAACAAAGCCACACAGCATCAGCTGTCAGACTACAGGTATTCAGTTTTCCACACTGGAATGAAAACACTGTCCCTCACAGGGACTGTGGAAACCTGGCATTTGGAATTTGCCAAAGTTCTCCATAACTGTATGTCAGGCTTTCAATGACACTCAGCAGGCTTAATTTTAATGAATGTGGCTCCATTTCCATGATTTAAGCTTTCTGTCTCTTTCAAAATTTGTAAAAACAAGTGTGAACAATTATCTTCCACAGTACAAATTGGGGCAATTTATTTTTTGGATTGCATCAATTTATTGCAAACCTGTGATACTTTTTTGTTATTCGTTCACAAGTCCCGGCTGTCGCTGGCTAATCCAGCATTTAAGTGTCCCTAATTCCACATGAGACTGGGTTGGTGATCTGACTTCATGATCCACACTCACAGTGTTGCTGCATAGGGGAGATGGATGACTTTGCGTGAGCAACAGGAAAGGCAACATGGTCACGTTGAATTTCTAGATGAGGTGATGCTTCAAGTGGCATTGCAGCTGCCAGTACTCTCATGCATATTTTGACCTGGCCTACCTTTGAGTCAGAGATTACATACAAAGAAAGAGCAGTTGAATGAGGTTTGCCGAGCTACTGCATGACATTTCGTTGATGATGCACAGTGTCTTTTTTTGTTATTCTGAACATGGCAAACAAAATAATTGCATTCAACTACAAGTTAAAACATATCAAATCCTCATGTATAATTTTGCTTCTGCAGAATTGCGATTGGCTGCAGGATTTAATAATTGCTCCGGAAGAGTTGAAATATTTTTCAATGGTACATGGGGAACAATTTGTGATGATTCCTGGGATAAGCAGGATGCTGCTGTCGTCTGTAGGCAATTAAATTGTGGCCATCCAATGTTAGCTCTGGAAGAGGTGCTGTTGGATGGAGGAAATGGCACAATTTGGATTGATGAAGTTAAATGTAAGGGGAGTGAATTATTCCTGTGGGACTGCCGATTGTCAATAATGGGTGATCGTGGCTGTCAACATAAAGAAGATGTCAAATTGATATGTTCCGGTATGCCATTTTAAATTGAATCTTGATTTTACTGTACTCACCCTTGCATTCAAAACACTCTATGCTGTTATTTTCCCTATCTCAGTGATCTAAAGTTGTATTAGATCCTCATGAACTCTCCATTCTGATATTGTGGGTATCACCAATTATATTCCTTTTACATGTACCATCATTGCTTAGAGTCAAGAAGATGCATAGCACGGAAACAGACCCTTCAGTCAAACTTGTCTATTCCGACCAGATATCCTAGTCCCATTTGTAAATATTTGTCCCATATCCTTCTAAAATCTTCCTATTCATATAGCTATCCAGGTGCCTTTTAAATGTTGCAATTGTACCAGTTTCCACAACTTCTCCTGGCAGCTCAATTCCATACATGCATCAGCCTCTAAGTGAAAAAAGTTGCCCCTTAGGCTCATTTTAAATCGTTTCCCTCTCACCTCAAACATATAGCCCCTAGTTTCGGACTCCCCCACTCAGGGGAAAAGCTCTTGTCTATTTTGCTAACCCTACCCCTCATGATTATATAAACTTCTGCAAGATCACCCCTCAGCCTCTGAAACTACGGGGAATGTAGCCCCAGCCTATTTATCTCCTCCCTGTAGCTTAAACCTCACAACTGCAGCATCATAGTTGTAAATCTTTTCTGAACGCTTTCAAGTTTCACAATATCTTTCATATAGCAGGAAGACAGGAATTGTATGCGGTATTCCAAAAGTGGTGTAACCAATGTCCTGTAAAGACACAACATGACCTTCCAACTACTATAACCAATGCACTGACCAAAAGTCGTCTTCAATAACCTGTGTACCCAGGGCTCCAATTTTAAGGAGCTATGAACCTGCACTCTAAGGTCTCTTTATTCAGTCATTCCCCTTACCATCAAGCATGTAGGTCCTGCCCTGATTTTTCTTTTCAAGATGTAGTACCTCACATTTAGCTTAATTTAGAAGATAACTCTAATCTATTAATTTTTACATCCAAAGTGTATCACTGAACACATATCCATACTGAGTTCTATTTGCCATCATTCAGTTAATTTATCACTTGCAGATTTCGCTGGTTTCTGCAATGTTAACTTCGCCAACTCTCTAGAGGTCACCATTAAATTTAATGCATGTATCTTTCTTCATATTACTGAAGTTCTATTTGTACATTATTTCCCCATCCGTGGCACAGTTCATGGTATTTTCAAACATTTCTACGTAGTGCAGTTGATGACTAACACCAGGTATTGATCAATTGCAGTACAAAACATTGGAAAGTGAAAGATTCAGATCGTGAAACCTCCTGAATCTAAACTAAATGATTACTTAGGAATCTAAACTAAATGATTACTTAGAAGTAATTGTAACAATTAATATAATAACAGATTTCCTGCCAGATAATGTGCTTCTTGTCCACTTTGGCAAATATTTCAGTTCAAGCTATGAGTCACATCCTGAATACGTGAAATGCATGATGCCAAATTTGTTTGTATTATTCAATGTGTTTGGTTACAGGCCATCAGAAATTCACAGAGTCCTTCAACCAGCAGAGGTCCTCTGTTTTCTTCATCCCTTGTATTCTTGTTATCCTTTTGATTGCTGTGTCACTTGCTTTGGCCGCAGAATTACTGAGAAGCTTCCAGAAAGGTTGGTTTATTCAATATTAAAAACTTTCCCCATAAATATTCTGGTTGATTTCTGCTAATGTTATCATTCTATAATTCTTACAGATTGTGGGAAGGATATAGTTATGTGTTCATTATAGACACAGTGTATGAGGAATTTACACAATTGGAAAACTTTAGCTAAACATTGCTGAAAGGAGACCAGAGGTCGAAGCCACGTTGTCTTGCACTCATCAGGCAAGGGCACAAGAAACAGACTTGAATAAAATGAGACTGCATTTTATACAGCATGTGATGAGGGTACTGATTGGTTAGGGCATTAATGGCATGTACATGGGGCAATTAACTGTCCGCCTTAATCCTCAGACCAGTCAGCTAGATTCTGATTGATCAGTGAATTGTTTTCAGGATACAGCAGATATTAATTGTCACCATGAAACCTTTGTTTTACAAACATTATGTTTCTTGCATCCTAGTTCATATGAGTGCGAAGTAAACAACATCAGTTTCTAGTTTCCTATTAGAAATGTTTAAATTCTGCACAATCAAGATTTTGTTTTTATATTCTGAAGAAAGATGGAGTAGAGTCAAAGCATTACAGAGTTTTTCAATTTGGAAACAGACCCTTTGGTCCAACTTGTGCAACCCAAGCAAATATCTGAAAATAATCTGGTCCCATTTGCGAGCATTTGGCCTATATTCCTTCAAACTCTTCTTATTCATGTACCTATCCAGTTGCATTTTAAATGCTATTATTGTACCAGCATCCACCAATTCCTCTCGCAGTTCATTGCATACATGCACCACCCTCTAAGTGAAAAAGTTGCCCCTTAGGTTCCTTTTCAAACTTTCTCCTCCCACCCTCAACCTATGCCACCTAGTCCTGGAATTTCCCACCCCAGGGGAAATCCATTGGTTATTCACCCTATCCATGCCCCTCATGATTTCATAAACCTCTGTAAGGTTACCCCTCAACCTCCAATGCTCCAGAGAAAACAGCCTCAGCCTATTCAGCCTCTCCTAAAACCTCAAATCCTCCAACTATGGCAACATCCTTGTCAACCTTTTCTGAGCCCTGTCAGGGTTCACAACAGTCTTTCTACGGCATGGAGACCAGAATTGCATACAGTATTCTAAAGGGTAGTGTTTGATTACGTAGGGAATTACTTCATTCAACAGAGGAGGCTTAAGGCAGATTAAATGATAAGAGAGGGATGGGTAGAGTGGGTGGGAGAATCTATCTCACTTGACTTAGAATTCAGTCATGAGATGACAGAACTTAAATAGCTGATAGAGGATTATCAGGAATTTTATAAGAACTGCTCTCATTTTGAGATTCATCTGGGTTTTAAAATGTGATGGGGACTCAGCAAGAGTATATAAGTGTAAAAACCTATAAATGAATATATACATAAACTGTGGTAGCCAACACCACATAAACCAAGGCTTGATTTTAGGTCTGCATAGACTTGATGGAGCAAACAACCTTTTGCTTTGCTTTATGGCATCTATAAATTTATGAATTTTGATCAGTCTGATATCTTTGAATGAGCTAAGAATACATGGAATACCCAGCTAAATAAAATTGTGAGTAAATAGTAATGCACAAAACCATGCTAAGGGTTAAACAGTCAAATTAATCAAGTCCTCATTTCCAAATATAAATTAGGAGTTTTCAAAACAAAAATTCTTTCATAACATGTAGACAAAACTGTCCCAAGACGTGTAGCTTAGGTGGATTGACCTTGCTAAATAGCCCTATCATGTCCAGAGCTGTGGAGGCTAGGTGGATTAGGTATGGTAAATGTGGGGTTACTGGGATAGATCAGGTGTGCTGGTGGGTCTGTGTGTGATGATTTTCTAAGGGTAAATATTGATGAAAAAGATGAAAATTGTTAGTTCAAGGACAAGACCCTGAGAAATTCCTGCTGAGATAACTGACCTCAAGCAACAACAACCATCTTCCTATGGCTTAACAAGATATGATCTAATGAATGGACATTTTCCCTCTGGATTCCCATTGAATCATGTTTTGCTCAGCCACATATGAGCTTGATGTTTAAACAAAGGTTGTAATGAGGTCAGGATCTAAACCTGGTGGTACCCAAACTCTGTGTCAGTGAGTAGGTTATTGCTAAGAAAGTGCTGTTTTATAGTACTGTTGATGACTTCATCCATCATTTTTCTGATAATCAAGAAAACACTGGTGTAGTGGTAATTGGTCAGGTTGGATTTGTCCTGCTTTTTTGTTTGCAGAAGACAACCTTGGGTAATTTTCCATTTGCCAGTGTTGTAACTGTCCTGGAATATCTTGACTAGGAGTGTGGCAAGTTCTGGAGTATGTACTTCAGGACTATTTCTGGCATTTTCTCAAGGCTGTTAGGCTTTACAGTGTCCAGTCCTTCCAGCTTATTTTTAATATGACATGAAGTGAATCAAATTGGCAGAAGATTTGCATCTGTAATTGTGAGGAGTGCTGCAGGATGCCAAGCTAGATCATTCACTTGGGGCTTTTGGGTGAAGATTTTTCAAATGGTTCAACGTTATCTTTTGTACTGATGTTCCCTGGTCTCCCATTATTGAACATGGGAATATTTGCTGACCCTTCTTCTCCAGTGGATTTTTTGTTTAATCATCGACAATTAATCACTACTGGATGTGGCAGTACTTAGATCAGCATGGTCAGTGCTGATAGCTTGGAATTGTGTGGACCTTTTCATCCCTTGCTGCTTTTGTTTTCTGAGAGCAATTATCTTGTTTTGTAGCTTCAGCAGGTCGACAATTCATGGTGTTGCTGTTGGCATGTCATCTTATAATCTTCATTAAACCAGGGTTGACCAGTTGCCTTTACAGAAATGTTGGATATACTGGGCAAAGAGGTTGCAGATTATATTGAAGTACAGTCTGTTGTTGCTAATGGCCTGGAGTGTCTCATGCATTTCTTGTCTTCAGTTACAAGTTCCATTTACCATGGCAATCATTCCAGATAATGCAATTTTGTGTGTCCTCAGTGTGGAGCTGAGACATCCTTATCTGTGTGTATTACCAACAACATTTGTCTTGAGTGCTTTTGGATCTGTGTCCTTTCAAGCAAGTCGGAATTATTCCATCACACTCCTGATTCGATATTAGACTGAACCCTGATTATCTGCAATCTGAAAGGATTGATATTTTTCATGCGTACAGCCAAAGAAATGTTACTGTTTAATTATTTTTATTTTACATTTTTCACGTCATTTAATATTATATTCACAATTCGGAGCCTTGCATTGTCATTTTAAGAGAATTCGTTCTGAAGCCCCGGTCTACAGCTGCAGCAACCTGTGGTTTTAATAAGGTTTAGACACATTAATGTCTACAACATGTGAATGGCTTTCATTAACAGCTACATGTGACTGCCAAAACCAATGCACATTGACGTACGGACGCATAAGTTTCTCGAACGCATTGCGACCTCCCGGGTTCAGTGAATGTAATTTAAAAGGTTGCATAAGAGCACAATAACAGGCGGCACAGTGGCTCAGTGGTTAGCACTGCTGCCTCACAGCACCAGGGACCTGGGTTCGATTCCAATCTTGGGTAACTGTCTGTGTGGAGTTTGCACATTCTCCACGTGTCTGCGTGAGTTTCCTCTGGCGGTGCTCCGGTTTTCTCCCACAGTCCAAAGATGTACAGGCTAGGTAGATCGGCCATGCTAAATTGCCCGTAGTGTTCAGGGACGTGTGGGTTAGAGGGGGATGAGTCTACGTGGGGTGCTCCAAGGGGCGGTGTCGGCTTGTTGGGCCAAAGCGTCTGTTTCCACACTGTAGGGAATCTAATCTAATAACTGCTTGTTTCCAGGAATCAGTATGGAAGGGGCAAGCGGGTATGAGAGACTGATATAACCCTTGACATTTGTCCTTGTAAAATGTGGCATTCTTGGTTCCACAGACAGCAGACGGACACAATGTTCTCTCAAGAACTTTTCTGACCCTGTTTATGAAGAGATAGAGATTCACAACACTGGTGCAAGCCCAGGTAATTACCTTGAACAAATATGCACATGATACCTTTTTTTTCAATGCAATTTGAATTTTAAGATTTCAATGTTTTCCATTTATAGATTTGCACTCTAGCAGCTCACTGAACAAGCTGGAATATTATACAGACAGCGAGTTACATCAAGATGATGATATACATGTGCAAAGTAAGCTAGTTTGCGGCTATCTCTTACAACATCCTGTCACGACCTTGCATCAGAGTGCAAGACAAGATGTTTAAAAATCGCCTCATAGTCAGGTTGCCATATTAACAATAGATTTATTTAATAGATTTTGGAGTCATTCGTTAATGTGGAAGAAGAGACAGAAGAAATATAAAGATTGGCTCCACAAACAAATTCTGCACCCTTATATGATACATATTAAAGCTTTTCAAAATGCTGCCAGTGGAAAAGACACAAAGCGTTAACATGTCCTCAGCAATCAGAAATCAAAATTTAGCATTATTTTCAAATCAACTGACAAGTCCTTATGCCATGCATTTTCCTTTAAGCTATTTCCATTTTTAAATATAAAACTTTTTTTTTTAAATTTTGAAATGTTAAATGGGTTTCAGAGGGATCAAAAAACATGGTAATTAGGACTTTCAATTAAAATGATTAGAATCCCATCTGATTCAGTGATAGCTGAATGAATACACTGAGTAATATTAATTCATATTAAACCAGTTGGCAATACACTGGATTCATAAAATGTCAGCAAACTATACTGATTATTTTGGGGTTTAACTTGAGTCATATAAGTTCATTTTACCAGCCCATTTTTCCTTTTTCAGATTCATTTACCTCATTTGATGCTGAATTTGGAAGAGAATATGAGAATGTTCAATAATTTGAGAAGGAGTTGTGATGTCATTCACCACTTGTGTTCCAGACAAAAAAAAATTGACAATATATCTCACATTGTTTAATTATGCTTCATGATTGAAATAAATGTGTATGCAGCCTGTTGTAAATAGCTAAATGAATGAAGTAGTGAATGAAATGTGATCTTTTATACTGAACATAATAAATACAATTCAGTTCTATGCTGTAGAGTAGTCTTTCAAGCTTTTCTTGCAAATATGTGAATTGTCGGCTTTTAAAGTTGTTAACAAACTTGAACTCTATTTGTTAAAGGTTGTATTATTAATACTCATTCATTTCTGAAAGAAATATGCATCTAATGCATCTGATAGCTTTATTCATTTTATGACATTTTCCAGCAAAGCAAACTTTAGTGAGTAAAATATCAGTCTCAATATCAACAACAACATTTACATTGCATATTTTGAAGATGAAATATAGTGATTCTTATGTAATGACATTGAATGGATGATAAATGTAATTAAAACGTTAGTTGAAGAAATGCAGTTCCATCAAACAAGCATGAGATCACAAATTAAATGTGTGGTAGAAAGAGTTTGTTCAGTAAATGGACCAAGGTTACTGATTTTAATAATCAATAAAATTATGACACATGAAGCTATATTTTATCATTGTTATAGTTGTATCAATGGCAATGGTTTGCATGCAGAGATTCAACAGGAACAGAAAGGTATAAATCTACCTTTAAAATGTACCTTTTGTAGACAGCATTTGCATTCATAAAGATCCATTACAGAATTAAAATATGTCTTCAATTACTCAATCAGTCCAGCAACATGATTTCAGTTGTAAGTACTTTATTGGGTTTGTGTTTCAATGCTGCCACATGAATTGCATGGAAATTAAATAAATGATATTTGTTCAAAATTTGGAACCCCTATTAATTTGTCCATACTTTTCAACCTACAGATTTAGATATGTCATGACACACTTCTGGAACATGTGGGACTTGAACTGAGGCCTTCTGGCTCAGAGATAGATTTGTAAGCAAAGTATGACTGAATATTGTCTAATAATTGGAAGTAATTGAGAACCACAACTGCCTGACATCAAACATTACCAAAGGTAATGTAAGTATAATGTAGGAGAGTCTGCAGAACAGCAAAAGAAGGAATTTTGCATTTGTCCTTTCTGCTCTATTTTGGTACAGGGCTTGAATAGAAATAAATAACTCAGTTTTAATTTGAAACATCCAACAATCACAAACATGACACATAAAAACAGGATCAGTTGTGTAGTCCAATTTATATTATGGATAATATCAATACCTGATGAACTGTTAATATTGTGTTGTTAATGTTTATGTATGAAGAAAATAAAACTGTAATGAAGTACTATTGTCATCTGATAACCAAAACGTCACTGTGGGGACAATAATCCATAAGGATCTGATAGATGATTTGGTTGAGTTGTTCATTATTGATTGATCATTTGTCAAGATATCAGCATCTATTGACATACTAATTGCTCTGGAGATGGTGGTGATGAACTGTTTTCTTGAACCATTAAGATCTTTGGAAGACTGTTCTCAAATATTGATCTTCAGAATGTAATTCCAGGAATTTGATGCTGTATTAGTTTGGGAAAAATGATATCATTTCAGTTCAGGAAGGGATGTGGTTTGGAGTGGAACTTCCAAATGGCCCTGTGCCCATTCATCTGCTACCCTTGTCTTTCGAGGAGCCATGATACTATCAAAAGGGTCTTCATGTGCTTTTGCATTGCATCTTGTAGATGCTGCACTGTTTGTATGTGGTATTGGAATTGAATGCTGATGAATGAGTGAAGGAAGATGGTGGATGTGATGTTACTGAAGCAGGCTGCTTTCTCCTGGATAACATTAAGAAACTTGAATATTTTTGAGCTGTATCCCTTGACGAAATTTGGGCTTATTTGATCATACACGTGACTGATTTCTGGGTTGAGACTCAATTATCTGTGGCTTCAGAACAATGAGTTATTTTCTTTTAGAGAATGCAAAATGCTTAGGTCACATGGTTTTCCCGGAAATGGGATGAAGACATTCAATGCTAAATCCACCAGTCAAACCTTTGCCTTGGCATTTTGGGAACATTCATGTGAAACCTAGATGTGCACTTGAAATAGCCTGTGGCTTCTAAGTTTTAAAAAGATGTAGATGCTTTGGCATCTCCAAAGTGAAACCATGCATTTTCTAACCGACATGTATCTTATTGCAAAGATTATAATATATTGGCATACAGAGAATTCTTGAGGATGTCATGCCCCTTAGGGATGTGGAATCGAAACTAAGATATGATATGGGCAGCACAGTGGCTCAGTTGTTAGCACTGCTGCCTCATTCTGCCAAGGATCCAGTTTGATTCTTGCCTCAGTGACTGTCTGTGTGGCATTTGGATGTTCTTTCCCTGTCTGCGTGGGTTTTCTCTGGCTGCTCCAGTGTCCTCCTATAGTGCAAAGGATTGGCCATGGTAAATTGCCCATTGGGCCCCAGCATGTGCAGGCTAGTTGTGTTAGTCATGGGAAATGTTTGGTTAAGGGAATAAGGTAGAAGAGATGGTCTGGGTAGGATTCACTCTGGAGAGTTGGTGTGGACCTGATGGGTTGAATGGCCTGTTTCTACACTGCAGAGGTTCTATGATACAACCATAAGAAATAAGATCAGGAGTGAGCTGTTTGGCCTCTAAAGATTGCTCTGCCATTCAATAGGATAATGACTGATCTGATGTGCCTCCTGCCCTTTCTCCATAACCATTGATTCTTCTGCTGACAAAGAATCTATCTGTTACAGCCCTAAATATGCACAAGGACTCTGCCCAACAGCTGTCTGTGTTGATGAGTTCCAAAGACTGACAAATCTCTGAGAGAAGAAATTCCTCCTCATCTTCGTTATAAATTGGCACTGCTTTATTCTAAGTTTCTAAATTTTAAAAAGTACAGTGGCAACCACATAAGCCTCGTAAGTTGGATCTTTTAATAAATTAAGGACACTTTCTCCTTGGAAACTTTTATGTAAACAGGATGAGGAAATTACAAGTTCATTTTTCTTACATTGTACGGTTATTGAAATAGTGATGGAAATCAGATAACATTTTGCGCTTTACATCAACCCAATGCTCTGCAGCCTGCTTCTAGGGCTTGTACTAATGCCGCAAGCATCGCTTCCGAAAGATCTGTATTCGTTTGTGCATCAGGCTGCAGATATAGATATTCAGATAAGCAGTTGCTGGTGACAGCAGTTTGACAAACAGTTCAAGTGATCGAGTAAAAGTGGCTAACGCTACTTATAAACAAGTGGGAGTTTCCAAGCTCACAGCTGGGTTAAGAACTGCAGCTTTGATGAAAAGAAACTAAAACAAGAAAAGTTAAACATGTACACAATCAGAGTAATTGATTACCTTGAAAGATAATTTTACATGAAATAAGTGGACTGCAATATCTGTTCCCTGTAACTTTGGGATGCAAAATCTCCAAAATACTCTGGTGACTTAGAAAACAAATAAGTTTATAAATGTTTCCACTTGCTCAAATTAAACATCAGGCCTTCTAAGTTTGAGATTTCAGAGGAACTTAAGTGCAGGGTCCTTCATGATGTTAGAAAGGGACAGGATTTGTTGGACTCGCTTGCAGCCTGAATACCAAGGGGGCCGGGGCATCCTCCCAGAATGCAGCTTGGAACACATTCACGACACGGAGGGGTGAATAAAGTGCAGCAATGCAGTTCGTTTTAAAATCATTCTTTCAAGACACGGCGCCGTCATTGACAAATGCATCATTTATTGCCTGTCCTTGTTTCTCCGTGAAGTAAATTTGCTGGCATGACTTCAAAAACCAGTTAAGCGCCAAATAGCATCATCTGCGTCTCATGCAACAAGCTGAGAGAATCAGTGAGTGTTTCTTTTTACAAGCGCTGTTGACTTTCCGGGGTCTGCGCATGACCAGTAATGACATTTCCAGTAGTACTCCCCCAGACGTTGCCGAGAGGAAAATTATCTGCCGGGGACAGATTGGGGTTCCCTCAAACATGTGACTGTGGAGAGCTGGTCACGATTGACAGGATGAAGTATAGGTCGAAACAACTGACGCCCTGAGACTATGTGTCATGCGGAGATGAAAAGATTGAAGTTGTAAAGATGCCGTTTCAGGTGCTACGAAGAATTCTTCTCCTTCAAAAAATCACATACACAAGTTCAGAAGTTGAAGTCGCCGGATGACTCCCAGCTCCATATCCAAGCGAGCTGAAATAAAATCAAATAGAATAGGTTTGTGCTCGCCTGCCCACATAATGCGGAATGGTCCTAAGACACAGTGCAATTTTGAAGCAAGGGTGATCTATTTAAGATGCTCGACTCAGACCTTAACAAAGCAGATATTCATGTCCTCGTTAAATAGCGGGTGTGGGGGGCTGGATTTTAAAGTAGCTTACTCGTCATTCAGATACCAGCATAAAATAGAAGTGAGTAAAAAGATGCATGATAGCTTTAAAGAGGCAAATAACATTACAGAGGAATGGTGCCAACGTCGGAGGCATTTGACTGAAAGAAAAACAGAAATTGTTGGAGAAAATCAGCAGGTTCGGCAACATCTGTGGAGAGAAAACAAAAGTAAAGCTTTTAGTCCAACAACGCTTCTTCGGAACTCCACTGTTTTAAAGATGGGTAACGACTCAAAAAGTTAACTCTGTTTTCTTTCCATAGATGCTGCCATACCTGATAAGTTTATCTAGCAATTGCAGTATTTGTTTCAGATGGTCAGCATCTACATTTTTCTGTTTGTTTTGGCATTCCAAACCTGTTTAGGATGAAGCCACCTAGGAGCAATTGAATTGAATGTAAATAAATTCATAAATTTCTTGGAAAAGTAGGTCAACGTAAAATCAAAAACCTAACTGATAATTACATAGTGGCGAGATCGGAGATTTTTTTCGAAGAGATGTGATTAGTTCTTCGTCTACAACAGAATGAAAAACAGAATTTGGAAGTAAAAACGAGCATAGCGTTCCAATATTGATCAAATACACAATTACATCACAGAAGGGAATGATGCAGTTCAGTAAGCAGAGGTTATGTTGTTTAGCATAAAGTAACAAAATACGGCCTGATAAATCCCTAAGTAGCCAAACAGAAATGAAGAAGCAAAACGAAATTAAACCAGCAAGAAATAGATTTTAGGGATAATGGGGAACCACAGTTACCGTAATTCAGACATAAGTGGTAACTGTGCAAACGGAAAACAAAATTATAATCCCTGGAATGTGTATAGAAGATCTTTCCTGAACAAAAAGCAAAGACCTGAGATTGCTGGAAAACTGCAATAAAATCATAATGAGCTGAAGAAACTCACCAGGTCTGGCAGAATGTATAGAGAGAAAGCTCAGTCATCTGTGTTCTGAAGAAGAGTCACTGGACCTGGAACATTTTCTCTGCCTCTTCTTCACAAATGCTGCCAGACCGTTGAACATTCACATCAATTTGTATTTTATTCTATCAGCCCTAATCAGTTTTTCCCTTGCTCACCAAGGAAGGATTGGATGCTGCATCAAGGATCTGAGAAATGTAATTCAGTTGTAGAACATGCTTCACTGGAAGCATATTTTGGTATCAATGATCTTAGCTCCTCAAAATTAAAATAAATGACAAAGAACAATACAGGACAGGAACACTACCCTCGGAACTCCAAACCTGGGTCAACACATTTTGTCCTTGCATACTAAAACTGTCTTCACTTACTGGATCCGTATCCCTCTATTCCCTCCCTATTCATGCATTCACTCAGATGATTCTTGAATGCTGCTTTTGCGTCGGCTTTCCACCATCTCCTATGGCAGCACTTCCCCGGCACCCATTACTTTTTGTGTCAAAAACTTGTCTTGCACATCTCTTTTAAACTTGCCTCCTTTAACATTGTCCAATAGCAATTGATCCCTCCACTCTGGGAACAAGCCTCATAGTTCCATCTTTTCCATTCATGCCATTCATAATCTTATAAATGTCTATCAGTTTGCTCCTCAATTGCTGCCTGCCATTGAAAAAAAAATCAAGTCTATCCAACCTTTTATCATAGTTAAAATACCCGCACACCAGGCAAGGTTCTGGTAAAAATTTTCTAAACCCTCTCCAAAGCATCCACATCTTTCTAGTAGTGTGGCGGCCAGCACTACACGCAATATTCCAAGTCTGCGTGAATTAAAGTTTTATAGACCTGCAGCATAAGTTGCTTAAACTTAAACTCTATGCCATTTGCAATGTAGGCAAGCATGCCAGACCTTTTTTTACTAACTTATATTTCTGTGCTGTACATTCAGTGATCTGTGCATCTGCACAAATCCCTTTGTATGTCAATACTCATAAGTGTTTTAACATTCACTGCATAGTTTCCACTTGTAGTTGACCTTCCAAAAGACATCATCTCTCATTTGTCTGTATTAAACTCCACCTGTCATTTTTCTGCCAATGTCTCCTACTAGTCTATATCCTGCTCAATATTCTGACAACTATCCTCACTCCACCAATGTTGTATTGTCCGCAAACTTACTAATTAGTTCAACCATTGTTTCATCCAAATCATTTATGTCGATCACAAACAGAAGAGATCACAGCATTGGTCCCTGTGTGTCATCACTCAACAACCCTCCATTCTGAAAAGCCTCCTTCCACTGCTTATCCTCTGTCTACAATGACTAAGACAGTTCTGTGTCCGTCTTTCCAGCTCACACCTGACGTGATGTGACTTCACCTTTTCTACCAATCTCCCATGAGGGACTTGTCAAAGACTTCACTGAAGTACATGGAGACATCAAATGCTTTTCCCTCATTGATCACCTTTGTCACTTCTTCAAAAAGTCCAATCAAAGTAGTGAGGCATGGACCCCCCCCCCCCCCACACACACACAAAACCATGCTGTCAATCACTAATAAGTTTGTTTCCTTCTGAATGCACATAGCTCTTATCACTTCCTTCCCTGAGATCATCTTCCACCAATTCCTTCCCTTTGGTGAATACTGATACAGGGCATTCACTTAGGACTTCACCTACCTTGGCTGACTCCTCACATGGTATCTTTCCTTTGTTCTTGAGTGGGCCAACCCTTTTCCTGGCTATCATCTTACTTTTTATGCATAAAAAGCCTTGCGATTCTCCTTAGTCCTGTTTGCTAACAATTTTTCATGACCCATTTAAAACTTCTAATTCCTTGTTTATGTTCTTTCTTATTTTCCTTAGTTGTGTAAAAAGGCAAGATAGAATCACACACAAGAATATTTAAGTAGAGGTGGATTACTTCAATGAATAAATACAAAAATGGTATTGATATCAAGAAATAAATGACTTTGACATGAAAGCGAGTTCCTGTGTTGAGTGGTCTGATCAGGCTTGCTGTAGTGCTCCAGCAAAGTTTGGCACAAACTTGAAGAACAGCACTTCATTTTCCACTTGGGAGCCCTGCTACCTTCTGAACCTACTATTGAGTTTAACAATTCTCATGCTCTTCCACATGCCTTCCACCACTTTCACACAATAGGCCTTGTCATCACATGGGCTGGTACCATACACAACCCATTGTCATTGACTAGTAGTCCAGATTGGTAGTTAGTCATTCTCCTGGGCTGGTTTTTATTCTTTCCTTTGTCTGCCCAACTCTTTTTTTTCATTCTCTTTGGGCTCTATCTCTTTATATATTTTACTTCTCCTCCATCCCCAATCCCCCACCACATATTTGGTCTATAAACCATATTTTTCCTCCAACAATCAGTTTTGAAGAAGGGTTACAGGGCTAAAAATGATAACTTTGATTTCTCTCTGCTGTCAATCTTGCTGTGGTTTTTCAGCAAAGTCTATTCTTTCAGGTTTCCAGCATCCATAATTCTTTCATGTTTTTTTGTCATATGTAACATTTAGAGGTTGTCACGAAGGGGAAGAAATGACAACAAAGCTCACTCATCTCAAGATATAGAGATGAAAAAGACACAGAATTAAAAGAAAAATTTGCCTCGTATAAATGTTAATGTTTTTAATCAGAGTAAGTCAAATTTTGATAGCGTGCGACAGGAACTTTCAGAAGCTGATTGGAGTAGACTGTTTGCAAGTAAAGGCATGATTGGCAAGTGGAAGGCTTTCAAATTTAGATAATAACATTACAGAGGTATTCTGTTCCTGATAAAATAAATGGTAAGGCTGCTCATAGTTGGGAACAATGAATGAATAAAGATGTTGAGTTTCTGGTTTAAAAAAAGGGGTCAAACATTAGGTATAGAAAAATAGGGATCGAAGGCTCCATAACCAAATTTGTGAATGACACAAAATCGGCAGGAGGACGAATTGTAATGAGGAAATAAGAGCCTTTATGAATAGATATTGATAGGGAAGAGAGTGGACGAAACTGTGGCAGATGGAGTTTAATGTGAATTAACGTGTGGTCATGAATTTTGCTCAGAAAATGAGGAAGGTGACCGATTATCAAACTGAGGAAAGAATTTGCAGTCTCTCATGCAGAGGGATCTGGGTGTCTTCACTGATGAGTCACAGAAATCTAGCTTGCAGGTACAGCAGATAATAAAGAAAGCAAATGAAATGTTGGCATTTATAGCCAAAGAAATTGAATAGTAAGCATTTTCACAGCTATACAAGGCATTGGTGAGGCCTCACCTGGAATATTTTGCACAGTTTTGGTCCCTTTATTTGAGGAAAGATGTGATTATATTTGAGATAGTTTAGAAAACATTCATTAGGTTAACCCCAATGTTGAGGACTTTGTGTATGAAAAGGAATTGAACAGTTTAGGCCGATTCTCTGTGAAATTTAGAAGAATGAGGGGAGATCAAATAGTGGTATTCAAGATGATAGAAGTTTTAGATAAAATTGATGAATTAATTGAAACATTATGAGAGAAGGCAGGAAAAAGATACTGAGGAGCCTATCAGCCATGATTGAACAGCCACACAGATGTTTATGGTCCAAATAGCCTAATACTAGCCCTATAGTTTATGCAACTTTGAACAGTTGGGATCAGGTGAATGCCTCAAGGAGTACATGGGGACATCAGGAGGGCAAAAAAGGAATATTAGATAGCATTGGCAGATAAAGTTAAGGATGGAACAAAGAAATTCTTCCAGTATAATAAGAGTAAAAGAGAAATAGGGGAGAGAATAGAACCCCTTAAAGATCACCGAGGTCATCCATGTGCCAAACCACAGGTGATGGGAGACGTTCTAAATGAATGCTTCACATCAGTTTGTTTTTAATGTTGACAAAGAAATGGAAATGAGGGGTCTTCGGGATGTTGGCAACAGCTGGGTGTGGCTGAAGCTGTGCCTTTATTTAAGAAAGGCTGTAAGGAGAAGCCTGGGAGCTACAGTCCTGTGAGTTTGACATAGTTTTGGGTAAGTTGTTGGAGGGGATTCTGAGAAATAGGATTTACTTACATTTCAACAGGCAAGGACTAATTAAGGACAGTCAACATGACTTTGTGCATGGATAATCATGTCTCACAAACTTGAATCAGTTTTTTTGAGGACACAACCAAAAGAATTAATGGGTTAGAGTGAGAGGTGTTTTCTATATGGGCTTTAGGAACACTGTTGACCAAGTTCTGCATGCTAAGCTAAAACATAAAGTTAGATCAGATGGAATTCATGGAGAGCTTGTTAAATGAATGTGAAATGTGTTTGATGGAAGGATACAGAGGGTGGTGGGGGAGTTTTTATCAGAAGGGTTCCCTGAGATCACCTGTGTTCCACCGGGATTGGTCTGGGTCTCGTTTTGTTTGTAATTTATACACAATTGTTTGATGAGAATTTAAGAGATTTGGCTACTAAGTTTGTGTTTGACACCAAAATTGGTGGTAAAGTTGACAGTGAAGAAGGTTATCCAAAATTACAAAGGGATCTTCATCAGTTGGACCAATGGGCTGAGTAGTGGCAAATGGAGGTTAATTGGTATAAATGTGAGGTATTGAATTTTTGTGTACAAAAGCAGAATAGAAGGAATTTCTTCACTCAATATGTGCTGAGCCTGTGGAAATCTCTTTTACAGAAAAAATGTGGAGACCAAAATACTGAAGATTTTCAAGAAAGCTGTTGATAAATTTCTTAGAAATAAAGAGATCAAAGTCACAACCAATACTCACTCATCTCAATCCACATGGACAAGGAGAACCACAACTTTGACTGGGACAACACCAATATCCTGGGACAGGCTAAGCAGAGACAAGCATAAGAATTCCTGGAAGCATGACACTTCACGAGAAATGCTATTAATAAACATATTGAAATTGACCTCATATACATTCCATGACAAAGGAAACTTGGAAGTGAGGCAATTTATCTCAATGAACCCCTGGCGGGAAAACACACTTACACTTTATCAGAGACCGCATTGAGGATGTTACCAAGCATGGTAATGAAACATCTGCTGAACAACAAACCAGCTCGGTGAGTCAAGCAACCTCAACACCCACAACCTGAGCTACAGATCTACTCCAAAACCTGAAAGAGATCAAAGGATATGGAGAGAACATGGAAATGATTGTAGTACCTTACCGAGTTGTGGATTCAAACAGATTATAAATTCCTGCCGTTATAATCCTTTACCTCTCTCACTCGGCAGGAAGTTTTATTGGAGGCTGTTGGTCTAATGGCCCGATACATTCTTTATTTGCCGGATAATACCTTTCCTGTGACATGCAACTGTGCATAAAGACAGGAACAGTTAATCAGACGTTCGTGAGCTTAAACATTATTAAACTCCACAAAATAAAAACCGAAAGAACTGTGGATGCTATAAATCGGGAACAAAAACGGAAGTTGCTCGAAAAGTACAGCAGTTTTACCGACATCTACGAAGTTAAAAAAAGAGTTAACGATCCGGGATCGTTCTCGACAAGTTAACTCTGACTTTTTTTCTTCACAGATGCTGCCAGACCTGCTGACCTTATCCAGCAACTTCTGTTTTTGTTCCGTTATTAACTCCACCTCGCAGTTGATAAACTTGAATTCAAATCAGAACCCTGTTGGCAACTTCTCGGCCACATAACACCACCCCTCACACGAATTCAACTGCAATTTTGCCTAAATTGGTAATAACATCGGTTATTGGTTCATCGATTCCAGGTCTCTCTGCGGTTGAAAACAAACGTTGCCAGACCTTCACTTAACAACGACTTCTGCTGATTAAATAGATCCGCTGCCGAATGAGTGCCACATTACCTTCTCACTGAACTGAGGTGCAGTTTTCCACAGATCATTGATCAGGTTCTCCTCCCTGTCTCGAGAATACCCTCGCAGTGAAATGCAGCGCTTGGGGATGTTCTTGCTGATTCTGCGCGTTTCATTGGGTAGGTCGATCGCAATCACATTTTCCTGAAAATCTGCTTTTTGTCGGAGTAATTTACTACATTCCAATCATTCGCCTTTTTGATCATTCATTTTATCGTTTTACACAGCCCCCAAATGTTATTGGTGACTGTTCACTTTCCTCGAAGACCAGAAAGAGTCTGAAACATGGGAAAGTAAATTCCCATTTGCTGATAAATGTTTCTTGAGTAGATGTCGTTTTTCATTTTCTGTTCTGTGTATTGATTATGGAACTCAAGTTTCTAGAATCTTCAGTCAATAGGTATGAGGCTGGAAAAACACAGCAAGTCAGGCAGGAACAGAGGAGCAAGAAAGTCAACATTTCGGGCCGAAACAGACTTTCCTGCTCCTCTGATGCTGTCTGACCAACAGTGCTTTTCCAGCGTCACACCTACTGGCTCTGACTTTCAGCATCTACAGTCCTTATTGTCTCCAATTCTCTTTCGAGCATCCTGCCGGCTGCAATAGAATTTGACGGATCTCAGTCTCCACACTCGTCTTATTTAAACGCAAATTGCGGCGAGCGACTATTCTGCTGCGTGATCTGGTGGACTGACATGATTATATTTATTGATTGTAGAATATGACACGGTTAAAAGCAATTTATGAGACTAAATTAATCCTAAACTAAATTATTTTAATAGTAGCCGATACTGCTTAATATACCGAATGAATTCCTAATCGAAACACCAATTTAAAAGACTGTCATTCCCCATTAGCGTGAATGTGGTTTTATGATTTCGATCTGTTAATATTTCAAGTCACCGAGGAAAACGTCGACTAACATCCGTGACATTTTTTTTTCCTTTTGAGTGATTACAGCGGGTTTCTCGTTTCAATCTTGTCGACATTTGGAAATATAATTTCATTAATCCGCGTCGTTTGTCACAAACGGGACAGTTTCTGAATCTCAAGAACTGGAACGCATTGGCATATTGACAGTGTAGTATTTACAATCCTTGCTGTGCATGGGCAGAAAGCAAGGTGTTAAACAACCCGAAAATCCCAAGAATGCGAATCAATTTGAGCATTCCAGTTGGGAATGATTTATAGTTTCAATTTATGCGATAGATTAACTGTCGATTCCTCCTATTGTATCCGAAAGAAAGGGGAAATGTACAAGAATGACATCGTCCGCCTTTTGCAAGAGTTCACACGAGCACAGTTTCAGCAAAATTTATATTGTTCTGTAAGAAGGCACTGTAGAATTTAGCTTGTCAGGTATATGTCCAAAGAATTAGGAATAAACCCTTCCAAATATGCGCTAGATGGATGTTAACGAACTCTGTGGTTGGTTCCAACGTACCATGAGGTGAGCAGTGGCTGGGTCAATGGCCTGTTCATTTTCCGTGAAACAAAATGCCGGGAAAATGTCAGATCCAACAGGATTCATTCGTCACCGGAGAGAATTAGCTGATTGTCATGCCCTATTTTAACCATTGCTTGTGAGGCAGCTTCATTCTATCCGGTTGTAATTGACTTGATCAGATCGTCGACTTGTCCGAAGGTTAGTGAATGGAAAGTCAAGCGCGTTTTCTGAGGGGAGGCACATGGACCCCAGTGTTGCAACAAGACAGCAAAACTCAATAGCTTCAAACTTTGAAATCGAGAAAGAAGCAGGCGATATTATAATTGCGCTACATTATCCATCTCTTCCGGAGGAAAACAATATTTCCCAAAAGTATATAAAATAGGCTGTAAGATCGTTTTGATCTAAGCCCAAAATCGATTTCAATCATTCTCAAGGTCAGCAGCGTTTTAAAAAATACATGCTGTTTTGAGGAAGGACTTCGTGAATAATCCAATTTCAGAAGTTCTTACATGCTGCGTTGTAAACAGTACTTTCCTTCAATTTTCGAGCAGCTTCCATAAACGACCACTTTGACTAAGGTTCGTCCCGTACGGAAATGATTCCTTCATTTTGTGTCAAATTTTGTCTGATTACGCTCCCTTGAAGTAACGTTTTGAATTTTGTTACTGAATGCAATTGTTGCTATAGCCCTACGAGGCCCCTGTTGTGTAACTATTCATACTAGTCATCATGATCTCAAATGTCAGAATTGTCAGATGTGAAAATCTGAATTATATCCGAACATCAACAACAGAATTAAAACGAAACAATCATTTCCCTAAAGCCTCATAACTAGCCGTTGAGTTCAGAGATTCCTCGTTCCTCAGTGAGACACCTGTTCAAATATTGGGCTGTTCAAAGCCCTGATCGCGGCGGGATCACAGGTGCGCGGTTGTACTTGCGAACAGCTGCAATGGTGGAAGTTTTATTCGGCATGTCAGCCGGTAGCTGTTCAGAAAGGTTTACAATAATTCAAAAGGTACAGCAGCCATGACATATCAGAAAGAACTGACTGTCGCTAAATGGCAGAAAGCAGCGTCTCGATTGACTCTTTGCTCAAAACTGTGTTAATAGATACTCTAAATTAGCCTATGATTAATTAGTCTATGATTCTAACCTGTTCAGAAGTTTTTTGATACAGCTGAGAGCACGGTGGTATTTACCTTCTAGTCCAGAGGTCGGGAGACTGCCATCGCACCTGAAGAACCCCGGATATTGTTTACAGATTTATTATAACCAACCCGCTCAGTGGTGTTATTGTACACCTCTCAACCAGTTGGAGTCTTAAACATGGGCTTTCTGGTCGCAGAGATAGGGAGGCCATCACCTCACCAACAGACCCCTAAGGGATCCTATAAATTCTGTGCAGTTTTCATTACCGTGCCTAAGAAGGTGTAGATATATTTAATCATCCTATACAGGGATGTTACGGCACATGTCTGGAGTCAGATGTAAGGACACTACAGTTGTACCTCAAGAACTTTAGAAGTAGCAGGCAAAGAAACAATTGTAACTTTTTTTTCCGAAACGAACTATTTAGAGTCGCTGTTACATATCTCTGAGCTAGGTGGGATTTGAATCCTGACTTACTGATTCAGAAGTATTGAATTCAAAGATCAAAATGCCACGCCAAGGAGCGATTGGTAGATTTTGTCTGTTGGACATGATCGTTGATTGATACTTTTGTGGTACAAATGTTATCATGTCATTCTTGTTCAGGTCTTTCTCCATTTGGCCATAGATTGTTCAGCATCTGAGGAGTCATAAGTGTTGCTGGATATTGTGCGTTCACCAGCCAACGTCTCCACTTCTGACCCGACGATTGTGGTGGCGGGGGTGGGGGGGGGGGGGGTGCGGTGGTGGTGAGGGAGGTCATTGATGAAGGTAGCTGGGAATAATATCCTGAGGAATTCCAGCAGAAATGTCATAAATCTGAGATGACTTCCAAAAATATTTTAAGGGGTAACATTTCTGAAGTTAATTAACTTTAATTAAAAAGAACTTAAATAATTGAATGCAAATAACACTTGTTGCTCTGCTTGGCTTTGAATCAATGTATTGAATGTGTCAGTCTTGGCCTCTGGATTACAAATCCACTTTACCACCTTCTAACTGCCTTGGTTCATTTAAGTTCCAGCCTAAGCCAAGACTAAACAGAGCAATGGAAACATACAGACAAAAAAAAACTGTTAGTGGCTTGACAATTCAGTCATTTTGAATCGCCTGACTCCCCAAAACCTACCTACAAGATACGAGCCAGGAAGGTATTGGAATGTTATCCATTTGCCAGGGACATACGTGGCTCGGCAGATTCAAGAAGCTCAATCGCACCCAGAACAAAGTTGGCCACTGCATTAGCCCAATATTCACTACCTCCATTATTCGCTCCATCCACCGCCAATGCACAGCGGAAGAAATGTGTACCATCTACAGGATGGACTGCAGCAATTGATGAAGGCTTCTTCAACATTTCTCTTCTAAACCTCTGACATCTACGACCAGGACGGACACAGCCACAGGGCCACCACCATCTGCTAGTTCCCTTCAAAGTCACAAACCCCCCTGAACTGGAACTGTATCACCATGCTTGCCTGTAGCTGTGAGTCAAATTCCTTGTAGTTCCTTCTTCTGAGCACCATACTGACACCACATGGATGGCAATAGTTCTGGAAAGTAGCCCACTGGCATCTTCTCAAGACAAAGTACTGATAGTTGAAAACTTTCAATCCTAACCAATATCAGAATTGTCACAGTACAGAAAGAAGCTGTTCAGCTCATCACATCTGCATTGGCTCTCTCAGCATTTAAATACAATACTAATTCCCGATTTGTTCCTTGTAACTGTTCAGATTGTTTCAATTTAAGTATTTAAATAATGCCACCTTTAATGCCTCAATTGAATTTGTTGTTGCCACACTTTGAGGTAGTCCACTCCAGACAATAACTACACACAGCATGTGGAAATGTTCCTTCTCATCTCAAATTTGCTTCCTTTGCTCAACACCATGAAACTGAACCCTCTGATCTTATATCTATTCATGAGTGAAGCAAGGTTTCTCTCATCATATTCTGTTAAGACCCCTCAAGATTTTCAAAACGTTTATGAAATTATACAAAATCCATATAAGCTTGAAAGGATATTATCAGATTTTCTTTGGAAAACTTCCTTGGATTTTTGTTGTTAAATTTTAATGTGAATTTGGTATAAACTGGCACCTTGCATTTTTCCAACTGTGTAAATGACCATAAACTAGACTATTAGTCAAACTGGAAACCAGGTTGAATTTATTCACAAATAGAATTTCTGCATACATAATTAGGAACAGTTAATGAACCACACATGGCATTACTTCTTTGACTTATGGCCTAATGGATTGAGTGATGTTAAGCTGAGAATATGATCGAGTTGCTACATTGCTGAAATTCTGGGTACTTGATGATTGGTAAGTTGTACTGTAAATAGAATTTTAAAACTAAATTTCAGTCATTATTCTGTTTCTTAATAATGTTTCCAGCTTTATGATATGGGGGTTACTTAGAGATTAGTTTCACATTTTGCAAGAAAATATGGAAAGAACTGAGGAAAAGATCTAATTTAACATAACTTCAATAGAGATTACCTGAACTTGTCGGACAGAATTGCATTCGGAATCGTTAGATACTTTGATTTTATGATTCTAATATTCTCACAGAACACATTTTTTTTCAGCATTATATAATAAATACACAATGTTAAGGAGAAAATGATTGGACATGGCATTATTTGGGTTCAGTTTCTTTAATGATACCAAAGAGGTTCTGTTCTTAGATTTTTAGAATCCACTTTTTTTTATTTTTCAGTCTCAGCAATTGATTCCTTTGTGCAACCTTTCAGTCAAAATGGTACAGTGGAACGAGTGAATGACAAAGGTAAGCATTTTTTGCAATTGGAGCTCAATATTTTGTAAAATATTCAATGTCATAATAAGCTAATCTGTTGCACTAATTTAACAACACTTTCTGGGAAGCTAAGCTTCGTGCATTTAGTTTTATGAACAAATACTTTAAATAAATGATTTGAATGGGAATATAGTAGGTATGATTAGTAAGTTTGCAGATGACACCAAAAGTGATGGTGTAGTGGACAGTGAAGAAAATTATATCAGAGCAAAATGGGATCTTGATCAGATGGACCAATGGGCAGAGGAGTGGCAGCTGGAGTTTAATTTCGATAAATATGAGGTGTTGCATTTTGGTAAGGCACAAGGGCAGGCATAATACGATAAGTGGTAGGGCTTAGGGGAGTATTTCTGAATAAACAGACTAATGGGTGCAGTTTCATAATTCCTTGAAAGTGGAGTTGCAGGTAGACAGGATGGTGAAGAAGGCATTTGACATGCTTGTCTTCATTGGTCATAACACTGATTGTAGAATTTGGGGTGTCAAGTTGCAGCTGTACAGGGCATTGGTGAGGCCACTTTTGGAATACTGTGTACAATGCTGATCACCTTTCTACTAGAAAAGATATTGGTAAACTTGAGCGGATGCAGAAAAGATTTACAAACATGATACCAGGACTAGAGGGTATGAATGATAGGGAAGGGCTGAATAGGTTGAGGCTTTTGTTCCTCGAGCATCTGAAGCTAAGGGATGACCATTTTGAATTTTATAAAATCATGAAGGTCATGGATAAGGTGAATAGGCAAAAACTTTTTTCCTTGAGTGGGGTAATCCAAAGCTAAAGGGTATAGGTTGAAGGTGAGAGGGGAAAGATTTAAAAAAAGACCTGAAGGGTAACGTTTTCTCACAGTGCATGTTTGAAACAAGCTGCCAGAGAAAGAGGTAGAGGTGAGTACATCTACAACATTTAACAGAAATCTGGATGTGCACATGAATAGCAAGGGTTTAAAGGATTGTGGGCCAAATCCTGGCAAGTGAGATTAGGTCAGATTGGGATGTCTGGTCGATTTGGATAAATTGAACTGAAATATCTGTTTAAATGCTGTGTGACTCTGAGCTTCTGAATGTATACCTGAAACTCAAGTTCAGAAATCTGTCTTGGTCATTTGATAATGTTAAATGATTTTATTTGAATATATAATTTATTCATTTAACAACGGTAAGGATCCTGTTAACCTGGCAGAGTTCTCCTCAGCTTACCTGAAACCTATCCTACCAATGTATTTTAAATGTGTATATATATTTAGTGGAGTGGTAAACTAAAAGAGGTTAAAGAAATTATGAGTGCAAATTTGAAGATTGACAAGTGATCTGTATGATCAATGCTCCTGATAAATTTGAATTATTATTTAAGATGTGGAATCCAAAGTGGACAGAACCACAAAGAGCATTATGTTAATTGCATATTTCCATATTGTGTGGATATTAAAGGGAAGGACTTAGTTTCATTTTTGAACTCTGAAAGGTGTTTCAGATGGTTTTCACGCATTTAAATCCATTTTTGAAAAATATATAAAACAAAAGCTTCTTGTGGTGAAAAGTTTTATGTTTCAGGAAACAAAGCGCAAATGAGAGGAAAATATTGTGCTCTTGTCTCAAATTAAGATGTCAGATGATAGAGCGAGACACGGATAGAATGTACTTCTTTTATCAAGACAGAGCCATCCATAACTCAGTATGTATGGTTTTGCCATGCATTGTGTGGAGATCTCTGTCAGAGAGAAGAAGCGTGTGACAGCAAAGGGATTTTAAGTTTAGCAGTCTCCATATCAGCTTAGGTTGAAAAGCACCCTTGATTCCTCTATTATCAGTAAGAAAGAAGACCAGAAACAGAAGGCTCTGGAAGAAGAATTTAAGAAGTCTATGTTCTGAAATAAGTGAGCTATTAGCAGTTCGTTGGCGAGTCTCTAAAAGAGACATTAACGAAAGCTAACATTGAGAGAATCCAAAAGCTTTCCCGGAAGAAAATAATTACAGCCATGCCAACTAAAGAAGGAACTTTAAAGTGGAAAGAGGATTATGCTTCACTCTGTTTTGAGTATCTGAAAGTTTTTTTAAGGATATAAAGGGTGAGTCATTACTTATAATCTGTGTAATGAGACGAGTTTTTGCATTTCTTCTCTGTATAAGATTAACATTGACACTCTTTTAATGATAAGAACATTGACAAACTCTTGTCAATACGTTCAGTGTCTGACCACCGAGGTAAATAATTTGCAGAAATAAAACTTATGATCTACCAAGTCAGCTTTCACTCTGGAATTTGACTTGTACCCCCGGTGTTACTATCAGCTAGAGTCTTAACACACGTAAGTGACAATCATTAGGTCACATCCAACTTTAATAATGATAATAAAGAAATAAGAAAAAAGTTATGCAGCACAGGGAAACAAATGGAAATTTCGAGAAACTTATTTCCAGTTACAGTGTTATGTTTACCCTGCAGTGTGACAGCATTGCCTCGCAACTGACCTGCAACTCTCATGGGCAAATTTCTTGGAAGTGAAGACCTAAGCAGGACCTAAGATCTCTCTTGCATCTTAAACACTGGCCACACATCTTACATCTTCTTGCCTGTAAGCGTTGTAAACTCGAGCTCCCTCGGGGTCCCCAAGCTACCGAGAAAAGAAATAATGTCGCTCACTGCGCCGATTATGTCAGGGATCGTAGTCCTTTTAGCAATGTTAGTTATACGTGAAACGAACTCTCAAGACGTGTCCTTTCACAACTTATTTTTTACGCCTGATAAAATTACTTCCAATGTTACCGAACCATTACCGGTAGATCCCACCGTTTGCGTTGAACGTGGTTAGCCTAGACGTGATCTGAGACACGCAGAAACCGGAAAAAAACCAATCTCGCGCCTGTTCTTTGGCTCACTCACGATACAGTTCCAACGCTATAAATAATGCAACAGTCAATCCTGAAATCGATGCATGCGTGTGCAATTGAATGGCAACCAGTGAGTAAATAGTCGTAGATTTAAATCCAACCCGACTGAATTCTGCGCAATTTGAATTTGCCGCCGACTACGTATTGAAGTTAGCATGCTGATAGATATCCGCTGATCTGCATAGTGCTCGATGGGCCGAATGGCCTGCTTCCAGACTCTTCGCATTCTATAACGCTATGGATGTGAATAATTCTGGAAGTGTCTTGTGTAAGTTACATTTCGTATCATCTCAGAGGGCCATGAAAAATTCTAAATATAATGCATTGTTTCGAATTCTGAGTTAAAATTAATCAGTAGCATAACTGAAAGTATTTCATTAACTCATTTTTCTTCTGTCTCAAATATAAACGCGGATCAAAGCGACACGGGTAGCAAAAGAAAATTCGATTGAAGCGCAAGTTGACTGTCAAAAGAATTTTAAAATTGTGATTTAAAGGTAATGATTCCAGGATGATTATGTCAAATCAGTCTGAATTGTTTTCATAATTAATGTCCCTACTTGAATGCTTAACAGAGTTGAACGGATTGGAATTAATAGGCCCGGAGGCGCCATGTATCGGGCGACTGCAGGTTCGTTACCGCGGTCGACGGGGCTCCGTCTGCAGTAGTCCGTGGGATTCGTCTACTGGAGAAGTCGTCTGCAGACAGATTGGTTGCAATGTCTACCACGCAACACTGGCTATACCCATCTCACAAGAAACTGGACCTATTTTGCTGGATAAAGTTCATTGCAATGGAACTGAGTCGTCACTCTGGGAATGTCCATTCAGTGCTTCGGACCAACAGGGGTGTGAAACTGGGACGGCCGTAGGCTACTTCTGTAAAGGTATCTGCGTCGTTGACAATTAATATTGAATATGCTTTTTTTCACGTACATAAATCGTTTGCACGTAATCTTTCCAAGAAAATTTATTGCATTCCCCAACGTAGTCGTTGTTATGGACCAGACGAGAACTGCTCAAAATATTTTAACAAGTTATCCTAAGACCCTAATTTTTCTTATTTTAAAGATAGATGTGAAGCGCCTATTCCAGATGAGATACGACTAGTCAAACTGCTCGATGTTAAGCAAAACGTAATTTATTTAAACACCATAGTAAAAATGCAAAATAAAAAAAACAGAAATGTTGATTAGCTTTATTGGAAAAATTAACCAAAATAATAGATACCATACCTATTACTAATTAACTGTTCAAATTCAGTAACTTTCCATAAACACACTCCTCGATAAAAAGGCAAATTCAGACACAGATTCTTACATACAGTTCTTCAATCCAGTAAGAAAAGAAAAATCCGAGAGATTTCAGAGAAATTAGCAGCTATGAAACATTCAGCAAAGCTTCCAGCTCGTCTGAGACCCTACACAACTTCTGCAGCTTATGTGACAGAACTAGAATCCCTAGCCTGTGCAAGCTGCCCACATCTCTTTAGGCAGTAAAACACACCCCAAACCTCCTAAACTGCTCACACCTTCAGTCGCCACTTCTGCATCACTGTCTTTACAAACTCTCTTTGAAAAGGAAAGAGAACAAAATAATCTTCTAAAGTGAGAGCACCATCATATCATACATTGAGCTCCCAATTGCAGTTGTGCAAGACACCTACAAGGTGCACATGAAAAAGTTCTGAGAACGAGATAAGATGACAGGTTTTTTTAAAATGTTCTGCTGTACATTTACCATCGACATGTTTCCAAGTAGTGATACAAGCAAAGATGAAAATTTCACATTTAATATAATGTCACCTGTTTTCCCTCTCCAATTTCAAACTTGCCACTTTCTTCAAGTTATTCACCTTTATATTCGATATCCCGGGCTGGATGAAGACAGGATAAAAAAGGTCTATAAACATTGTCTTCTGCCCTTATCACTAAAGTCACTTAATGGACGCAATTCCAGGCCTCTGCCCAGCAACTGCCTATTTCTGAAGTCAAGACATTTCACAAACTCAGATTTGGATTTAACCCCAAAATGACCAGATAGTTGCATGAATTTTAAGGTCGCCAGTTTTCATCTCTGTCAAATCACCCACCTGTAGTCTGCTGTGCTTATACCTCCATAATTTTGATCATCATAAATTGCTTCACACTTTGTTATCTAAGATTCACAACTCTGCCGTCCATCTCCAAATTCACACACATCCTTTTTACCCTCAGCCACACAAAGCGCAACCATGACTCCCATCCGAAATCCATGGTATTTGAAACACTCTGGCTTCTATTTCAGCAATTCATTGGTTTTAAATTCATGATTCTTGGTTTTAAATCTCTCTATTGCCTAACCTCTCAATATATCTATAATATTTCACACCCACGCATCATTGTTAAAGCTCCTGTTTCAGACATATTATAAGGGAGGAAGCTGTAGAGTGCGGGAGCCGTGGTTTATGAAGGAGGTGGAATCTCTGGTCAAGAGGAAGAAGAAGGCTTATGTTAGGATGAGATGTGAAGGCTCAGTTAGGGCACTTGAGGGCTATAAGGTAGCCAGGAAAGACCTAAAGAGAGAGCTCAGAAGAGCTAGGAGGAAACATGAGAAGTTGTTGGCGGATAGGATCAGGGTAAACCCTAAGGCTTTCTATGGGTATTTAAGGAATAAAGGAATGACGAAAGTAAGATTAGGCCCAATCAAGGATAGTAGTGGTAAGTTGTGTGTGGAGTCAGATGAGATAGGGGAAGCGCTAAATGAATATTTTTCAACAGTATTCACTCTAGAAAACGCCAATGTTGCTGAGGAGAATACTGAGATACAGGCTACTAGACTAGGTGGGATTGAGGTTCACAAGGAAAAGGTATTAGAAATCCTTCAGAGGGTGAAGATAGATACGTCCCCTGGGCCAGATGGGATTTATCCTCGGATCCTCTGGGAAGCCAGGGAGGAGATTGCCGAGCCTTTAGCATTGATCTTTAACTCATCATTGTCTACAGGAATAGTGCCGGATGACTGGAGGATAGCAAATGTGGTTCCCCTGTTCAAGAAGTGGAGTAGAGTCAACCCTGGTAATTATAGACCAGTGAGCCTTACCTCAGTTGTTAGTAAAGTGTTGGAAAAGGTTATAAGGAATAGGATTTACAATCATCTAGAAAAGAATAAATTGATAAGGGATAGTCAGCACGGTTTTGTGAAGGGAAGGTCGTGCCTCACAAACCTTATTGAGTTCTTTGAGAAGATGACCAAACAGGTAGATGAGAGTAAACCGGTTGATGTGGTGTATATGGATTTCAGCAAGGCGTTCGATAAGGTTCCCCACAATAGGCTATTGTACAAAATGCAGAGGAATGGAATTGTGGGAGATATAGCAGTTTGGATTGGAAATTGGCTTGCTGAAAGAAGACAGAGGGTGGTAGTTGATGAGAAATGTTCATCCTGGAGACCAGTTACTAGTGGTGTACCACAAGGGTCGGTGTTGGGTCCACTGCTATTTGTCATTTTTATAACTGACCTGGATGAGGGCGTAGAAGGATGAGTTAGTAAATTTGCAGACGACACTAAGGTCAGTGGAGTTGTGGATAGTGACGAAGGATGCTGTAGGTTGCAGAGAGACATAGATAAGCTGCAGAGCTGGGCTGAGAGGTGGCAAACGGAGTTTAATGCAGACAAGTGTGAGGTGATGCACTTTGGTAGGAGTAACCGGAAGGCAAAGTACAGGGCTAATGGTAAGATTCTTTGTAGTGTAGATGAGCAGAGAGATCTCGGTGTCCATGTACACAGATCCTTGAAAGTTGCCACCCAGGTTGACAGGGCTGTTAAGAAGGCATACAGTGTTTTAGCTTTTATTAATAGAGGGATCGAGTTCCAGAATCAAGAGGTTATGGTGAAGCTGTACAAAACTCTGGTGCGGCCGCACTTGGAGTATTGCGTACAGTTCTGGTCACCACATTATAAGAAGCATGTGGAAGCTTTGGAAAGGGTGCAGAGGAGATTTACTAGGATGTTGCCTGGTATGGAGGGAAGGTCTTATGAGGAAAGGCTGAGGGACTTGAGGCTGTTTTCATTAGAGAGAAGAAGGTTGAGAGGTGACTTAATTGAAACATATAAAATAATCAGAGGGTTAGATAGGGTGGATAGGGAGAGCCTTTTTCCTAGGATGGTGACGGCGAGCACGAGGGGGCATAGCTTTATACTGAGTGGTGAAAGATATAGGACAGATGTCATAGGTAGTTTCTTTACTCAGAGAGTAGTAAGGGAATGGAACACTTTGCCTGCAATGGTAGTAGATTCGCCAACTTTAGGTACATTTAAGTCGTCATTGGATAAGTATATGGATGTACATGGAATTGTGTAGGTTAGATGGGCTTGAGATCGGTATGACAGGTCGGCACAACATCGAGGGCCAAAGGTGTGTAATGTCTGTGTTGTAATGTTCTATGTAACACATGGCTGTGTGCAGGTTGGTCTTAAATCCCTGCTACAAGGTTCCATATTGTCACTGTTCAACATGGGCCCTTCCTCAAGTGCTGCAAGATAGATATTTTCTAATCACCCTGCTCAGAAATATCATCACGCAAGTTTGAAGCAGGAGGGACTTGAACCCAGAACTCCGGGCCCTGAGAAAGGGAGATCACCACTGTACCACAAGACCTCTTTAAATGGTACAAGATAGCACTACTTCTTTATTTCAGGCCACTTGAGTATTCACAATTTTATCATCAACAGGCATGCCTACTGATCCTTAGAGGTTTAAAGTTTTTGAGAAGATTTGTAGCTCGGGTTTTGGATGAGGTTGTATGCTTGCTCGCCTAGCTGGTGTGTTTGATTAAAAATGTTTCATCACCCTGCTAGGTAACATCATCAGCGCACGTCCGGTCACGTGTTGGTGTTGTGTCCCACTTGTTATTTATATGCATCAGTTTGCTGCGGTGATTGACAATTCTTCTGGTTCTGTTCTTCAGTAGTTCGTATATCGGATCCAGTTCAATATATTTGCTGAAGGATGTCTGGTTGGAATGCTAGGACACCGGGAATTCCCTGGCATGTCTCTGTTTAGCTTGTGCTATTATAGATGCAATGTCCCAGTCGAATTTGTGTCCTTACTTGACCATGTGTGTTGAGGCCAATTGATCATGTCTCTTGGTTGAGAATTGGCGTTCGTGTATCTTTATTATCAGTTTTCTTCTGGTTTGGCCTCTGTAATGTTTTTCACAGTCCTTCTGTGGTATTTTGTATATTACGTTAGTTTTATTGGTTGTGGGTATGGGATCCTTTACATTCACCAGTTGCTGTCATGGGGTGATTGTTGGTTTGTGGCCTACATTGATACCTAGGAGTCTGAGTAGTCTTGTGGTCACCTCTGACATGCATCTGATGTATAGTCAGTGACTAGTGTGTTTACCGTGTTGTGTCTTCTTGTTGTGGCCAGTCACGAAGTGCTCCTGTTCTGTTTTGTGTAATTCTCGGTTGCTGCAGTCCGTTTGTAGCCCATCTGAATAATGCCCTCATGCAGTTCTGTTTATACATGTTGGGTGGTTGCTGGAGTAATTAAATGATGAGTCAGGATGTGTGGTCTTTCTGTATACGCTGGTCTCGAGCTCTCTGTTGTTTTATGCCCTACCATTACGTCTAGGAAGAGCAGTGAGTTATTGTTCTCTCCTTCTTTTGTGAATTTTATTCCGGTGAGGATGTTGATTATGTGTCGGTGTGTTTCTTCTTATCTTGTGCATTTGATAATCATGAAGGTCTCATCAACATAGCGGAAACAGAGTTTGGGTTGTATACAATGAGGAACTCCAGGCTAGCGCAAGCCGAAACACAACACTCAAGGACCAGATACTAAATTGCTCCAGCAACCTCCACAACACTCATAAACAGACCCACATCAGGGCTTTAATCAAATGAGCCACTACACATTGCAGTAACCTGGAATTACGCAAAACTGAACAGGAGCGCATACGGACAAATGGATAACTAAAAAGCACAATCCACCATTAACTCCATGACACACCACAACAAGAAGACACAACCTGGTCAGACATGTTAGTCACCCTACCGTGCATCAGAGACATATTAGAGAAGGTGACAAGACTGCTCAGACCCCACTGTATCAGAGTAGGCAACAAACCAGCAACCACTCTGCAACAGCTACTAATGAAATTAAAGGACCCCATACCCACAACCAAAAAACTGACGTAATATACAAAATACCATGCAAAGACAGTGAAAAACATTACACAGGCCAAACCAGACGAAAACTGATCAGAAGGATACACAAATACCAATTAGCCACTAAGCAATGCGGCCAATTTTCACTGGTCTCAATACGCACGGATAAAGAAGGGCACAAATTTGACTGGGGCAACACATCCTTAACAGCACAAGCCAGACAGAGACATTCCAAGGAATTCCTGGAGTCCTGGCATTCAACCGAACCTCCTTCAACAAACACATTGAACTGGACCCAATAGACAAACCACTGAAAAACAGAAGCAGAAGTAACATCAACCACCCCAGCGAACCTAGGCATATAAATAGCAAGCGGGACAGAACTCCAACTCTTTACCAGAGCCACACTGACAATGTTAATTGGCAGGCTGATGAAACAACAGTAATCTAACACACCGGTTTGGTGAGCAAATCAACAACCTGATCCTCAGACACAAAATTTCCTTACCCAAATGACTGTGTCTCATTATCTTGTTTTTCTCATTTCAGACTCTCCTTAATTCTAATTTTGAATTTCTTCATTAAGTCTCCCTATGTAGCTGGGTTTTTTTTTCTCTTATAATGCCTGTGTGAAGTGTCTTAAAACATTTTGTAACTCGAAAGACATTTTGTCATTCAAAGTTTGCATTGTTTTATTGCCGGACCAAAAACATCTAAGTGTACACCAAAATCTGACATCAAAGAGAACGAAGAACAAAGAAACCTACAGCACAGGAACAGGCCCTTCGGCCCTCCAAGCCTGCGCCGATCATGATCATCTGTCTAACCTGTCATCTATTTTCTAACGGTCTGTGTCCATTTGCTTCCTGCCCATCCATGTACTTGTCCAAATATATCTTAAAAGACGCTAACACATCTGCATCTACACCTCCACTGGCAACGCGTTCCAGGCACCCACCACCCTCTGTGTAAAGAAGGTTCCTCGCATATCTCCCTTAAACTTTCCTCCTCTCACTGTGAACTCATGAACCCTAGTAATTGAGTCCCCCACTCTGGGAAAAAGCTTTTTGCTATCCACCCTGTCTATACCCCTCATGATTTTGTAGACCTCAATCAGGTCCCCCCTCAATCTCCGTCTTTCTAATGAAAATAATCCTAATCTATTCAACCTCTCTTCATAGCTAGCACCCTCCATACCAGGCAACATCCTGGTGAACCGCCTCTGCACCCTCTCTAAAGCATCCACATCCTTTTGGTAATGTGGCGACCAGAACTGCACACAGTACTCCAAATGTGGCCGAACCAAAGTCCTATACAACTGCAACATGACCTGCCAACTCTTGTACTCAATGCCCTGCCCAATGAAGGAAAGCATGCCGTATGCCTTTTTGGCCACCCTATTGACCTGCGTTGCCACCTTCGGGGAACAATGGACCTGAACACCCAGATCTCTCTGTTCATCAATTTTCCCCAGGACTTTTCCATTTACTGTATAGTTCTCCCTTGAATTTGATCTTCCAAAATGCATCACCTCGCATTTGCCTGGATTGAACTCCATTTGCCATTTATCTGACAAATCTCCAGTCTATCTATATTCTGCTGTAATCTCTGACAGTCCCCTTCACTATCTGCTACTCCACCAATCTTAGTGTCATCAGCAAACTTGCTGATCAGACCACCGACACCTTCCTCCAGATCATTTACATATATCACAAACAACAGTGGTCCCAGCACAGATCCCTGTGGAACACCACTGGTCACAGGTCTCCAATTTGAGAAACTCCCTTCTACTACTACCCTCTGTCTCCTGTTGCCTAGCCAGTTTTTTTATCCATCTAGCTAGCACACCCTGGGCCCCATGTGACTTCACTTTCTCCATCAGCCTGCCATGGGGAACCTTATCAAACGACTTACTGAAGCCCATGTATATGACATCTATAGCCTTTCCCTCATCAATCAACTTTGTCACATCTTCAAAGAATTCTATTAAGTTGTTAAGACATGACCTTCTCTGTACAAAACCATGTTGCCTATCACTGATAAGTCATTTTTCTTCCAAATGGGAATAGATCCTATCTCTCAGTATCTTCTCCAGTAGCTCACTGGTCAGTAATTACCTGGATTATCCTTGCTGCCCTTCTTAAACAAGGGGACAACATTAGCAAGTCTCCAGTCCTCTGGGACCTGACCCATGTCTAAAGACACTGCAAAGATATCTGTTAAGGGCCTGGCTATTTCGTCTCTCACTTCCCTCAGTAACCTGGTATAGATCCCATCCGGACCTGGGGACTTGTCCACCTTAATGTCTTTTAGGATACCTAACACTTCCTCCTTCTGTGTGTCAACTTGACCTAGAGTAAGCAAACATCTATCCCAAACCTCAACATCTGTCATGTCGCCCTCTGAATCCCTTGTTTCAAATTCGCTCTACATTTCCGAAATTCTTGCAAAGCTTCGTCTGTCTTCAGTCGCCTAGACCTCACGTATGCTTCCTTTTTTCTCTTGGTTAGTCTCATAATTTCACCTGTCATCCATGGTTCCCTAATCTTGCCTTTTCTGTTCCTCATTTTCACAGGAACATGTCTCTCCTGCATGCTAATCAACCTCTCCTTAAAAGCCTCCCACATATCAAATGTGGATTTACCTTCAAACAGTTTCCCCCAATCTACATTCCTCAGATCCTGTCAAATCTTGGTATAGTCAGCCTTCCCCCAGTTTAGTACTCTTCCTTTAGGACCACTCCTATCCTTGTCCATGAGTATTGTAAAACTTACGCCATTGTGGTCGCTATTTCCAAAGTAGTCACCTGGCCGGGTTCATTCCCCAGCACCAGGTCCAGTATGGCCCCTTCCTGAGTTGGACCACATACATACTGCTCCAGAAAACACTCCTGGACACACCTTACAAATTCTGCTCCATCTTGACCCCTAACACAGTCAATGTTGGGAAAACTAAAATCTCCCATTACCACCACCCTGTTTCTCCTACATCTATCCATCATCTGTTTACATATTTGTACCTCTATCTCACGCTCGCTGTTGGGAGGCCTGTAGTACAGCCCCAACATTGTTACTGCATCCTTCCTATTTCTGAGTTCTACCCATATTGCCTCACTGCTTGAGTCCTCCATGGGGCCCTCCTTCAGTGCGTTGAACTCGACACCTGGCATTATTTATGTGTCCTGCTAACATATTTTGTTTTCTGTAGTTTCATTCCTGTATGTCTGTTGTATTTCTTTCTCTGATTCTCTGAAATATCTTTCAGTGCCTACAGTTAAAAATACCAATTTTGTTTGGTGCTTTGAATAAAATTCAGCTGGTAAGTCCTCATCAGTTTGTGTTTGCAATTAAACTTGTTTGTTTTTATATGGAACAAAGTCAAATGAGAATATTTGTTTTTCTTCTTTATCTCTATCGTCCATTTGTTTAATTGCTTCTTTGACCATCCATAAATTTGACTCATTATCATGTCCATTGGGAAAACATGACTGATCATAAAATGAGGCATAATTTGCTAATACTTCGATGCACCAATCTCAGACAGTAAATAAGATGCTCGGAATATTAAAATGTTTCTTCAGGCACATCTGCCTCTGGACTAGAAGGTCAAAATTCATGTTCCATCTGACCTAAAGGTGCGTCATAACACATGCAAGCTGGTTGGTTCAAAATATCTATAAAAGCTGAAGCAATCCCGTACCATGCACTTACCCTGTCCCCCAACCTCTAGAGACAAAAGGAATAATATGTGGCCTTTTTTTTCTTTTGGTACGTCTGCTCACATCTGACTAACAGATTAAGTGGCACAACACACAAATTTGATGCACACACCTCAACCTCATAATTGTAGCACTTTTCCTTATCTATCAAAGTTGCTCCTGCCTTCTACATTCATCCATGGCTGAGTGATGCGATGTAGATACTTGTTGCACCCAACCTCTTTTATGGCCGGCTGCCATTTTTCAAAGAAAGTTGCAGAAAATTTCATGCTGAAAATTGAGCCGTGCCAAAGTGAACATTCAAACAGCAATGCCAAATTCCCACGATTAGGGATATAGCATACAAGTACTCAAAAATGTGACGAGACAACATTTGTTTCTGTTTGGCCAGGAGACAATCAAGTATGCTTGAGTAGAATAATATCATTAAAGTTGTGTTTCATCCCACTTCTCACATCTAGAGACACATGCAACGAATGAAGGAAATAAATAGTTCTGTTTCACCAGTTCATTGTTACTGAAACTAGGGAAAGGTATGGCATAGCGTTAATGTTAGTGGACTGGAAACCCAGAGGATTTAGAACTTATTGACTTAGAACAGTCTATTGTAATGCCTATATGCAGTATTGCAAATTCAGAACAATTCTCTTGCTTTCATATGCTTAAATAATAATTTTGTCCATGTCTGAAAACTATGGCTTGTCCACTACATTTGATTTCAAATCTTTGTACTTTTTTTATACAATCCATATTTCCAAAATATATTGTTTGTCTGTCCTGCCTTTTCAGTTTATATTTACAGTACTAATTGCTTATAATATACTATCTCTATTAAGACATCTTGTGTTAAAGGATTGCACTCTGTACCACCCTTATATTGACAACTAGCCTTTACACTTTTGCTGTAATTATAGAGCTAACTCTTGTTTGGTAGACTTTTATTAATACTATGTTTCAAAAGAGGAAGGCTGGCCAAGAAGAGTAATACCTAAAATGTTGACTGCTCCTTTCCTGTAAATGCTACCTGGTTTGCTGTGTCTTTTGTGTCTCCTGTTTGTCTACCTTGGATTCCAGCATCTGCAGTTTTTTTTTTATTTTGTTCTGGCCAAAATAGCTTTTTGTGTAGATGATTTTAGACAAGTGGCTTATTGTTTTCTGTTAAATTAGTCAATGACAGCTCATGTAAATAATCTGAAAAATTCTTCTCTGGCAGTCAAACAAAATGCTATGCTTAAAGATGGAGGTAGCCCTTGTGCTGGAAGAGTTGAGGCCAGTAGCTTTGTATCATTCCGTGTACTATGTGGCCGAATGTGGGATATGAATGAAGCTCGTGCTTTCTGCAAATTCCTGAACTGTGGTGACGCTGTATCTGCATCAGGAGATTCTCAGTTTGGGGCTGGTAATGCCCCAGTGCTGAACACTGAACTTCACTGCAAAGGTACTGAGGATGACCCCTGGAAATGTGAAATGAAGGCTTTGGCTCACCGAAACTGCTCTGCAGAAACAGAAGCAGCTGGTGTTGTGTGTTCAGGTAACTTTTCTGCCTGTATTATTTTAGATAATAAAATGACACTGATATTATTGTATGCCATTACAAAGGCGCTGTTGGAAAAATGGTTTCAATTTACTCACAAGCTGCAGCAGACTGCCTGAATTGCAGGGAACAGAACTTATTAGAGTTAAAGGGTAATAGGTAAAACATAAGGCATAGGAATCAAAATATACCCCCATTTATCTCATTGATGCAGCTGCATTCAATTAGGGTACTGCAGCAAAGAGGGATGACATCTTAGATGGTTCCACAATTTAGGCCATATGGGCAGAACTCAAAAGGAAAATGGCAGCAATCACTTTGTGGGAACACAATACAAATACCTAAAGAGTTAGAGAGAGTTAGAAAGGAAGATATGTAGGTAAATCAGAAGTGAAAGAAATATTTGGGTAATAATATTAGGAGAATTCAATATTCCCAATATTAAGTGAAAAATACAAAGTGTGAAAGGCTGAGAGGGGATGGATTTCTTAAAATATTTCCATGAGCCTCTTTAAAGCCAGAGTGTAGGAAGTCCTGTAAGGGAGGGGGCATTAATGGATAGAATGTAAAGACACTAAGCTGTGCAATGGGTGTACGATTTGTTGTAAGTGGCTAGGGTTCAACAAGATTTGATATTATAATGGACAAAGTTAAAGCTAGGCTGGAAATAAAGGTTCTAAATTGGAAGAACGCCAATTTCAATAAGGTAAGATAGATCTTGGACCAGCTACTTGCAGGAAAATTCACATCAAAGCAGTTGGAGATATTCAAAAGAATAATAGAGAGATTGCAGAGTCAACATGTCCCCATAAAGGGATAACGTATATCAGGGGCAAGAGAATAACCATGAAAATGGTAAGGACAATTAGGGACAAAGTGGAAACCTGTGTGTTGTAGTAAAAAATATTACTGAAGTTTTAAATAAGCACTTTGCATCTGTACCCGTTGTAGAGCAGGACAATATTGAACAAGAAAACAGGGAGGGGGAATGTGATATGCTAAAATGAATTAGCATTGAGAGGTTAGCATTTGCATTCTTGGTTTTAGCAGGTTTTAAAGTGGAAAAATGCCCAAGCCCAGATGAGATTCATCTCAAGATGCTGAGGGAAGGCAAGAGAGGAGATTGGGAACAAAAACAGAAGTTGTTGGAAAAGCTCAGCAGATCTGGCATCATCAGTGAAAACAAATTCGAGTTAACATTTCGCGTCCAGTGACCCTTCCTCAGAACCTGGACCTGAAATATTAACTCTGATGTTTTTCTTCACAAGTGCTGCCAGACCCACCGAGTTTTTCCAGCAAACTCTGTTTTCGTTCCTGATTGACAGCATCAGCAGTTCTTTCATTACTTTTCTAAAGACAGCGAATTTCATGGACTCTAACAATAACTTTCAAATCTTTACAGGAAGGGTGCTGGAGGCCTGGAAGACAGCTAATGTAGTGTCATCATTTGAGAGACTAGTAGGGATAAACAATGGAACTAACATCTGCCGTAGGGAAACAATTGCAAATAACTCTAAGGGACACAATTGATCTCGGCCTGGAGAGGCAGGGATTAATCAAGGATATTCAGTATAGCTTTATAAGGGGGAGATCATGTCTCACTAAATTGATTGTTTTTTTTAAGGACGTGAAGAGGTGTCCAGATGAGGGTGATTGAATTAATAGAGTTTACGTTGGCTGAAGTAAGGCTGTTGACAATGTCACACATAGCAGACTGATGTGGAAACTAAGAGCCCAGAAGCCCAGTGAAATTTGGCTTAGTTGCAATAAACAGAGGGTGATGGTCCAAAGATGTTTTATGTCTGGATGCTTGTGTCCAGTGGCGTACCACAGCAGTCAAGGCTGACGCTGTTGTGTATATTTATTGCCTAGGCATGAATGCAGGAGGTATGATCAGTAAGTTTGTGGATGTCAAACAAATTAATTGTGTCATATGTTCTGAGCCATGGCAAATGGAATTCAATCTTGAAAAGAGTGAAATAATGCATTTTGAGGGCTGTCAATGCAAGGGAGTACACATTGCATGGCAGCGTCTTATGAAGTACAGCAGATCTGATGGACTTTGGTGCCCATGCCAAAGATCCTTGTATGCAGGAAGGCAGGTGGATAAAATGACCAAGACAGCATATGGAATACTTACAATTATTAAACAAGGCATTGATCACAAGAGCAAGCCATTATCAACTGTGCACAATGTTAAGCTGGAGCTTGAATAAATGTGTGAAATTCTGGTTATCACACTATAGGAAGGATTCCACTGAAGAAGTGCAGAGGAGTTTCGCTTCTTTATTGCCTGATGTGAAGTGATTCAGCTCCAAAGAGAAACTAGATAGAATGGGACTGTTTTCTTTAGAGCAGAAAAGACTGATGGATATCTAATTGAGGTGTACAAAGTCCTAAGGGGCAGAGATAATGCAGATAGGAATAACTTCCCCTGAATAGAGGGGTCAATAATCAGTAGGCACACTTGTAAAATATGGAGCAGGAGTGTTATAGGGTATTGGAGGAAAATGTTTTGTTACCAAGGATTGAGGGTAACTGGAACTCACTTGTTGAAGGAGTGTGAGATGAAGGAAATCTTAAGACATTTAAGAGCAGTTTAGATGAACACTTGAAACAGCATAGCACACAAGATGATGGACCACGTGCTGGAATATTTGGGTTAGGATAGACGTACATTACATGATCAGTGTAGAAGTGCTAATGAGGAAATCGAAAGCAATGTAAATGCCAACCAAGGAGAAACAGACAAAAAATGTTCAAAGTATTCCAGCTGTGGTCTGACTAGTGCCTTGTGCAATTTTAACAAAAACTTCCTAATTTTGAACTCCATTCCATATTGCATGAAGTCCAACATTCCATGTTCACCCCCTGTAACCGACTGAACCTAGATACCAGTATTTTGTCCTTTATGCACGGACTCCAAAATGTCCCTGTGCTGAAATTTTGTATAGTCTTACACCATTTAAATAATATTCAGTTCCTCTCTTACTGCTGGAGATGAAATAAGAAACTTATGCTTTTCTGCATCTTCAATGAATTGTGTGGAGTAGATGATGCTGAGATAAAATATTACTTTTTTTTTCTTTTATTCATCAAACTGGTCTAAGTAGAAACTTTGATTCACTTACATATGATGTGTAAATTCCAATTTCTACATTTATGGTGACGCAGACTTCAGGTGTGATTCATCAGTGACTCACAAAATCATATCCTTTCTTGTTACTGCAAAGTGCTGGCATATGTGTTCATTGCTAAATGAAAAGAATGATGGGTAATCATTCTTCTGGGCATGGGATAACCTTGTTAGTGGGAATAATATATGTACTTCCTAGCTAAAATTACCAAGGCATGGATTTATTTGATTGTTCCCATAACAGAATTAGGCATCATTTAGACAGGTATTACTGCTCATCCTTAAACGCACATGAGAGAGTGGTGATCAACCACCTTATTTTACCCTACCATTCCTGTAGCATGGATACAACCTGAGTGCTGTCAAGAAGCCAGTTACAGAATTTTACCAAACTACAAAAAAAGTGGCACTACACTTCCAAGTCATGATGATGTATGATTTTGAAAGGAGCTTGTAAGTGTTGGTGTTCCATGCATTTGCTTCCTTTTTCATTTTACTGGTGTAAGTTTTGGAAGGTGCTGTTGGAGAAGGCTTGATAAGATACTGCTGTACATATAGAAGAGAACACACATTGCTGTCACACATTTTTCTACAAAACAGTTATGATGCTAAATTGTGTTCAATCAATTTGAACCATGATAAAGAGTGTATGTACATGTACCACATATTTATAACTGTTGATCACAATTAATAATTGTGACATTTTGATGATAGAGATTTGTGAAATGGATTAATATTTACAAAAGCTTATTTATTAGTTATTACATATGTATTATACTTGCAATCACTTTATCACAAAAGGATATTTTGAAGTTTCAAATCGTGAAAATAGAATTCTAAGTTTGTGTCATCTATGTGACCTACTCGAAATCCAGTTGTGTATCACAGTGTAATCAGGCCAGTTCCTTGTTTTTTTTCTTTCTCACCATACAAATTAAAACTCAAACAAGATCACAAGGCAGTGATTCAGAAACCATTGTGTTCAACTGCACTGTGTGGGTCAGTAAAAATTGTGTCACAAACTATTATTAGTATTTTGAAGAAATATTAAAAAGTAAGGAAGGGTCAAGTACATTTCATCATTTCAACATTACTAAAGTCTGGTAGAAATAATTTTCTTGATATAAGTTGTAAATTCAAGCCAACTATGTTGAAGGATTTATTCTATGTATTTAAAACAACAGAGCACAGAGAGCCAAGACTGGTTGGTGGAACGGATGGATGCTCTGGAAGATTGGAGGTACAGAAAGGGAATACTTGGGGCACGGTGTGTGATTCACATTGGGATTCACAAGATGCTCGAGTGGTTTGTGCTTCCTTGAAATGTGGAGAAGTGATAGCAGTACTTGGAGAGGCTCAATTTGGAGAGGGCAGTGGTCCAGTATGGCATGATATCTATGAATGCCAGGGTAATGAGACCATTCTCTGGGACTGCCCAATTCTACAAAACAATCAAAAAAATTGCACACACATAAATGACGTCAGCATCATTTGTTCTGGTAAGTGTTCTGTCTCTGCCTATTTCTAGAGTCAGTGGAACACAAAGTTTAGAATTCTTGAATATTTTCCTGTAAATTCAACTTGTTTTTATTTATCTCTGCTTAAACCTCTGTCGTTGATGTGGGACGCATCGTTGATTTCAACACCTGACCCAGATTGCTGTTCGGATGTCAACATGAATATTCGAAGTGACTCTAAGATATCCCTTTCACTATTAATATCAAATTCATTTAATCACCTTTTACATGGACAACCTTTTATTTGCAGTTCAAACTGAACTAACGAATTTCATCCCATTATAGCAGCAGGCAATAAAACACAATGAGCTAAAGTTCAGAAACCATGACTAGGGCCGCTTCCAAATATTTTGCACAAGCCCCCCCTCGGATCTTATTGGATTTGCCCTTATCAGGCAAAAATACAGTCAGAACAATAAATGCCCAATAGCTTCCCACAATTTTCTTCCGTGTTGCCACTTCTTCATCTTGGGCAATGGAAAGCATATCACATCCCAGGATTAGTTCCGCCTTTTTTAAAATTAGAATCTCCAATCTAAAGACATCTTGGTGCAAATTTGCTGTTCTGTTTCACAATAATCGGGCGAATTCAAGTCTAAAGCTTCTATTCGGCTGAATACTTCTGACTAGCTTCCTTTCACTCAGAAGTTTGGTGTCATCCTTACAATGGAGTTTCATCTTGACTCTCAACACGTTTGATGCCTGTTGCTCTCCATCAGCAGCTCCCGCTTCACCGATCCACTGTTGCAGCGACATTTTGCTGTCATCAAATCTTCTTTGTTTCACAATATTGTGACGCTGCTCAGTCAGCCTTGGCTGAATTACAGAGCTTTCATTGTTCGAACAATCCCTTCTCTCCGTACTTTAGAGATGTACAAAAAAGGTCGTTTTTATTAGAGCATGAAAGTAACTGGATAACTTGTCTTGTTTCTTCACTAAGGTCAAAGAGGACCGCGATTAGTTGGCGGTAATGATACTTGCTCAGGACGACTGGAGATACTTAAGGGTGACACCTGGGGCACAGTCTGCGATACTCACTGGGATTTACAGGATGCAGCGGCGGTCTGCAATCAACTCGGTTGTGGAATCGCAATAGCAACACCAGGTGGCGCATTTTTTGGAGAAGGAAATGGGATGATATGGAATGATGTCAACGAATGTATCGGCAATGAAATGCATTTGCGTGACTGCCCGGTTTCATCCTCGGGGCACCATAGGTGCTCACACAGCAATGATGCTGGGGTCATCTGTTCTGGTAGGTGTTTCATTCAACTTCAGGTATTGGTTGTTCTCTTAGTTGTATCTATTTTTATCTAAGATTTCTCGAGTACATGGTATGTCGTGGCTCGTTGTCGGTACAAAAGTCCGAATTCTTCTGCTTTGTAATTATTCTGTGAATCTGATTTGTGATAATTCCTGAAACATAGCGGACCGCAGAGAGAGAGGTTCCATGCAGCAGGATACCAGATTTATTTACTTCTCCAATTCAATGTATCTCCTTTGTCAGAGGAGATGAAAACTATTCGGATTTTACACTTCTTATGAGAAATCCGGCAATAAATTTGCACAGAAATAAGACTTACATCTACAGGATGCTGAAAATCTTAAACGAAAACAGAAATTGCTGGAGAAACTCAATAGGTCTGACAGCATCTGTGGACAGAGAAAGAGAGTCAATATTTAGAGTTCACTTCTGAAGAAAGTTCACCTGAGATGAAACATTAACCGTGCTATTTGTCCCCAGAACGTGGCAGGTTTGCTGAGTTTCTCGTGCAATTTCTGTTGAAGGGCAAAATTTATGGGGTCCCAGTTCAGAGCTACAACACTGAGTCAAAGCTCAGACCCTCATGGATATTGGAACTTCTGTTCCAAATGAGAGATATGAATTGCTCCATTGGAGTACCTCCAACTCAATATTTGTTTCTTTCTCTGTGTATTACTGAATAATTTCTCTGGCACAGAGGATCTCAGCAGGTCTGACAAATATCCCGAACTTCAGAAGAAGTATGACACTCAAAATGTTAACTCTGCTTCTTTCTCTACATGCTGCCAGACCTGCTGACTTTCTCCAAAATTCTGTGTTTACTTTAGCATTAGGAGGGATCTGGCAGCTCAAAGATCTCTGCCAGTACATTTCATTCCCAAGAAACCTACTATCTGTAAGGCCAAAGGCATTAGGCATACAATAATGCTACTCGTTCAAAGATTCCCTTCAGTTCACGGGTTATCACAACTTGGAAATATATTATCGTTTTGTCATCATTCCTGAGGCAACATATTTCAAATCCTTCCCTAGGTTGCGTCTATAGGAATTGCATTAAGTTTGCAGTGGGATCAGTAAAGGGTCAAATTGTAATCTTGTCAAAAGCAAACTCTGGTCCTTCAAACAATGTCCACGTGCTCCTAAATAACAAAACAAAATGGAAATTTTATTTTTCTTCATTCTCAGAATGTGAGTGTCTTTGGCAAGGCCACATGTACAGCTGACCTCTAATTGCGTTCCAACTGAAGAGTTTATTAGGCCATTTTAAAAAGGCAGTAAAGAGAAAACATTGCGATCGGTCTGTGGTCACATGTGGATCAAGTGAGGAAATGTATTGTCCTTCTAACAAAACTGTTCTGACTGAGGCTTCTCTTTAAAACTTACTCTCTTTAACTTGCTGATAAACTTTTCATTTTGTAATTGTAATATATTTCCTTTTCATTACTTGAGTGATGATAAACCACAGAATAACAACTTATATAATTGTTGCCAAAAGTTGAATCAACCTTGATTACCAAATTGCATTCGTACAGGTGAAGATTGGCAGATGCGGCTGGGCAATGGGGAGAGCAGGTGTGATGGCCGAGTGGAGGTTTATTCTGGTGGCATTTGGGGAAGAGTGACTGACACTGAGTGGAATTACAATGATGCCAATGTAGTTTGCAGACAACTGAATTGTGGCTCTGCAGTAAGGGTCTTCAATCACTCGAAGTTTGGGAAAGGCAAAGGTCCATCCTTGATCAACAATGTCAGATGCAATGGAAATGAACCCTTCCTGTGGAATTGCAGTTTTACAGAAATGGAAGAGTTATCTGTTGCTGCTGACGTGGGTGTGGTTTGTGCTGGTAAGGAAATTTTTAATTATCTAACTCAATTGTGCAGAATATTGCATAAAACCTTAATATAAGGTACCCTAAATAGTATTTTTTCATTTAATGGCATTTAGTTCCCTTTAATTTGACCCATGCTCAGGCAGTTTTAACATTACACTTTCTTAAGTAAGCTAACAGTGCCAAAATATTATTTTGTATGAATACAAAAGCCAAAGAAGCTTTTGGTTAAAGAAATGCACTGCTGTATATCCGGATGATTTTTTTCCAAGATTAATTGGTGTTTTGGTAGTAAAACTCAAATAGGTTTTGCTTGAAGAAAAAAATCAAGCAATTATCAATGACTTCATTGAAAATTCATTTGTGCCGACAATTAAAACTTAAATTTAATGTAAATGAATATTTTTAAACATGTTTCTAATTATATATTGGAGAGAGAAGTATTTGGTCACATATATTTAATCTGCCAACCCCTTGACTATCTAAAACAGTGTTTATGGTAAACAGAAAACTTGAATTTCAAATAACATAAATTATTACGTCATTAAACTAAAGTTATTAAAATTGACTTAAATTAAAGTCAATAAATTACCATGAATTATCATTTGAACAGCAGGTGGTACAGAAGTTAGCACTGTTGCCTCGCAGTACTAGGGTTCAATTCCATCCTTAGGTGATTGTCGGTGTGGAGTTTGTACATTCTTCCAGTGTCTGCATGGGTTTGTATAGGTGCTCCAGTTTACTCCCGCAGTCCAAAAATGTGCAGGTTAGGTGCATTAGCCATGCTAATTTGTCCAGGGATGTGCAGGATAGGTGGATTAGCCATGGGAAATGCAGAGAAAGTGTAGGGCCTGGGTCAAATTGGGATGCTCTTCAGAGGATTGCCAGAGATTCGATTAGCTGCATTGTCTGCTGTAGGGATACTAGGCAAGATTCATATTGTTTGCTCTGTGAGGCTATGTGAGCAAGTGGCCACAACCTAAGGAATTGATCCAGCAGCAATGAGCTTCCAATTGGTTAAATATAATAGATTCAAATCAACATTAAGTAATACCAATCAAGGTGTAAGAATGGATTGTTTGAGGAACAGCTTCAGTGTGCATTGTAGTTGAAAGTGTGGGACTGGTCATGATTGGTATCGTATGTTCCCTGGGCAGAATTCCCAATGAGGAAAGAAAAGGTCCATTGAGACCATGCATCATTCATAATTTAATGCAGAGTTAAGATGGTATTATATTGAAAGTATAATATAAAAATCTAAAAGGGAAGTGGCAGGTCAAATGATTGGATTGGGCAAACTTTAAGAATGAACAAAAAATAAGACCAAAGACTTAAGAACAGAAGTAAGCAATGTGGCCTACTGAGTCTGCTCTATAATTCATTGATATTATGGCTGATTTGATAGTCTTCAGCTCCACTTTACTGCCTTTTCTCCTTAATTCTTGATTCCCTTACAAGTTAAAAAAAATTCTAAGCCAGCATTAAATATCCTTCACAAACTGGCCTCTGATGTGCTCTATGGTAAAGAATTTCACAGATTCACTAAACTATGAGAGATGAAATTCCTTCTCATCCCGACCTTAACCGGGTGTCCTTCGTACTGAAATCACACCCTTTCATTCCTGAGTCTTCCACAAAGGAAAACACTCGCTGAGCATTTACTCTGCCAATCTCCCTAAGAATTGTTATATTAAAATAAGGTCACCTTGTTACTGTTTGTCATTAGGATACCCTCAGTGAGTCCACAATCCTTTTTTAACAGATGTACAGACATGACTTGAGCATTCCCTAAAGTTGATTTTTAAAAATTCTGCTTTTTCTTCAATATTCACTTAGGAAAAACACAATGTTGTCAAGGAGAATACTGCCATACAGGCCATTAGACGAGATGGGATTGAGGTTCATATGGAGGAGGTGTTAGCAATTTTGGAAAGTGTAAAAATACTTAAGTCCCCTGGGCCTGATGGGATTAATCCTAGGATTCGCTAGGAAGCTAGGGAGAAGATTGCAGAGCCTTTGGCTTTGATCTTTATGTAATCTTTGCCTACAGGAATAGTGCCAGAAGACTGAAGGATAAAAATGTTGTCCCCTTGTTCAAGAAGGGGAGTAGAGACTGCCCTGGTAATTATAGACCAGTGAGCCTTTCTTCAGTTGTGGGTAAAGTGTTGGAGAGGATTATAAGAGATAGGATTTATAATCATCCATAAAGGAATAATTTGAGTAGGGATAGTCAACACGGTTTTGTGAAGGGTAGGTCGTGCCTCACAAGCCTTATTGAATTCTTTGAGAAGGTGGCCAAACAGGAGGATGAGGTACAGCGGTTATTGTGGTGTATATGAATTTCAGTAAAGCGTTTGATAAGATTCCCCTCAGTAGGCTATGGCAGAAAATACGGAGGCATGGGATTGCGGGTGATTTAGTGGTTTGGATCAGAAATTGGCTAGCTGTAAGCAGACAGATGGTGGTGGTTGATGGGAAATGTTCATCCTGGAGTTCAGTTACTAGTGGTGTACCACAAGAATCTGTTTTGGTGCCATTGCTGTTTGTCATTTTTATAAATGACTTGGATGAAGACATAGAAGGATGGGTTAGTAAATTTGTGGATGACACTAAAGTCGGTGGAGTTGTGGATAATGCGGAAGGATGTTGCAGGTTACAGAGGAACATAGATAAGCTCAGAACTGGGCTGAGAGGTTTAATGTTTAATGTGGAAAAGTGTGAGGTCATTCACTCTGGAAGGAGTAACAGGAAGACAGAGTACTGGGCAAATGGTAAGATTCTTGGTAGTGTGGATGAGCAGAGAAATCTTGGGGGTGTCCATATGTGTAGATCTCTGAAAGTTGCCACCCAGGTTGATTGATTTGTTAAGAAGGCATACAGTGTGTTAGGTTTTATTGGTAGAGGGACTGAGTTTCGGAGCCATGAGGTCATGTTGCAGCTGTACAAAACTCTGGTGTGGCCCCACTTGGAGTATTGCGTACAGTTCTGGTTGCTGCATTATAGGAAGGATGTGGAAGCGTTGGAAAGGGTGCAGAAGAGATTTGCCAGGATGTTGCCTGGTATGGAGGGAAGGTCTTATGAGGAAAGGCTGAGGGGCTTGATGCTGTTTTCGTTAGAGAGAAGAAGGTTAAGAGGTGACTTAATAAAGACAAGCAAGATGATCAGAGGATTAGATAGGGTGGACAGTGAGAGCCTTTTTCCTCAGATGCTGATGGCTAACATGAGGGGACATAGCTTTAAATTGAGGGGCAACAGATATAGGACAGATGTCAGAGGCAGGTTCTTTACTCAGACAGTAGTAAGAGCGTAGAATGCCCTGCCTGTGACAGTAGTAGACTCGCCAACTTTAAGGGCATTTAAATGGTCATTGGATAAGCATATGGGCACTAATGGAATAGTGTAGGTTAGATGGGCTTCAAGATTGGTTTCACAGGTCAGCACAACATCGATGGCTGAAGGGTCTGTACTGTGCTGTAATGTTCTATGTTCATTAATGCTCAGGGACAAGACTTAACCTTTGGCACATTTCTAAAAAAATCAAAGTCCTTTGTGTGAGCCAGCCAAAAAAAAGCGAAACACACTTAACAAACAACAAATTAGCATAATAGGCTCATACAGCTTGGAAATAGACCTTAAATCTAACTCATCCATGGCAACCAAATGTCCCAATCTGACCTGGACCCATTTGCCTGTGCATGGCACATACCCCTATTTGTATACTTTTCAATAAGGTTATATTTCAGCCTCTAATTCTCTAGGCGTAAAAGCATTGGCCTATTCAGCCTCTCCCTGTAATTCAAATAGGTGATACCTAGGCTCGATATGTTGTTGCTGGAGATGAGCAACAAGCATTGATACCTGTCTCTGGGGAAGCATTAAAATCTATGGTTCACTCTGCACTTGTCCAGTATTGCCATCACCTGTGATAGCAAATTTGTTTTTTTTCCTGCCTTTTGCCTGATGGCTGAGTCCCTTTCAATCTCAAAGTTTTAAAGGGCTATTGAGGAGCCAAGTAATGCTATTCACAAAGATAAACTGAATTAAAACTAAATTTATAATAATTATCAGTTATATAAACATGCCTTTGATTACCATAATCGTTCTTGCAGCATTAGTTTAAACCCCAATAATATTTGATAGCAAATGCAAAAATTTAATAAAGAATTTATCCAATCATAATCAAAATTTATATATTCAGTCTTTAGTTTCACGCCCTATGACTGTAAAACAATACTGCTTACAACGGAAGATGCTGCAAACGAAAAAAATAATTACGCAAACAGCTATCATCACCAATGTTACAAGAGAATTGATAATGGAGAAACTGTGTGGCAGAACCATAATAAACAAAACGTAGTAAGAAAAGAAAATACAGTTAGGAACAATCCATAGTTGGGAATATAAAGGTAAATTTGTGATTATCCTACTGGACCACAGGGCTGTCTCACATTAGAGAGAAATGACTGTGGTGGTTTGACCTGAGGATTGCCACACTCAAACGTAACCCTCAAGGAGTTGAGAAACAAAGACTTCAGTCTCAGTCAACTTGGGGGTTATAGTCACACTGATAGTATAACTCTGCATCACACACCAGTCGTTCGGCATAATGATGCGACCAACACTATGTTAAGAATTTGACGATATAATTTTCATGCAAATATTGTTTCCTAGGCCACAAACTGTTTAAAATAATTAGTCCTGTCTTACAGATCATATTCAAATAAGATTGGTGGATGGTGGAAGTCGCTGTGCTGGAAGGGTGGAACTTTACTACAATGGAAGCTGGGGAACTGTATGCGATGATTCCTGGGATTTAGTTGAAGCCCACGTTGTCTGCAACCAGCTGAAGTGTGGACAGGCTGTAAATGCAACCGTTTCCGGTTGGTTTGGTCCAGGAGTGGGGCCGATCTGGTTAGACAATATAAAATGTGGAACAAATGAATCTGTCTTGTGGGAATGTCTGGCGGCGCCGTGGGGTGAGAGCGACTGCAATCATAAAGAAGATGCTGGAGTTATCTGCTCAGGTGAGATGTACTTTCAAAACTAAGTACTTCCAGCGATAACTTTAATAAGCCTCGAGTCTGGATGATGGACAATTAATTAGACCTGGATTCCTGGATCTACACACTCCATAGCTTACTGTTCTTGCGAATAGTGGAAAACTGTCGATCCAGTCGCAAGCCAACAATATGTAGAATGAGATATTAAGATGCAATCTGGCACTTACCAAATGAAATTCTTTGAAATGATCGTCTACCACATGTTCTGTGATAAGGAAAATTTTCAAAGTAACGTGCTTACGTACCCTCTTGATTTTTTTTATTGGGATGGAAGTTGAAATGAGAAGATTAACCTGGGCTTTGTTCCACAGAGCACAGGGCTGTGAGGCTGCAGGATGGAGCGAACCCCTGTCAGGGCAGAGTCGAGGTTTTTTATAATGGAACCTGGGGGACAGTTTGTGTTGATTCCTTTGGAATAAAGGAAGCGCAAGTTGTTTGTCGACAGCTCGGATGTGGCTTTGCCCAATTGGAACATGCTATTACATTTAGAAGTGGCTCTGGACAGATCTGGCTCGATGATGTGAACTGTCGTTTGTATGATACAGTCCTGTGGCAATGTCCAGCTTCACCATGGGGCCAACATAACTGTGACCACAACGAGGATGTCGGAGTCCTTTGTTCAGGTAAGACCTCCAAAAGGAGTCTGTTTGCCTTGAAATATTTCCATCATCTTTAAACATTTCCATCACTTGTAAATTTGAGATCACCCATACCTCTGCTAAGTCGTAATCAGCCGCGAACCCTATCACACCTGCACTCGATGACCTACATTGACTGAGTGTCTAGCATTTTGAAGATTTAAAAATCATGGGATGTGGTCGTCAGCAATAAATGTCAACATTTATTGCCCATCCCTAGTTGTCCTGGAGGAGGTGGCAGTGGGCTAACTTCTGGAACCGTCGTATTCCATGTGGTGTAGTAACATCCACAGTGTAATTATGAAGGAAATTTCAGGATTTTGACTCTGTGACAGTAGAGGGCAATATACTGCCAAGTCAGGGTGGTGAGTGCCTTGGAGAGCAAATACAGGTGGTAGAGTTCCTTGTGTCTACTGCATTTGTGTTTCGAGATGGTCAGGTTTGGGAATTTGGAAGGAATTCTCATCCTTGTTTACAATTCCCGACAGGGCTTTGCCTCTTCCTTTATCTGTGAACCTCTCCAATCCCAAAACTCCCGGATATAAGCGCCTCGCTCTAATTCTGACCTCCTGTTCATTCTTAAGTTTCGTAGCTCCACCTTTAGTGACAATGCGTTCAGCTGTCGGTACTCAAAGCTCTATATTTTGTTCCGATCATCTCTCTATTTCTCTACGTCTCTTTACCCTTTTAGCACACACATTAGAGCCTGCAGCTTTGACCACGTTTTGTGTCATCTATCATCCTGTCTCTTTTGATGTATTGGTTTCACACTTTTTTTTTCATTGTACTCGTTGAAAACGCGGGTTGAATCTCACATACCACCCCACCAACCTCCGGATACAATGCATCATCCTCCGACACTTCTGCCATCTACAATCCGACCCCACCACCCAAGACATTTTTCCATCCCCACCCTTGTCTGCTTTCCGGAGAGACCACTCTCTCTGTGAGTCCCTTGTTCCCTCCACACTGCCCTCCAACCCCACCACACCCAGCACCTTCCCCTGCAACCGCAGGAAGTGCTACACTTGCCCCCACACCTCCTCCCTCACCCCTATTCCAGGCCTCAAGATGACTTTCCATATTAAGCAGATGTTCACCTGCTCATCTGCCAATGTTTTATACTGTATCCATTGTACCCGGTGTGGCTTCCTCTACATTGGGGAAACCAAGCGGAGGCTTGGGGACCGCTTTGCAGAACACCTCCGCTCAGTTCGCAATAAACAACTGCACCTCCCAGTCGCGAACCATTTCAACTCCCCCTTCCATTCTTTAGATGACATGTCCATCATGGGCCTCCTGCGGTGCCGCAATGATGCCTCCCGAAGGTTGCAGGAACAGCAACTCATATTCCGCTTGGGAACCCTGCAGCTCAGCGGTATCAATGTAGACTTCACAAGCTTCAAAATCTCCCCTCCCCCCAACGCATCCCAAAATCAACCCAGTTCGTCCCCTCCCCCCACTGCACCACACAACCAGCCCAGCTCATCCCCTCCCCCCACTGCATCCCGAAACCAGCCCAGCCTGTCTCTGCCTCCCTAACCTGTTCTTCCTCTCACCCATCCCTTCCTCCCACCCCAAGCCGCACCTCCATTTCCTACCTACCACCCCATCCCACCTCCTTGACCTGTCCATCTTCCCTGGGCTGACCTATTCCCTCCCTACCTCCCCACCTATACTCTCCTCTCCACCTATCTTCTTTTCTCTCCATCTTCGGTCCACCTCCCCCTCCCTTCCCTATTTATTCCAAACCCTCACTCCATCACCCTCTCTGATGCAAGGTCTAGGCCCGAAACGTCAGCTTTTGTGCTCCTGAGATGCTGCTGGGCCTGCTGTGTTCATCCAGCTTCACACTTTATTATCTTGAATTTCAGCTATGGTATTGTTTTTTGATGTAATCGATTATTTACTTTTCAGAACTAAATCCTGGGGAAATGCACAGTAAGGGGCACAGGAAGAAAAATAACCTGGAGCAAGTTTCGAAAGACGTTGGTAATTATTAGTAAGGATTCCATTCGTGGTTCATAATAAAAGTAGTACAGTTTCCAAATGTTGTTATTTAACATTAATAGAACCAAGAGTAGGCAATTTTCTTCGCTGTGCGCGTTGGCCAGCTCGCTGAATTTTATGTAACGCTATACAGCGATCGGGACCGATGAATATATTTGCTTTTGACGTGTATTAGCAGAGTACCGCAATTTTTGAGAGACCCAGAATTATTAATATTGCTGCTGTCAAAGTAGCATCTGATTTGGAATTTGGACGGAGCAAGTAAAGTTACTGTCCTGTTTCAAGTTAAGGTACCGCCTGGTTTCTCGCAAAATCTTGTGTGATTTTTTTCTCTGCAGGGTTGCAGCTGGCTGCTGGTTTGAACAATTGCTCGGGAAGAGTTGAAATATTTTTTCGTGGTGTGTGGGGAACGGTTTGCGATGACTCTTGGGACAGGCATGACGCCGCTGTCGTTTGCAGACAATTAAATTGCGGCGAGCCGGTCTGGACAGTGGAAGACACGATATCCAACCAAGCAAATGGCACAATTTGGATGGACAAAGTTCAATGTAAGGGGAGTGAACTATTCCTGTCGGATTGCCAATTGTCAGCAATGGGAGATCATGACTGTGAACATAAGGAGGACGTCAACGTGATATGTTCTGGTAACAATTTTAACTTAAGTCTTTATTTTATCATTGTCAACTTTGCCTTCAAATATATTATTGGCTTCGACCACAGCCTCTCTGTAGCCCAATATTATCCCCCAAACTACAACCACCTTCCTCCCGAGAATTCACCAATTCTGGCCTTCTGCTCATCATTGCACCTTTTCACCGCTGCCGCCATCTCTTCTCTCCAGACTCGAAACACGAAGATTCCACACCCAAACACACTTCGCCACTTTCCCATACTCTACTGTTTAACGTTACTCCTTAAAACGGATTCCTTTGACTCAGCTTTTGGTCACCTCGCTTTACATCTCGCGATGTGGATCTGTGACAATTGTTCCCCATAATTATCTTAATGCATGAAGGTTTGGCGCGTTTAAAATCAGTTATGGATACTATATAAGTGGCAAGGTGTGTATAATCAGTATGTGGATAACACACTCGATGGACAACATTAGGAAATGTGCTAGTTTTGGGAGGAATAATGAAAAATATCTTACTGCTATATGACAGCGCAATGACATGTCATATCGTTCTCCAGATTCATGTTTGGTGCAAAACACACATACATTTTTGTAAACGCGCCAATCAACTGCACTACGTTTGCATTTAAAGACGGAATTCTTCGAAAGGGAGATTCCTCCAGAGGATTTCCACGTCGATAGAGAAGCCGTATCTGCTCATGTGAAAGCTCGGGAGTTTACACACTTCACCCTCAAAACAGTCCCAAATGCTACTATCGACCGAAAATAAAACGTCCACACTATCCTGCGTCTATGAGCCACCTCATCGCATTTTTGCACTGTTCACAAGTTTTCAAGACTACATGTGCTTGAACTTGCACTTGTCCATTCCAGTCAAAGCACGTCCCTTTTCATCATTTAACAAATAATCTGACATATCAGTCTTGAGTCCACAGTGTATCACCGCATGTTTCTCCACATTGAGCTTCATTTGTCACCTTGATGCTTTAAACCGCTTAATCTGGAAATCTGCAAGTTCGGCTCATTAAACTCAAATAATAGTAGTTGATTCATATTATAAACTGAAGATTTTCATAATTTTCCAGAACCTGAACTCAATTGAATTATTTCTAGTGTCAGTACATTCAGTGGTTAATGCTAGTCGGAGATCTAAGGCTGTCCAAACTTTTGAAAGTGGAATTCATTTGGATTTCTCTAATGAATTTCAATCACATTTTGCCTCTAGCAATAATTAGAATAAACACAACAACCTTGCACTGTGCTTTATCGTTAAAGCAGAAAACATTTACGTGGATGTCGCCGAGATGGAGGTTTTAAAATAATAGGGAGACTGAATGGGCTGGGGCTTTTCTCCCCCCCTTCTCGCTTCGGAGGCTGAGAGGTGATATCATAGAGGCTTATGAAATCACGAGGGACAGGGAAAGATTGAATTGCCAATGTCTTTTCTTATCCAGTGTCGTGAGAGTCCAAAGTTAGAGGGCGTAGGTTTAAGGTGAGTAGGAAAAAATTCGAAAAGGACCTGAGGGGCAACTTTTCATGCATAGGGTGGAGCGTCCATTTTAAAACAAAACTGCCAGAGGTTATGATGAAATGTGGGTTCGGGGTTGTGGTTGTTAAGTGGCATAATTAAAACATTTCAGAGGCATCTGGATTTGATACATGAATAAGGTTTTGGAGATATAAGGGCCAAATGTTGGCAAATTGGAAGAACTCAGTCTAGGGCATCTGGTCGACGTGGGCTAGTTGGACAGAATGTTCTGTTTCCGCACTGTAAACTCTGTGACTGTAAAAATGCTCGGGACAAATTTTCCCTGTCACTATTACATGCTTTTGATTACAGGCCATCAGAAATACACAGCACCCTTCAACCAGCAGGGACGCTCGATCTTCATCATCCCATGCGTATTTGTTGTCCTATTGATTGCTGTTTCACTTGCTTTGGTTGCAGAACTGCAGAGAAGCTTCCAGAAAGGTTGGTCAAATTTAAATTTCCTCCCAAATTCATAAGTTGCAAGTGTAATTGCTGCTCATCTTGTTGATCTACAAATCTGTGTTCGTAGTCTGAGGGACTGTTTTGCAGGGATCATCATAACAAAAAAGAAGTTGTCAATATAAACTACCAGGATGTTACACGGACTGGAAATTTCAGAAATGAGCACACGTTTGTGTTGGGTGGAGTAGCTGGATGAACACAGCAGGCCAGACAACATCAGAGGGCGGGAAAGCAGACCTTTCCTGCATGGATCCTTCTTCAGAAATGGGATGGAGTTGTTTTCTTTCATACACAGGAGACATAAAGGACAGACAGTTGCGACGTACGTTCTAATGAATGAAGAGTTTAGACAGACCAAGTAGGACAGACAGATGTTGCTCATTTAGGAGGACAGGGTCCAAAGATTTAAAGTATTGAAGGCTTGGGCCAGTTTGCATCCGCTTAGAGAAGATTGAGGATCTGAAAAGATGGTGGCAACATTTAAAATGTAGTTAGCTGAGCACCTATGGTCTCAACCTAAACAAAGTAGACCTATATTAAAAAATGGGCAGCAATGGTGGTAATGTACTGTGGCCATTGGTTCAAATCCTATTATGGTGAAGCTGGAGAAATGTGACTTCAACTAAAAACCAGGAGATTAAAATTGGTCACCATCAGTGGTTTTGTTTGAAAAAGTCTGTTTCATGAATATCGTTTTAGGAAGGAAATCTGTCATTACCTGGCCCGGCCTACATTTGACTTCAGACACACAACAATATATTTGCCACTGCCCTGTTATGAATGGCCAATACCTGCTCGGCCAGTCAGTCAAACTCACGTTCAGTTGATGTCTAAAAGAAAAATATTTTTCGTCGCAGCTTTTCAGTTGGTACAAACACCATGAACCGAATTATTACCTTAAGTTTCTATGACTTCACTGGTTTGATCATTTCGTCACAAGTACTCAATGTCTTTTTCTTAGGGAGTAGTCTGCGCATTCCCTCAAACTCACGATATACAAGAAAATATAACTGAGGGTAACTAAATTTTTCACTGAAACACTGTGAGACAATTATAAGGACATAGGATCTGAAGTAGGCCATTTAGTCCATCAAGCCTGCTCTGCAATGTTCTCAGGAAGAAAAACTCAACTCGAAACTTTAACTCTGATTTCTGTCCACAAATCCTGCCAGGCCTACTCAAATTTTCCAGCACTTCCTGTTTTTGAGCCTGCCTTGCAATTCAGATGAACATCATTGATATTACTTCAACACCCATTACCCACACTATTCTGCTACTCTTTTACAGCATTTACATATTTTAAATAACAGTCACTGTTTTAGATATTCTAAAGTTTCAGCTTCCATGGTCCTGTGGAGTTGATAATTCTAAAGATTCTTCATTGCAATATCTGCCTAAGATAAACAATGGTACTGTAATTTTTGAGTGAACCCTAATTCTATGCAATATTAAGGGGCTTCAATTTGTATTTTGTGTGAGATATGCCTGGCATGGAAAAGGACCATTAATTATTAAAGATATGCCCCATTCATTAGCCTATATATTGACATTTCGAGAGGGCTTTGTAAGTAAACAGACACAGACCACCAGCAAATGGTCTTGGTTAATTTGTCTTAACAAGGCGTGTCCACCATGAATGCCTCAAAGTTTGATCATGGATCAAATGCACTGGATTGAAAAGTGAATTATACATTTTATACTTCGTAGTGTTAAACCTGCCAGCCCCCTCTGATCTTATTTTGAGAACGCTGTACAGTTATCAAGAAGTGAAAGACACCATTGTAATACACATTCATTCACTGATTTGGGGGCCTTCCTTATTTGTTTATATTATCATGGATGTTGATCTTGAATCTGGGCACAAAGTGATGTGGGACAAGTCTGTGGCTGAATCAAGCATTTTTGATATTTAAGTCTGTATTGCAAGGGCTGTAGCTATTTACTTCTGTGAGTTATTGGTTAATTGAGGGCTGAAATGAAAAATAACTGGTTTGAAATGCTTGATAAAGTGGGTGCAGTTTGGATATGCAAGTAACCTGACACCAGTCACAAACATCATAATAACAGTCATTTGAACAAATGGTACTTGTGCAAACTATTTGGGTCTAATCAGATGTGTTGTTGGAGATTTTATATGCAATAAGATGATTTGGTCTATGGATAGTTACCCTCTCGTGGGGTGAGGTAGGAAAAGGCTCAGTTACATGGCAATTAGAATATCAAACGCAAAGGAGTAGGTCGAATTGTAGTTTAGATATAATTTTGTTTCCTGGTAACAATATGTGAATGGCATATTGTACCAAAAATTGTTCCTTTTGTTTCCTGGTAACAATATGTGAATGGCATATTGTACCAAGGAATCTGATAACACAACAAATGTAAGGCTTTGAATCTTAATGCATGAAGCATTTGGAACAAGGCAATTTGCACTGAATGAGTCTGATCTCATATCCATTCCAAAAATATGTTGACAAGGATATCAATATTAGGAATGTAATTTTCAGGGATATTTGATCATTTTGGAGAGACAAGAAGGAGAAATAGGTTGTGGGGTAGCACTGCTAATAAGAAATGAAATGTGAACAGTTGTAAGAGATAATCAAGGCTTGGATGATGTAAAGTCAGTTGTGTGACTGTGAAAAAAAAATGGCAAGGGGAAGAAACCATTCATATGGATAGTATAAAGACGCCCAACAGGAGCCACTCTTTCAGAAAGTCTAAAAAATGAACAAATAATACGGGAATGATGAAACGAACAGAACAATAACTATGGGGGATTTTAATCTACATGTTGATTAAGTAAATCAAAATGCAAAGGGTAGCGATGATAATGAATTCACAGAGTGCATTATGGATTTTTTCCCAGGGCAACATGTCATTGAGCCAACCAGAGAGCAGTTTATCTTGGATCTGATTATCGGGAAAGCAGCAAGTTTGACAAATGAACTCAGTTAAAAGATCCCCTAGGATGTAATGATAACAACATGATATAATTTAATGTTCAGTTCAAGAGAGATAAAATTAGGTTGAAAACAACTGTGATTAACTTAACTAAAGAAATTTCAATGAATTGATGATGGAGTTAGTTAAAACGAACTGGTAGTGTCAATTGGTAGGAAGGACAGTGAGCAAACAGTGGCATGCCTATACAGAGGTAAATCACAATGCTCAGCAAAACTGCATCCCGGTAGGGGAGAAAGATTATAAGAGAGGGATACACTAACTATGGCTAATGAAGAAAGTTAGGGAGAATATTACATTGAAGGAAAAAGCATATAATGAAGCCAAAGCCAGTGATTGAACAGGAAAATGGAATAAATTCACTATCCAGCAGAGGAGAACTAAAAAGATAACAAAAGCATAGAAAATAAACTATGAGTGCAAGCTACGGATAACACAGTGTGGAGCTGAAGGAAAACAGCAGGCCAGGCAGCATCAGACAAGCAGGTACATTGATGTATCGGATCGGGACCCTTCTTCAGATTTGTTGCAAGAATTATGAAAACTGACAATAATTTTTAAATATATAACAAGGAAGAGAGAACTCAAAGTGGACATAGGCCCCTTTGAAAATGACTCTGGGGAGCATTTTTGTGGAACAACAAAATGTTAGTGGAATTAAACAGGTAATCATCTGCATCCAACAACAAAAAAAAACTGTAGATGCTAGAAATCAAAAATAAAGTCATGAATTTCTGGAAAACCTCAGCAGGTGTGCCATAATCTGTGGCCACAAAATAGACTTAATGTTTCAGATCCATTGACCCTTTTTCAGAACATTAGCCATTTGCATCTGTGAGTTTGTGGGAGGAATAAAGTACAATCACCAACTCTAAAGAATTAGTATAGGCTAAACTAATGGGGTTAGTGGTTATTACATCCCCTGGTACTGATGGGTTGCATTCCAACATCCTGAGAAACGTATCCCCAGAGATAATAGATGCATTATTTGTAGTTTTCCAAAAATATTTGGATTCTGGAGAAGTACCAGAGGATTGTGACAAACCGATTTAAATTGGGTGAGAGACAAAAGAAAAATAATTATTGCCAATTAGACTAATATCTAATGTAAGAAAAGCATTGGAATCAGTTATGAAACAATCAATCAGAGATCATTTGGAAAATCATAATCTAATCTCGCAGAGTAGTGTATCTTCATGAAAGGAAATTATGTCACACTAACCTATTAGAGTTTATTGAAGAAATCTTAACGAGATTGGATAGAGTATCTTGTATTTGGACTCCCAGAAGATGTCCAAGCAGATACTTCACAAAAAGTGAAGTCATAACGTCAGGTTCATTTTCGGAGACCCTCACGGACTTGATGCAATAACAACCTGTTTAGAAAAACAAAAGTCCTTTTGTTACAAAGCACGTACAAGCTGTGGAGAATCACTGTACTTAACCTGGCACAGAGTGCAGAGTCTTGTAAGTAATTCTCCCCGAGCAGCAGACAGTCCCCGCTTTTTATAGTTTACTAAGTACATAATACATAAAACAATTTCACGTCTCACAATGACATGACACATGAAACAATTATTACAACAGACAAAGACAGGATACAAAACAATTACTACATCAAGAACAAGAAAGACCAGGATATAGTATCAATCGTTCGTGAAGTGGCTGCTAATGGCAGGAGGCGATTTCAAGTTGTTAACGAGACAGATTGTAATTTCAAGTTGCCGATGTGTCTGTCTAGAACAAAGTCAGTGCCCTGGCCCCTTTGTCAGCGTCAGAAGTTACATACTTCAGAAGTCTCACACCTTTACAAATGTTCTTCACTTAACCTTATTTGAGACAGTTTAACTCTAATTTTATTCAGTCAGGAAGCTTAAGGCAGTATCTGCATACCGATGTGTAGGAAGATAAAGAGTTACAAAGTCTTACACCGAATTCCTAGCTGGGCAGGAAGCTTTAGTGCAGTTCCTTCATACCTATGTGTAGGCAGATAAAGGACATTAATTTTTAGAAGTATTGAAATCAATGGGATGTTATCTCAACAACATCTCAATAAGAGCCAACAACACTGGAGGCAATATACTGGCATTGATAGAGAATTGGCTATATCCACGTGCTGATATTCAGAAGTTCCTCAAGTTGCTAGTGTAACATATTTTACCAATGTTCATAATCCATTCTCGACAGCAGGCAATTGTAGCACAGCAATTTATCCAATATCTTTTCATCTAGGTTAGTTACCAGCCTTATGCATACAAGTGCTAGGAAAAACAACGTACTTCTAAGGATACAGAATAATGTAGATTTCAGTAAATAAGGACAAACAGGTTGACCAAGAGGGGAAAAAAAAGAGTATGTGAGTAAAATTGTTTTTAAAAAGAAACTGCCTACAAAAGCTGTAGATTTGAGAAGAGAAAGAAAAAAAATAGTAAAGTAAATATAATTCCTGTAATGTCTGAAGCAGGGGAAATTATAATGGGGAACAAAGACATGGCAGAAGATCAGGATACATGTTTTTTGATTCTGTCTCAACAGAACAGAGTGAAAATAACCTACCAGAGACTTTAGGGAACCAAGGCCTTGTGAGGGTGGAATTGAAAAAAAATCAGCATTTGTAAGAAAATAGTGCTGAAAAAATTAATGGAGTTAGTGAATGTCAAATCACCAGAGCCTGATTATCTGCATCCCAGAATACATTTCAGATATTGGTTGCAATGGAGATCATCTTCCAAAATTCTATTAACTCTGGTGCAGTTCTAAAGTCTGGAGGGTGGCAAATTTCATCACTCTAATTAAAAAAGGAATGAAGAGAAATTCAGAGATAACAAGGTGTAGAGCTGGATGAACACAGCAGGCCAAGCAGCATCAGAGGAGCAGGAAAACTGACGTTTCAGGCCTAGACCCTTATCTCAGATTCTCCAATATCTGCAGTCCCTACTATCTCTGGAGAGAGATACACGCAAGTTAGCCAATTGTAAGTAGTGGGAAGAATCCTGGAGTCTATTTTTTTAAATAAATGATAACAATATTGGAAAAACATTAATGAGTTTTGGCAAAGCACTATGAGTTTATGAAAGCCAATTCATGCTGAATATATCTACTGGAGTTTTATTTTGAGGATGTAACAGATAGAATAGACAAGGACACTACATGTCCTATTTTTGGATTTTCTGAACTAAACTAAAGCACATGAGACGGGCCAATATATTATTATGGACTAGGGCCTGCTTCACAGACAGGAAGCAGAGAGTAGGGAGAAATGTGCCTTTTCTCTGAGTGGCATACAGTGACATGTGCAATCCTTCAGGGTTTATCGATGAGCCCCAAGTATTTACGATATATAAAAGTTTCCGGATGCGGGAACTGAACGTAACATTTCCAAGTTTACAGATGATACAAAATTGGGCAAGATTTTGAGTTGTGAGGAGAATGCAGTAAGATTTTAAAATGATTTAGATGAGTTAAATCAGTGGGTGAGCACAGGGCAGATGTAGGACAATGTGGCTAATTCTGAATTGATACACTTCACTGTGAAAAAAATAACAGACAAGAAGAGTGTTAATGAAGTGGGGATATATTGGAAAATAGGGATAAATTAAGGGATATGGTTGTCCCTGTACACGGATCAATAAAAGTATGCAGGCATGTTCAGGAAGCAATTAGTCAGGCAAATGGTATACTGGCCAGCATTTTAAGATGATTTGTGTTAGGATGTAGGGATAACTTGTTGTGGTTGCATGGAGCCTTGCTGAGACAACAGCTGGGGTATTGCAGTAGTGCAGTTTTGGCTTTCCTAACTAAAACAAAGGCACTAAGGTCATTCAGTGGAGGTTCACTGGGCTGGTATTGGGAATGGCAGGACTCTCCTATGAGAAGAGTTGTGTTTAACTGGCCTATATTCATTCAGGTTTAGAGGGATGAGAGGGCACCTCTTGAAAGATATTCATTTCTGTCATGCTGGACATACAGGAAAGATGTTTTCCTTGGTTAGGGGATCTAAACCAGTCTCAGGATATTGGGTAAACAATTTTGGACTGAGATGAGGAAATTTTTTTTTCCCTCTAAGAATAGCGAACCTATCGAAATCTGCGCCACAGAAGGCTATATAGGCCAAGTTATAGAATATAATCAAGAAGTAGCCAACTAAGTATGTAGGTTTTAAAGGAATCAAAGGGTGGGATTTGGTGTTTGGAAAGCAAAAATATCACATTGAGATCGGACATCACAGTTGAATATTGAAGCAGGCTGGAGGGGCCAAATCAGCTGGTACTCCTTTCTCTGATTTTACTGCTATATTTGTCTTTACCGCGAATCAGTTCGTGGCTGCTGCCAGTTTACATGAGGTTTTATTTTTCTAATATGTATGGACGTCTGCCCTTCTCCTGGAAACAAACAACGTTCCTGCTTATTAACCAGGCTGTTATTACGTGTAAATAATCCCAGTTTTTATCTTGGCACGTCCACGTGGGAACATTGGATTCTTTCACACGTTTGAAGCAGAAAAATATATTTATTTAAGCCTGATCCAGCTGAGTACCAAACAGCGGATTGCCAGTCATGTACTTCTTCAGTCACTGTCATCTACCACTCTCCACTCACCGTTTATCCATCCCCTGGTCGTGGGAACACAATACCGTCAATACCGACGTACACAACCGCAAGGCAACTCCTGAGCGCTATCAAAGTAGTGTACTATTTATTAGAATTACAAATTAGTAACACTGAAAAGTACTGAGACCAAGGTAGAGGTTTAAATTATGTAGAAATCGGAATGGTGATCGTAATCCTTACGTTGGCTTCTTTAAATCAAGACGTCGTGTGAACTGGAGCAGCGACGGAATTTCTGAGCTCTGTTATCCGAACAATAGATGGAGGTGCACGGTTATCCCCGGATCCCATGCTTTCGCTGCACTGATCTCAGGCTATCCCAGTCAACCTATTCAGCAAACCAGGGAACAATGCTCACCGGGAGTAGGCAATTGGAAAATAAAAGGATATTTGAGTAATCGGTTCACTGTTAGCAGCCAGGCAGAGTAACGAAAGATTGAAAGTCGGAATTTGTTACAAAGGATTATAATCCTTGATCCTTCGCCATCTATGATGTAGTGTTCTTTGTTCTACAGCTAACAGGAACATACAACATTACACCACTGGATTTCCTGATCCTGTTTATGAAGAGATTGAGGTTCAGGAGCTTGGAACCGGCGCAGGTAATGATCTTTAAGTTTTACGCCTATGATATCTTTCCATTTAAATAAAATTTGTATTTTAAGATTACAATGTATTCCTTTTAAAGGCTTCCACTCTACCAGTTCACTGAACATGTTGGAATGTTATACAGAGAGCGAGGCACATGAATATGAAAATGCAAACATGGAAGGTAAGCTAATGTGACGTCCTGTCACACTCCTTGCTTTTCGATTCCCCAACGAAAGCGAAACTAACGAACTCACATTTTCATAGATAACAAGGTGTAGAGCTCGATGAACACAACAGGTCAGCCAGCAACAGAGGCCGAGGAAAGCTAACATTTCGGGTCTGGACCCTTCATCAGAAAACCATTTTCATAGGCAGTTTAAGATAGTTTATAAACACACAACAATCTAGCTATAGGGTGGTTTTAGTGTAAAAATCAATTCGTTAATACAATCACAATCCAAAATATAAATGTTCATTGTCATTGTCCCTTTAAACTCACGTACGCAGCATGATTCAAAAGGTATTTAATTATTTACTTGTGTTCCGAATCCGTAATTGGAAGGATTTTGTTTAAATGCCTGCATATACGGTGATGAAAAACGTGTAGGTTCACCGGTAAGTAACTGATTATTGACTCCAGTATCAGAGATAATGGGAACTGCAGATGCTGGAGAATCCAAGATAATAAAATGTGAGGCTGGATGAACACAGATGGCCAAGCAGCATCTCAGGAGCACAAAAGCTGACGTTTCGGGCCTAGACCCTTCATCAGAGAGGGGGATGGGGTGAGGGTTCTGGAATAAATAGGGAGAGAGGGGGAGGCGGACCGAAGATGGAGAGTAAAGAAGATAGGTGGAGAGAGTATAGGTGGGGAGGTAGGGAGGGGATAGGTCAGTCCAGGGAAGATGGACAGGTCAAGGAGGTGGGATGAGGTTAGTAGGTAGATGGGGGTGCGGCTTGGGGTGGAAGGATGGGATGGGTGAGAGGAAGAACAGGTTAGGGAGGCAGAGACAGGTTGGACTGGTTTTGGGATGCAGTGGGTAGAGGGGAAGAGCTGGGCTGGTTGTGTGGTGCAGTGGGGGGAGGGGACGAACTGGGCTGGTTTAGGGATGCAGTTGGGGAAGGGGAGATTTTGAAACTGGTGAAGTCCACATTGATACAATTAGGCTGCAGGGTTCCCAAGCGGAATATGAGTTGCTGTTCCTGCAACCTTTGGGTGGCATCATTGTGGCACCGCAGGAGGCCCATGATGGACATGTCATCTAAAGAATGGGAGGGGGAGTGGAAATGGTTTGCGACTGGGAGGTGCAGTTGTTTGTTGCGAACTGAGTGGAGGTGTTCTGCAAAGCGGTCTCCAAGCCTCCGCTTGGTTTCCCCAATGTAGAGGAAGCCACACCGGGTACAGTGGATGCAGTATACTACATTGGCAGATGGTGCAGGTGAACCTCTGCTTAATGTGGAATGTCATCTTGGGGCCTGGGATAGGGGTGAGGGAGGAGGTGTGGGGGCAAGTGTAGCATTTTCTGCGGTTGCAGGGGAAGGTGCCGGGTGTGGTGGGGTTGGAGGGCAGTGTGGAGCGAACAAGGGAATCACGGAGAGAGTGGTCTCTCCGGAAAGCAGACAGGGGTGGGGATGGAAAAATGTCTAGTGTGGTGGGGTCGGATTGTATATGGCGGAAGTGTTGGAGGATGATGCATTGTATCCGGAGGTTGGTGGGGTGGTGTGTGAGAACGAGGGGGTCCTCTTTGGCGGTTGTGTTGGGGGTGGGGTGTGAGGGATGTGTTGCGGGAAATACGGGAGACGCCATCAAGGGCGTTCTCGATAACTGTGGGGGGAAAGTTGCAGTCCTTGAAGAACTTGGACATCTGGGATGTGCGGGAGTGGAATGTTTTATTGTGGAAGCAGATGCGGCGGAGGCGGAGGAATTGGGAATAGGGGATGGAATTTTTGCAGGAGGGTGGGTGGGAGGAGGTGTATTCTAGGTAGCTGTGGGAGTCAGTGGGCTTGAAATGGACATCAGTTACAAGCTGGTTGCCTGAGATGGAGACTGAGAGGTCCAAGAAGGTGAGGGATGTGCTGGAGATGGCCCAGGTGAACTGAAGGTTGGGGTGGAAGGTGTTGGTGAAGTGGATGAACTGTTTGAGCTCCTCTGGGGAGCAAGAGGCGGCGCCGATACAGTCATCAATGTACCAGAGGAAGAGGTGGGATTTGGGGCCTGTGTAGATGTGGAAGAGGGACTGTTCCACGTAACCTACAAAGAGGCAGGCATAGCTGGGGTCCATGCGGGTGCCCATGGCCACCCCCTTAGTCTGTAGGAAGTGGGAGGAGTCAAAAGAGAAGTTGTTGAGGGTGAGGACGAGTTTGGCTAGGCGGATGAGGGTGTCAGTGGAGGGGGACTGGTCGGGCCTGCAGGACAGGAAGAAGCGGAAGGCCTTGAGGCCATCTGCATGCGGAATGCAGGTGTATAGGGACTGGACGTCCATGGTGAAGATGAGGTGTTGGGGGCCAGGGAATTGGAAGTCCTGGAGGAGGTGGAGGGCGTGGGTGGTGTCACGGATGTAGGTGGGGAGTTCCTGGACTAAAGGGGAGAAAATGGAGTCCAGATAGGTGGAGATGAGTTCGGTGGGGCAGGAGCAGGCTGAGACGATGGGTGGACCAGGGCAGGCAGGTTTGCGGATTTTGGGAAAGAGATAGAAACGGGCCGTGTGGGGTTGGGGAACAATGAGGTTGGAGGCTGTGGGTGGGAGGTCTCCTGAGGTGATGAGGTCATGAATGGTGTTGGAGATGATGGTTTGGTGCTCGGGTGTGGGGTCATGATCGAGGGGGCGGTAGGAGGTGGTGTCGGAGAGTTGGCGTCTGGCCTCGGCGATGTAGAGGTCAGTGCGCCATACTACCACTGCGCCACCCTTGTCTGCGGGTTTGATGGTGAGGTTGGGGTTGGAGCGGAGGGAGCGGAGGACTGCCCGTTCTGCGGGGGAGAGGTTGGAGCCAGTCACGATTGGACATAGAGCAATTTTTCCGCCGTCTTCGTCTCCATGCCTACTTCTTCAACCGGGAGCCTAACCCTCCCTCCACTGACGCCTTCACCCGCTTCCAACACAAGTCCTCCTCCTGGACACCACCCCCAGGCCTCCTACCCTCCTTCGACCTCTTCATCTCTAACTGCTGTCGAGACATTAACCGCCTCAACCTCTCCACTCCTCTCACCCACTCCAACCTCTCCCCCGCAGAACGTGCAGCCCTCCGCTCCCTCCGCTCCAACCCCAACCTCACCATCAAACCCGCAGACAAGGGTGGTGCAGTGGTAGTATGGCGCACTGATCTCTACATCGCCGAGGCCAGACGCCAACTCTCCGACACCACCTCCTACCGCCCCCTCGATCATGACCCCACACCCGAGCACCAAACCATCATCTCCAACACCATTCATGACCTCATCACCTCAGGAGACCTCCCACCCACAGCCTCCAACCTCATTGTTCCCCAACCCCGCACGGCCGTTTCTATCTCCTTCCCAAAATCCACAAACCTGCCTGCCCTGGTCCACCCATCGTCTCAGCCTGCTCCTACCCCACTGAACTCATCTCCACCTATCTGGACTCCATTTTCTCCCCTTTAGTCCAGGAACTCCCCACCTACGTCCGTGACACCACCCACGCCCTCCACCTCCTCCAGGACTTCCAATTCCCTGGCCCCCAACACCTCATCTTCACCATGGGCGTCCAGTCCCTATACACCTGCATTCCGCATGCAGATGGCCTCAAGGCCCTCCACTTCTTCCTGTCCCGCAGGCCCGACCAGTCCCCCTCCACTGACACCCTCATCCGCTTAGCCGAACTCGTCCTCACCCTCAACAACTTCTCTTTTGACGCCTCCCACTTCCTACAGACTAAGGGGGTGGCCATGGGCACCCGCATGGGCCCCAGCTATGCCTGCCTCTTTGTAGGCTACGTGGAACAGTCCCTCTTCTGCACCTACACAGGCCCCAAACCCCACCTTTTCCTCCGGTACATTGATGACTGTATCGGCGCTGCCTCTTGCTCCCCAGAGGAGCTTGAATAGTTCATCCACTTCACCAACACCTTCCACCCCAACCTTCAGTTCACCTGGGCCATCTCCAGCACATCCCTCACCTTCTTGGACCTCTCAGTCTCCATCTCAGGCAACCAGCTTGTAACTGATGTCCATTTCAAGCCCACCGACTCCCACAGCTACCTAGAATACACCTCCTCCCATGCACCCTCCTGCAAAAATTCCATCCCCTATTCCCAATTCCTCCGCCTCCACCGCATCTGCTCCCGCAATAAAACATTCCACTCCCGCACATCCCAGATGTCCAAGTTCTTCAAGGACCGCAACTTTCCCCCCACAGTTATCGAGAACGCCCTTGATGGCGTCTCCCGTATTTCCCGCAACACATCCCTCACACCCCACCCCCGCCACAACCGCCCAAAGAGGACGCCCTCGTTCTCACACACCACCCCACCAACCTCCGGATACAACGCATCATCCTCCGACACTTCCGCCATATACAATCCGACCCCACCACACAAGACGTTTTTCCATCCCCACCCCTGTCTGCTTTCCGGAGAGACCACTCTCTCCATGACTCCCTTGTTTGCTCCACACTGCCCTCCAACCCCACCACACCTGGCACCTTCCCCTGCAACCACACAAAATGCTATACTTGCCCCCACACCTCCTCCCTCACCCCTATCCCAGGCCCCAAGATGACATTCCACATTAAGCAGAGGTTCACCTGCACCATCTGCCAATGTGGTATACTGCATCCACTGTACCCGGTGTGGCTTCCTCTACATTGGGGAAACCAAGCGGAGGCTTGGAGACTGCTTTGCAGAACACCTCCGCTCAGTTCGCAACAAACAACTGCACCTCCCAGTCGCAAACCATTTCCACTCCCCCTCCCATTCTTTAGATGACATGTCCATCATGGGCCTCCTGCGGTGCCACAATGATGCCTCCCGAAGGTTGCAGGAACAGCAACTCATATTCCGCCTGGGAACTCTGCAGCCTCATGGTATCAATGTGGACTTCACCAGTTTCAAAATCTCCCCTTCCCCAACTGCATCCCTGAACCAGCCCAGTTCGTCCCCTCCCCCCACTGCACCACACAACCAGCCCAGCTCTTCCCCTCCACCCACTGCATCCAAAAACCAGTCCAACCTGTCTCTGCCTCCCTAACCTGTTCTTCCTCCCACCCATCCCTTCCTCCCATCCCAAGCCGCACCCCCATCTACCTACTAACCTCATCCCACCTCCTTGACCTGTCCGTCTCCCCTGGACTGACCTATCCCCTCCCTACCTCCCCACCTATACTCTCTCCACCTATCTTCTTTTCTCCATCTTCGGTCCGCCTCCCCCTCTCTCCCTATTTATTCCAGAACCCTCACCCCATCCTCCTCTCTGATGAAGGGTCTAGGCCCGAAACGTCAGCTTTTGTGCTCCTGAGATGCTGCTTGGCCAGCTGTGTTCATCCAGCCTCACATTTTATTATATTGACTCCAGTACTTAGGTTTTCAACGAAGTGCAGAAAGAACGACTTCATTGTTAAAACAGTGCGGAGCTGGAGGAACACAGCAAGTGAGGCAGCATCTGGGGTGCCGGAAATATAATGCTTCGGGTCGGGACCCTTCACAAATAGCGGGAGGGGACTCAGAAATAAATTGAGAGGGGGTGGGGTTGGGCAAGCTAGGTGGGATGGTGATAGGTGAGTGCAGGTAGGGAGTGGTGGGAATTGCTTCTCATGTGGCCTCTTCTATGTCGGTGAGACCAAACAGAGGCTCGAAGATTACTTTGTAGAGAACGTGCGCTCTGTTCCCGACAAACAACATCTTCCGGTCGCGAACCATTTCAACTCCCCTTCCCACTTCGTGGGTGACATATCCACCCTGGGCTTCCTCGAGTGTCACAATGGTGCCACCCACAAACTGGAGGAGCAACATCTCATATTTCACCTTGGGACCCTGCAGCCCAATGGCCTAAATGTGGATTTTACCAGTTTCAAAATCTCCCCATCCCCTCCCTCATCCCATGACCCTACCCTCCCTTGCACCCCCCACTTCTTTGACCTGACCCAACCTGTCCATCTTCTGTCCAACGTGTCCCCTCCTCCCACTTCACTGACCAGTCACCACCACTCCCTGCCTGCACTCACTTCTCACCATCTCACCTTCCTTCCCCAGCTCCACCTCTCCTCTCGATTTACTTCTGAGCTTCCTTCCTCTCACCATTTCTGAAATAGGCTTACAAGGCGAAAAGTTAACTTTCCTGCTCCTCCAACGCTACCTGGCCTGTTGTGCTCCTCCAGTTCCAAACTGTGTTAACTCTGACTCCAGCATCTGCAGTTCTTACTATCACTGAGTGAACTATACCATTGGGTCGATTGCATTCGGCGGTAGAAGTGATAAGAGTTGCATGAAGTTCTCCCCAAGCATAAATCGTGCACCTGTACTATATATACCATTTAACCATTGAAAATATAAACGATATTTGTCGCAGAGTTAGTAACTTGGCTTTAACACTGTTCCCTCGTTGTATTTTCCAAAAAGTCAAACCCATGATTATTTAGAAAAACGATTATTCTGGCCTATTTAGCCTGTTTCAGCAAAGGCCAAAACAAGTAGGAATTAAATCACACCAATAAAATAATTTGTCATTTGTCGAGAGAGCGATGGCTAAATAGCAAAAGGGAGATATGGCCTGGTTTGATAGTAAACCAATTCATAATGCGAAATATTTGTAAGCACGCCAAAAATGCAAGCGTTATTTCGTGGCTATCTTGACGATAATAACCTGGATATAACTGACTGTTTTTCTTTTTCGATTCACTTACTTTTTTTGATACAGAGTTTGGAAGAAAACATGATATTTAATCATTTGAGACGGAGTACGAGGAACTGCCAGCTCTTCATCTTCTTCTTAGGCGTTTCATGTAAACTCAATCGTCATCATTAATTACGATTTTCCGTTCATTTTAACCAAATGGTGATATTGGAAATCAAACATGGAATGTTTATTATTTAGAAATCGTTACCGAGGCAAAGGTTGCAGTCAAAATTTCGATGAAATAAAATGGGACAATAATTTACTGTGCGGGGAGCGATAAATTAGAACATGTTTTGGAGTCAGTCACCAAATTGATGTTAAAAAGATGTAGCTGGGTTTAATTTCATTGTGGTAGAATATTGCATATTGTTGTTGTCGTACTTTAAGCTTTTGCTTCCAAATTTTATTATAATACACACATGGAAGTTTTCTTATGTTAGCTACTGTGCTTCGAATGTTGACATTTGGCGAGATTTTATTGTTGTCCTTAGATAGTGTTTTCAATGAAAATGGTTGGCCTGATGTTGTTTCACGAACAGTAAAACAAAGAGTGAAGTGACCTATCTGTTAATGGCATAAGAGATAAACTGATAAATGCAGTATCGTCCTCAGTACTGAACTATGATGCATTTCACTTGTATGTTGTGAAGTATTGCATCGAATTTTACTCCCAAATATACCCACGTCTGACTCACTTGCTTACCAAAAAGATAATAAAAACTGAATTCTAAATGTTTAAGAATGGGTTATTTTCTTCATAATTCATTCCTTATATGAATTCGTTTCTAAGAGATCAAAGGGCTATGTTCATTTAACGATACGTTCGGGCGAAACAAATTTGAAAAGGATCATAATCAGTTCGCATCAGTTGTGTCAATGTTGTCGTTGGGTATTCGTTAACTCAGTTGATTAGACGGCTGTTTTACCATGCAGAGTTGGTTCTTTCCTGCGCTGGCTGAAGTTATCATGAAGAATTGTCTTTCTCAACCTCTCCTCGCCTGAGGCATGGTCATTAAACAAAAAGTAAACTTCAAAGATTTTATGGACATGGAAATACAACACGGTCAAAAAAAGTATCCTATCTTTGGTTGATAACTTTGTGATGTTTTTCGACTGAGCTGAAACATAGAGGATGGGCACATTTTTGGCTTTACCTATCCTGTTGAGTCATCGTATTTTGCTATTCACCCAGAAACAACCGTTTACTTGTACTTTCCTCAAGCCGTTTACGATGTTAAGATTCACCAAAGTAGTTTCCGCTCATTTAAACACCGTCCATTTGAATTTTTGTTGCGTTGCTGTTAAAGCAGTCGGTTCGAATTTGCACAGTAGGACCTTTCAAATAACTATAAAGGAGAACAACATAAACTCTACTTTGAGTTTTGGTTTACGTATAAAAATGTCGGCTAGAACCATGGATAAACCTATGACATTCCACGGGAGATGTGACTTCTAAACAATCAGAAATGAACACAGTATAAATCACATCACAATGCCCCCACAATCATTACTCGATCACTTCCGACATGGTGATAAAAGCAAAATTTTGCAGATGCTGGAAATCTGAAATAAACACAGGATACACATTTTCTACAATCTTCACAGATGTGTGAAACTAGTCCTGGGACTCAAATCATGGGCCTGACCCTCAATCCTGAATTTGTGTTCCAGCAACAAACGTGGAACCTATGAGCTTATCGAGTTCATAAACAATTGTCCTGAATGTCCCAAGGCAGACATATAAAGGGATGAGAAGAGCAACACTTGGTTTCCCAATAATTCCTTTCAAAATTAAAATGTTGGGAGAAGATTTTAAGATACTTGATTGAGATGTTGAATTCCCTTTTACTTAAATACTTGTAAATGTTTCATGATTTAATAGGATGAAAGCAAAGGTAAAGTAAAAGTTGCAAGCTATGATAAGTACTTGAGTCGAAGCGCCCTCGCCAAATTGGCGGGTTTTTATTTTCACTCACCCTCAGGTTTGTTTCTATTCAGTCCGTCAATGTTTTAATAATTAAACCATCTTTCTCGTTACCAATCCCGCACAAATTAATCCTTCGCAACTCCAGAGTTCTTATAGTGCACTGGATAATGACAAGTGCAGACAACGTCTTCAGTTGAACCAGCGCAAGCTCTTGGTTCTGTAGCTTGAGCCACAGTTGACTTGCTGAAGCGCGCCTGCAAGGCTGAGAGAGTCATGGATAACCGATGTGGATGTGGTTTTCTTGCAGTCGAAGAAGACTCACGTCGATTGAGTCACTATAAAACGTGAACTTTTTTTGAGATTTGTATTACGTTCAAATTCGAACCCATGCAACCCAAAACATTATTTGAGAACTCAGGACGAATCGTCCAGTGAAATTTCGATGATGCCATTGCTAAACGCGGGCGTGTTTGAGCCACATTCCTTGTTTCCTGCTGCTTCTAAAATTCATGACGGAGTTATTTAATCAGATGAATCAGTGGCTAAGCGTCTGTCTGAGGAGGCACCCATTGGAAGCACGCTGTCTCACTGGTTAGCGCTGTTACTTCACAGCACCATAGTTCGATTCCAGCCTCGGGGGACTGTGTGGAGTTTGCGCATCTTCCCCGTGCCTGCGCGGGTTTTCTCCCACATTCCAAAAATGTGCAGGTTAATTGGATTGGCCATGTGTCGCCCATAGTGTCCAGGGATATGAAGACTAGATGGATTAGCCATGGGACATGCAGGGATAGGGTAGGGGGATTGGGTCTGCCTGGGATCCTTCCCGGTGGGCTAGTGTGGACTTGATGGGCCGAATAGTCTGCTTCCAAACTGCAGGGATTCTATGATTTATGGCGCTGTTTCTTTGATCGAAGATGGTTGTTCTGGCTATGGATGGAGTGCAACGATTACTGAGAAGGCTGATTCCTGGATTGGCAGGTCTGCTGCATGCAGAGAAACTGGATCGTTGGGCTATATTCTGACTCTGAAATGAGGGTCCTGATTCTAAATAGAGGAAACTACTATTATATGAGACACGAATAGACCAGCATAAATTGGAAAAGTTACTCTGAAGGATAACTGTGGAAAAGCAATGGCAACAGTTCAGAGAGCACATGGGTGAAATGCAACAATTGCTCATTCATATCTGGCGCAAAAGTAAAATGGAAAATATGGCAAAATCATGGCCTACAAAGGAAATTCAAAATAATATTAGATACAAGAATGACACGTAAAATTGGCTTTATAAAAGACATGACCTGAGGAGCGGGAACAGTTGAGAATTCAGCAAAGGGGGACAAAGAAGGATCGATTAAAAAGTGGAAAATGGAGTACATGTACAAGCTTATGGGAACCATAAAAACTCAGTATAAACGTTTCCATCGTTATGTGAGGAGAAAGGAAGTACATGCAAATGTACAAATATACGAATCAAGTATCTTACAGTCAGAAAGAAAGAAATTTATCATTGGAAACAAATAAATAAATTGCTGATTAATTAAATGGTTTTGTGTCCAGAAAAATGAACAATAATAACATACCAGAAATTTTATGGAACACAGGCACGGGAAATGGAGGACCTGAAGGAAATCTCCGTTAGTGGGGTAAACGATGGGATGCATGGCCAATAAATCCTCAGGCACTGATAATCTGCAACACAGAGTAACTCATGAAGTAGACCTAGAAATATTGAATGGTCTTTTTCCAAGATTCCATATAGTTAGGGGCAGTTCCGACATTTTAAAGGGTAGCTAATGTTACTTCTCTCTTGAAGAGGAAGAGAGGGGGAAACCCAAGAATTATAGACAGTTCAGGCTGACTTTGGTAGAGTGGCAGGATCATATAGGGCCAATCTGGTACAAAAGGGAAATATGCTATACAAATCTGCTGGAAGTCTTCAAGGCTGTTATTAGTAGAGTTCATGATGCAGAGCCAGTGGACCTGGACCTTTTTTTTGAACTTTCAAAAGGCTTTAGTCTGAGTTCCACATAGGCAATCAGTGTGTAAAATTAAAATGCATGGAACTGGGGATAATGTGTTGATATGGATAGAAAACTAGTTGGCAGATGCAAAACACATTGCAGGAAGAAACTTTTTTTTAAAATGGCAGGAAGTGACTAATGGGGTAATGCAAGGATCAGTGCTAAGATCTAGCTAGTCACAATACATATATTTGTGATGTGAGGAGTGAACTAAATGTAATATCTCTAAGTTTACAGACAACACAAAACTATGAGGAGGAAGCAGAGATGTTTAGAACATAGAACATATAACATAGAACAATCCGGCGCAGAACAGGCCCTTCGGCCCTTGATGTTGCACCGACCTGTGAACTAATCTAAGCCCCTCCCCCTACACTATCCCATCATTATCCATATGCTTGTCCAAGGACTGTTTAAATGCCGCTAATGTGGCTGAGTTAACTACATTGGTAGGCAGGGCGTTCCATGCCCTTACCACTCTCTGAGTAAACAACCTGTCTCTGACATCTGTCTTAAATCTATCACCCCTCAATTTGTAGCTATGCCCTCTTGTTGTACAAGCTGAAGCCATCATCCTCAGGAAAAGCCCATTAGTCACTTTCTGCCATTTAAACTGCCACTTCACTGCCCACCCTATCTAATCCTCTGATCATCTTGTATGTCTCTATTAAATCCCCTCTTAGCCTCCTTCTCTCCAATGAGAACAGACCCAAGTCCCTCAGCCTTTCTTCATAGGGCCTGTGCTCCAGACCAGGCAACATCCTGGTAAATCTCCTCTGCACCTTTTCCGATGCTTCCGCATCCTTCCTGTAATGGGGCAACCAGAACTGCACGCAATATTACAAGTGAGGTCGCACTAACATTTTGTACAGTGCAATTTGCACAAGCTCACTGAGCAGACAAATCCATGCTAAACATGATATAATTTAGATTTTGATTTAGATTTAGACTGTATTGTCACATGCAGACAAGCATAAAAGTACAGGAGTACAGTGAGGCATTTTCAATATTGCCTCACACAGTGCCATCTTAGATACATGTACCTAGGTTTAAAGAAATAAAGGTATAAGTTCAACTACTGCAGTCTTTCCTCAGTGTTTAGGCATGCTGGGACTGCACTATCTGTGAGTGCTCAATCTCCTCCACTTTGGAACATGTTCTCCATGCTAATTCAAACTCCTTTGCTCTCATCATCACTGCGGATGTCAGGGGAACATCCATTACCATGTTTCTGGGATCTCAGACCACCAAAGTCCCACTCCAGGCCTTCAGCTGCTGCCACAATCCAGACTGCCATAGCTCCAATCCAGTTGCCACCCACGTCAGGCCTCAGTGTCACCTCCAGTCCAGGTGTAGGCACCAGGAACTCACCATGAGTTCCAGGTCAGGTCCCAGCTGCTGTCTTGCACTGAACATCTAGCCGACTGCCTAACTCACAACTCACCGCTGCCACTGCCTCTCTTCAAAAGATAAATTAGTCAACAAGATAACTAAAAGAATTTCAACTAAAATTTATAAAAGGAGACACGAAGAGAAAAGAAGGGGAAGAAAATGAGCTGACATGCCTATTCTACCATTATCATGCAGAGATGCCAACTGACTAGAATCTGCACTGGTCCTGCTTGCAAACAAATAAGAGACTGCGCTGGGCCAACTCGCTGCCACTGATCCCATCACCACTATTAAGCTCTTAAGCAAAAGGTAAGTAAACTGTGATAAAAAAAGAGAAAAAAAGAGAAAAAGATGGAATGAAAAGCAAAGCAGACAGAGCAGAAAAACCCCAGGCTCACAAACCCGACTCTGTTGCCACCTTTTTAATGAGGATAAAAGTGCTGTAATGCACTTTGGTAGCAAAAACAGCAGGCAGATTATTATGTGAATAGCTATAAATTGAAAGCTCAAACATGCAATGCAATCCGTGTGTCCTAGTGTACCAGTCATTGAAAGCAAGCATGCATGTGCAGGAGGTTGTAAGGAAAACAAATGGTATGCGAACCTTCATAGCCAGAAGATTTGAATTACAGGAGCAGAGATTTCTTGCTGCAATTACACAGGGCCTTGTTGAAATGACACTTGGGATGTTGCAAGCAGTTTTGGTCTCCTTATCTGAGGAAGCATATTCTTGCTACAGAGGGAATTCAGTGAATTTCATAGGATGAATTTCAGGCATGATGAGACTGAAGTATAAGGAAGCATTGAATCAATTACGATTATGTTTCTTGTAGCTCAGAAGAACATGCCGAGATCTTATAGAAGCTTAGAAACGTTTCATAGAATTACACAGATTAGATGCAGAAAGGATGATCTTGATGGCAGGGAAGTCCAGAACAAGGGTTTTCAAATTGAGGAGTAAACCATTTAGGACTGACAAGAGGAAATGTTTATTTATCCTTAGAATGGTGAGACAGTGGAGTTTGTTGCTGCGGAAAGGAGTCAGGCCTTTTTTTTAATTTTCAGTAAAGCGTTAGAGATAGCACTTGGGTCTAAAAGGATCAAAGGATATTGTAGAAAAGCAAGAACAAATTTTGAGTTAAATAATCAGTCATGATCATATTGAATGGTGGATCAGGATCAAAGGGCTGAATTGACTGTTCCAACATTCCTTTTAAGTTAGTTCTATGTTTCCATTTCCTTAATTTTGGAAGAATGGTGTGTGATGACTAGGGTGTGGAATCTCACAGAAACCTCCAACACAACTAGACAGAGCAAACGCAAAAATCATGCTCCCAATGACTGGGGACTTAGTTCCAGCAGTCATAACCTAAGGCTATGCATTGACCATTTAGACCTGAAATGAGATTTTTTTTTCACCAAAGAATGGTAAGTCTGTGGTATTCTCTGACACAGAAAAGCACTGGGGCCAATATTTTGACTGCTTTTGAGAAAGAGTTAGATACCTTTATCTACACTAAAGGGTTCAAATAATGTGGGAAGAAAGCCAGAGGAGAATCATTAAGTTGAAAGATCAGCCATGATCATATTGAATGGCGGAGCACGTTCGGGGGGCCGAATGGCCTTTTCTTGCTCCAATTTTCTATATTTCTCTGGATTTGAGTGCATGTTCCTTTGTGGGATAGTGTCATTAGAGTTGTAGATCAGAAACTATTTAAGGGTGAATTAATTCCATTGCTTAATATTATGTGGAGTTTTGATTGCGTAGAAAGAAAGAATCCGTTTCCACGTCCAAGCAGATCGGCCACCAGAGGACGCCTGGCGGCAGAGTCAGTCATTCCATTCGGAGCTCCGCCTTGCTCGCTGGTTCTCTTTCTCTTTCCTTCTTTATCTCCTTCTTTCCCTCCTTCGTCTCTCTCCCTCTGTAGTAATTCTATCCCCCCTGACTCCCCAGCCCACCAACAATGGCAGCAGCATGGCGTGGCCTGGAAAAGACTCTGGCGGAGACATGGCGAGGGCTGGAAAGCACGGCGTAGGACTGCGCGGTGGGAAGGAAAGTTGGATCCTCTTAGTTACCTCTTTTTACTTATTCTAAATTAATCTGAATGGCGCTACATATGTACGGCGAAGGTACACACTTTACACTGTATTTTTACACTGAACATAGGTGACAATAAATGATTGTATGTATAAGGTAAAACAAAAGCATGCGGTGAGCGGCATAATTATTTTCACTTGGGCCAATTGTCGTACTTTAGAATGCATCTTCAAATGCAAAGTTCTTGGAAGCAATTTCTCTGATTGCTTTCACCACTAATTTAAATCTTTTCTCGAGCCCTAAAATATATCAGGAACGTAGGAACAGTGAAAAGTGGAACGAATTGGAAACACTTTCATAGACCTGGTATAAGCACGACGGACTTTTGTGCTCTAAGATTCTAAATTCTACATCACGTTTATGTTTAGCACCATAGGATCAGCATTGTGGCATACACAGCAGGGTGAATGCTTGGAATACAAGGCGCAATGTGTTAGTACTCTGGCACAAGAGCATCTGTATCAATGACCAAGTTACTGGCAGGAGCGCAGGCAACTCGAATAAGCATTTTTATTATTTTCAATGAGATAATTTATGCTTTAAGCTGTGTTTTTAGTTGTGGTTTTCTTTTTATCATTTACAGTTCACAGATAGTGTAACCTCGGGCGTAAATCAGAAAAAAGTCTTCTGATACTGGAAAAAAGAAGTAAAATGTGCCAATGATAAGTTACATTGGATTCAAAATGTTAACTTTGTTTTTCTCTCCACAGTTGCTGCCATTCCTGTTGTATTTCACTAGCATTTTCTATGTTTCATTTCCAGTAACCATGTTATTTAGGTTTTATTTTGTTGCTGGCTCTTTTCCAGGTATGTCCACCTTGAAAAAGTTCTGCTCTTCTCTCCAGTGAGATTTCATGTTCAGGTTCTGGAGATCTTACTGGACTCGAAAAGTAAACTTTGTTTCACTCTCCACAAATGCTTCCAGACCTGTTGAGCTACTCTACCACTTAACAATTTTACTGAATAAATCAGATAACACTGCAACACAACACATTGCCCTGCAAGCAGCTGGCACTCAACAGAGTTGTACTGCTGCTTGCAAGCGTCACTTCAGAAAGATCGAGGTGATTGGGTGGGTGTTCAAATTTAGTTGAAGATATTTAGATAAGCAGTTGCTCGTGGCAGTGGCTTCACAGTTCAGATAATTTGACAAGATCGCTAACATAACTCATAAACAAGAGGGGATTTCCATATTAGCATCTCTGTGTATAACCTCAAATATCAGAAAGGACAAACAAATTCAAACACACACTTTCAAATTTTACTGATGCAGAGGTGCTTAGCATCTCCGAGAGATTTCATTTATATTCCAGAAAGGACTCAAAGGTCAGATATAAATAAAATAAAGCTCTGCACTTTATTGGAACATGTCTTACAAAAATATTCTGCTCTTAATATTTCAGATTTATTCAGGGTCATACCTATTTCAGCTGAACTCAAACAATTCTCTAACTTCAATTTGCAATCCCATTAAATGACAAATGTCACTATTTATCCTTCCTGACCTTTTTCTTTGGCTTCAAAAGTAGTGTCCTGTTTCATCCAGTGCCACAATGGTGTCTTAATTAGGTTTTGTTTTTCTTTCTCTAGTAGGATAAAACTTCAATGATTTAGAATTTATTCTAGCTGCAGAAGTCTGATCTCACCACCTATAAAACCAGAAGATGTAGAAGCAGAAACAGGCTACTCAGCCATCAAATCTGCTACAACATTGCATAAGGTCGTGGCTGATCTGATAATTTTCACCTGTACATGTCTCCTTTTCCTCCTGAATCTTTATTCCCTTAAGATATAATTAATGAACTAAACTCCAGTGGTCTCTGCAATGAAGAACTGCACAGATTAGTACCTTTGAGAGAACAAATTTCTTCTTATCTCTATCTGGCCACTTAGTCTGAAATTGTGTCTTCTGGTCCTAGGCTCTCCCACATGAGAGCAAAACTTTCCATTTCACCCCAATGAAATCCATGAAGAATCATGTATGTTTCAACAAATTCACCTGTCATTCTTCTAAACTCCAATGACTCCTGGCCTCAGCTGCCCAAACTCTCTTCAATAGACAGTTTCTCCACACCTAGGATTAACTTAGTGAATCTTAATCATTTGAGTATGGTCTGCCTCAATGCTGGTATGTTGTTTCTTAGTTAAGGGAAACAAAATAGTTCTCAGTATTCCATCTGTGGTCTGACTAGTGAGTCGGGGGGAAGGGAAAGTGAAAGAGACAGGGAGTATGGAGTTAAATGGAAAGATAAGCAACAGGATAGCATGTGTATGGGTGGATTTAAGCTCGAGGCAGACGAGGAATACAGCAAAAAGGAAGGATAACTTAAGACATCTTGGGATTTCCAACCTCTCTAATAATGATAAGAAAGCTAGCATTAAGACACTTTATCTAAATGCTCGTAGTATTCGCAACAAAGTAGATGAATTAACAGCACAAATCCTCTTGAATGATTATGATGTGGTAGGCATCACAGAGACATGGTTGCAGGGAGCTCAGGGCTGGCAGTTAAACATCCAAGGATTCACAACATATCAAAAAGACAGGGAGGTGGGCAGAGGGGGTGGGGTTGCCTCATTAGTTAAGAATGGAATTAAATCTATGGCACTAAATGACCTAGGGTCAGAAGATGTGGATTCTGTGTGGGTGGAATTGAGGAACCACAAAGGCAAAAAAACTATAATGGGAGTTATATACAGACCTCCTAATAGTGATCAGGACCAGGGGCGCAAGATGCACCGAGAAATGAATAGGGCATGTCAGAAAGGCAAGGTCGCGGTGATCATGGGGGACTTCAATATGCAGGTGGATTGGGTGAATAATGTTGCTGGTGGATCCAAAGAAAGAGAATTCATGGAATGTTTGCAGGATGGCTTTTTGGAACAACTTGTGATGGAGCCCACAAAGGAGCAGTCTATTCTGGACTTAGTGCTATGTAATGAGCCAGACTTTATAAAAGATCTTAAAGTAAGGGAACACTTAGGAGGCAGTGATCATAATATGGTAGAGTTCAGTCTGCAGTTTGAAAGAGAGAAGGCAAAATCGGGTGTAATGGTGTTACAGTTAAATAAAGGTAATTACAGGGGCATGAGAGAGGAATTGACGAAAATCAACTAGAAACAGACCCTAGCGGGGAAGACAGTAGACCAACAATGTCAGGAGTTTATGGGTGTAATTGAGGACACAGTACAGAGGTTCATCCCAAAGAAAAGAAAGATTATCCGGGGTGGGATTTGACAGCCATGGCTGACAAAGGAAATCAGGAAATATATCAAAGAAAAAGAGACAGCCTATAAAGTGGCCAAGAGCACTGGGAAATCAGAAGATTGGGAAGGCTACAAAAACAGACAGGATAACAAAGAGAGCAATAAGGAAGGAGAAGATCATATATGAAGGTAGGTTAGCTAGTAATATTAGAAATGATAGTGAAAGCTTCTTTCAATACATAAGAAACAAACGAGAGGCAAAAGTAGATATTGGGCTGCTCCAAATTGATGCTGGAAGGCTAGTGATGGGAGATAGGGACATAGCTGAAGAACTTAATAAGTACTTAGCATCAGTCTTCACAGTGGAAGAAATGAGTAGTATGCCAACAATTAGGGAGATCCGGGGGCAGAGTTGATTACGGTAAGCATTACAAAAGAGAAAGTGCTAGAAAAGCTAAAGGGTCTAAAAATTGATAAATCTCCTGGCCCTGATGGGCTACATCCTAGAGTTCTGAGGGAGGTGGCTGAGGAAATAGCGGAGGCTTTGGTCGTGATCTTTCAAAAGTCACTGGAGTCAGGGAAAGTCCCAGATGATTGGAAAATTGCTGTTGTAACTCCCTTGTTTAAGAAAGGATCAAGGCAAAAGACGGAAAATTATAGGCCGATTAGCCTAACCTTGGTAGTTGGTAAAATTCTAGAATCCATTGTCAAGGATGAGATTTCTAAATTCCTGGAAGTGCAGGGTCAGATTAAAGCAAGTCAGCATAGTTTTAGTAAGTGGAGGTCCTGCCTGACAAACCTGTTAGAATTCTTTGAAGCGGTAACAAGTATGTTAGACCAGGGAAACCCAGTAGATGTTATCTATCTAGACTTCCAAAAGGCCTTTGATACAGTGCCTCACGAGAGGCTGCTGAGCAAGGTGGTGTTTGAGGTGAGCTACTGGCTTGGATTGAGGATTGGCTGTCTGACAGAAGGCAGAGAGTTGGGATAAAAGGCTCTTTTTTGGAATGGCAACCGGTGACGAGCGGTGTCCTGCAGGGTTCGGTGTTGGGGCCCAGCTGTTCACCTTATATATTAATGATCTGGATGAAGGGACTGGGGGCATTCTGGCAAAGTTTGCTGATGATACGAAGATAGGTGGACAGGCAGGTAGTACTGAGGACGTGGGGAAGCTGCAGAAAGATTTAGACAGTTTAGGAGAGTGGTCCGGAAATGGCAGATGAAATTCAATGTGAGTAAATGTGAGGTTTTGCGCTTTGGTAAAAAGAATACAGGCATGGACTATTTTCTAAACGGTGAGAAAATTTGCAAATCAGAAGTGCAAAGGGATCTGGGAGTGTGGTCCAGGATTCTCTAAAGGTTAACTTGCAGGTAGAGTTCGTAATTAAGAAAGCGAATGTAATGTTGTCGTTTATCTCAAGAGGGTTGGGATATAAAAGCAGCAATGTGCTTCTGAGGCTTTATAAGGCTCTAGTTAGGCCCCATTTAGAATACTGTGTCCAATTTTGGGCCGCACACATCAGGAAGGACATACTAGCCCTGGAGCGTGTCCAGCGGAGATTCACACAGATGATCCCTGGAATGGTAGTTTTAACGTATGACGAACGGCTAAGGATCCTGGGATTGTACTCATTAGAGTTTAGAAGGTTGAGGGGAAATCTAATAGAAACATACAAGATAATGTATGGTTTAGAAGGGGTGGATACTAGGAAGTTGTTTCCATTAGGTGGGGAGACTGGGACCCATGGACACAGCCTTAAAATTAGAGGGGGTAAATTTAAAACTGAAATGAGATGTCATTTCTTCAGCCAGAGAGTGGTGGGCTTGTGGAATTCATTGTCACAGAGTGCAGTGGAGGCCGGGACGTTGGATGCCTTCAAGGCAGAGATCGACAAATTCTTGATCTCAAAAGGAATCAAGGGCTATGGGGAGGGTGCAGGGAAGTGGTGTTGAAATGCCCATCAGCCATGATTTAAATGGCGGAGTGGACTTGATGGGCTGAATGGCCTTACTTCCACTCCTAGGTCTTATGGTCTTATGGTCTTATGGATATTTTTCAGCAAAACCTCCCTTTTCTTTGACTCCATTCCATTTGCAATGAAAATGAACATTGCATTTGTCTTTCCTATTACTAACTGAATTTGGATGCTAGCATTTTCTGATTCATGGATGAGGACTCCCAAAATCCCTTGAACTGTGGCTCTCTATGGCCTTTCTCTATATTGAGTCATAGAGTTGTAGTGATGTACAGCATGGGAACAAACCATTCAGTCCAAATTGCCCATCCTGGCCAGATATCCTCAGTAAATCTAGTCCGATATGATCATATCCCTCTAAACCTTCCTACTTATATGGCCCATCTAGATGCCTTTTAAATATAGTAACAATACCATCCTTCACTACTTCCTCTGGCAGCTCATTCCATGCATGTGCCATCCTCTACTTGAAGAAGTTTCCCCTTTGTCCCTTTTAAATCATCCCAGTCTCATCTTAAACCCATGATCTCTAGTTTTGGACTCCTCAGTTCTGGGGAAGAGGTCTTATCTATTTACCCTATCGATACACCTCATGATTTTATAAACCTTGATAAGGTTACTCCTCAGCTGACAGTGCTTCATGCAAAATCGCACGAGCCTGTTCAGTCTCTCCTCATAGCTCAAAACTTCCAATCCTGGCTACGTCCTCGAAAGTCTTTTCTGAATGCTTTCAAGTTTCGCAACATCCTTCCTTTGGCAGGGAGACCAGAATTGCACACAGTATTCCAAAAGTGGCCAAACCAATGTCCTGTACAGCAGCTACATTGCTTCCCAACTCCTGTACTCAATGCACTGACCAAAAAGGGTAAGCATACCAAATACCTTCTTCACTATCCTATCTACCTGGAACTCTACTTTCAATGAACTATTAACCTGCACTCCAAATTCTCTTTGTTCAGCAAAACTCCCCAGGGCCTTGCCATGAAGTGTATAGTCCCTGCCGTGGTTTTTCTTACGAAAATGTGGCACATCAACTTTATCTAAATTAAATTCCATCTGCTACTACTGGGCCCATTAATCCATCTCATCAAGATCCTTTTTACTCTGAGATAATGTTCTTCACTGTCTGCTGTACCACCAATTTTGGTGCTATCTACCACTTGCTAACCATACCTCCTATGTTCACATTCAGATCATTTGTATAAATGACAAAAAACAGTGGACCCAGCACTGATCCTTGTGACGCACCAGTGGTCACAGGCCTCCAGTCTGAAAAGCAATGTTCCACCACCACATTCTGTGCACTACCTTTGAGCCAATTCTGTATCCAAATGGCTAGTTCTCCTTGTATTCCATGTGATTTAACATTGCTAACCAGTAAACATGTGGAACCTTCATCGAATGCCTTACTGAAATCCATGTAGATCACGTCCACCACTCTGCCCTCATCAACCCTCTTTGTTACTTCCTCAAAAAACTCAATCAAGTTAGTGAGACAGAATTTCCCACACACAACGCCATGTTGCCTATCCCCAATCAGTCCTTGCCTTTCCAAATGCATATAAATCCTGTCCCTCAGGATTCCCTGTAATACTTGCCCACCACCAATGTCGGGCTCACCGATTTATAGTTCCCTGGCTTTTCCTTACCAATTTTGATTAGATTAAATTAGATTAGATTCCCTACAGTGTGGAAACAGGCCTTTCGGCCCAACAAATCCACACCATCCCTTGGAGTATCCCACCCAGACCCATCCGCCTATAACCCACACACCCCTGAACACTACGGGCAATTTAGCATGGCCGATCCACCCAGCCTGCACATCTTTGGACTGTGGGAGGAAACTGGAGCACCCGGAGGAAACCCACGCAGACACGGGAAGAATGTGCAAACTCCACAGACAGTCGCCCGAGGTGGGAATCAAATCTGGATCCTTAACACTGTGAGGTTGCAGTGCTAACCACTGAGCCACCGTGCCACCCCCAACTTTCTTATATAGTAGCACCATGTTAGCCAATGTCCAGTCCTCTGGCACCTCACCTGTGGTTATTAGTGATGCAGTTATCTCAGCAATGGGCCCAGCAATCACTTCCCTATCTGCCCACAGAGTTCTAGGGTAGACCTGATCAGGTCCAGGATTTAACCACTTTTATGTGTTCAGCACCATAGCCTCTGTAATATGGACATTTTTCAAGATGTTGATATTTATTTCCCCACGTTGTACATCTTCCATGTCTTTTCCACAGTAAACAGTGATGCAAAACTCTCAATATTAACCCCTGTATCTCCTGTGGTTCCATACATAGGTGACCCTCTGATCTTTAAGCAGCGGTATTCTTTCCCCAGTTACCCTTTTGTCCATCAAATCTTTGTAGAGTCTCTTTGGATTCTCCTCAACCCTGTATGCCAAAGCTATATCATGTCCCTTTAGTGGTTGCCTGATTTCCGTCTTAACTATACGCCTATTGCCTTCATACTCTTCTGGGAATTCAATCGATCTTTGCTGTCTGTACCTGACATATGCTTCCTTCTTTTTCTTGACAGAAACCTTAATTTCTGCAGTCATCCAGCATTCAGTTCACCTACCAGCATTTCCCTTCACGCTAACAGGAACATACTGTCTCTGGAATCTTGTTATCTCATTTTTGAAGGCTTCCTATTTTCTAGCCATCTTTACCTATAAACATACATCCCCAATCAACCTTTGGAAGTTCTTGCCTAATACCATCAAAATTGGCCTTCCTCCAGTTTAGAGCTTCACCTGTTAGAGCTATCCTTTTCCATCACTATTTTAATACTACTAGAATTATGGTCACTGGCCCCAAAGTGCTCCTTCACTGACACTTCAGTCACCTTGCCTTGCCTTATTTCCCAAGAGTAGGTCAAGTTTTTCTCCTTCTTTAGTAGGTACATCCATGTACAGAAGCAGAAAGTTTTCTTGTACGCACTTAACAAATTCTTCTCCATCCAAGCCCTTAACACTATAGCAGTCCCAGTCTCTGGTTTTGGAAAGTTAAAAATCCCTTGCTATAACCATCCCATTATTATTACATGTAACAGAGATCTCCTTTACAAATTTGTTTAATTTCTCGCTGCCTTTTGGAGTTCTTTAGTACAATCCCAAAAAGGAGTTCATCCCTTTCTTATGTTTCTGTTTCACCTGAATAATTTCCGTGGCTGTATTCCCAGGAATATCCTCCTTAAATACAGCCATAATTTCATCCCTAGTCAAAAACACCGCTCCCCCTCCTCTCTTGATCCCCTTTCTATCTTTCCTATAACATTTATACCATGAAACATTAAGCTGCTAGTCCTGTCCATCCCTGAGCAACATTTCTCTAATTGCTATGATATCCCAGTCCCATGTTACCAACCATGCCCTCTAAAACTTCAAATTTTCTCACATTATATTGCATCTGACAAGCTTTCACCCATTAACTTAACCTGTCTGTATTCAGTCAGCGGACTGTTTGAATCATCCTTCTTACATGTTTTCCGACCTATTTTTGTATCAAGTGTAAAATTTGCAATAGCGAATTCATTTTCCTCAGCCAAATCATTAACTTGAACTCTAAATAACCTTGGTTCCAGCACTGGACCCTACGATACTCGATTTGTTATACTTTGCCATTCTGAAAATGGCCTCATTGTCGCTACTCTTGATCTTCCATTAATTAGCCAATGTTATATCCATGCTAAAGTATTAAACTAAACACAATGGTCTTGTGTCTTATCATGTAGCTTCATGTGTCATAACTTATGAAACACCTTCTTGAAACCTATTTATATTACGTTCACTCATTTCTCTTTATGTAGCTTGTTGTTACCTCCTTCAAAAATTCTAACACGTGCAACATATCTATTCAATTCCTCCATAATTTTCTGATTTCTCTGCATTATTTCCTTAGACTTGTTCTCTAGGGGGCTCTGTGTTAACTTCTGGGTTTCTCCAGTTTTATAAAATATATTTAAAGAATATCTTGCTATTCATATTGACATAATTTGAAAGATCAACTTAGAATTTCTTCCTCTTCTTTAAATTTTGGCCATCTTTGGTCAGTGTATTAAAACTTTCCCTATCATTTGGTTTACCACTAATATTTGCCACATTTTTTTTTCAATTTAACTTTATTCTTCCCAGGTTAACCATTTTCTTTCTCCTTATTCTTATTCCTTTCGTGAAAATCTATCTTCTCGGTGAGGTATTATATTTGTTCTGAGCCATGAATTGTTTCTGAAAAGTCTGTGATTGTTCTTCAACTGCTCTTGCTTCTAATTTATTTTCCAATCCATTCCAGCTGGTTCTGCCCTCAGTCCTTTGTGACTACCTTTCTTTGAGTTTAATGTAATTAGTTCTGACCCACACTTTTCCCTTCATTTTCCTCTGAACCCACTCTTCTTCCAATCTCATTGCTTGCCTTCATTCCAGAATCATATGTGACCTCTCTGTCACTGAAATATCAGTGTTCAGCCAAGGCATCAGCTCTACTTTATGTCCACCTCCATGAATTTAGGTTTGTTTTGGTGCTGAGATCTTGTTTTCTGGCCTTTCCCACTATATCCATTTTGTGCTTGTGCAGAAGTCTTTCCAGAGAACAGTAGACTCTGGCTGCCATAGTCAGATTTTCATTTCACTTGGAGCCTTCCACCTTGCCTCTCAACTTCAATCAATAACTTATTGGGAACAGTCAGCATGAGATCAGCAAACTCAATAAATGTTCCTTGAATAATATTGATTCACCTGATATCAGTAAAATTATTCTTAATTTTGAAGAAACTAATCAGGAATTGAACACACCCTACCTTGCCAATCCAAGACTGACTATAAACTGGTCTTGCGCTAAAATGCCAGTTAAAGGTTCAGAATGTGACTTACAAAGTTTAATGAGGGCTATTTTTTAGTGCTTCAAAGCTTAAGAAGAAAAAAACCAAAGTAAAGGAGAATTTCAGTGACCAAAGCAGAGCAAAAGACCTGTACCCAGTCAACTAATGTTGAAAACTACTATGCCAAAGTGGTTGAACTGAAAACTACAGCTTTTATGAAGTAGTATTTCTTATGTATCTTCTATGAGAAGAACATAGAACATTCAACAGTACAGCACAGTACAGGCCCTTTAGCTCATGATGTTGTGCTGACCTGTTATCCTACGAAGATCAAACTGCCCTGCATACCCTACGTTACGCTATCATCCATGTGACTATGCAAGAGACGTTTAAAAATTTCGGAAGTATCTGACTCCACTATCACTGCTGGCAGTGCGTTCCACACACCTATCACTCTGTGTAAAGGACCTACCTCTGACATCTCCCCTATACCTTCCTCCTATCACCTTAAAATTATGCCCCCTCGTAAATATATTTGTACCTGCAACTGGTCTTGTCAGGACCATGAAAGTTGTTGACCTATTCCTTTAAACACAATCTAATTATATTTAAAGTAAGTCTTACAATAAAAGTGAAACTGAGCCCCAAAATATTACATCAGTTTTCGATAATTCAACTGATGGCAACAGTTTTTCACTAATTGCTCTGCTGAGACACCTCATGACTTTTGAATACTTCTAAAAAACTTACTTTATCCTTCTCATCACTAAGGTTAGCAATCTCAACATTTCCAATTTTTAAGAAAATTGAGTTTATCATCCCTTTTGTGGCCTCTTTATCCCTTTGCATCATCTCTAATGCCTTCTCAACTTTTCTTACATAAGTTGTCCTGAGATGGATCTAGTAATCCACTTGGATGCAACCAGTGTTTTGTATCAGTATAAGATGAATTCTATGCTTTTACATCCTCTTCCTCAACATGACATCCCCTGTCCTATACTCAATGCACTGGCCAATATCAGCTAGCATACCAAGCACCTTTTTCTCTGCCCTGTCAACCTGCGATTGCAGCTTCAAGGAGCTATGAACTTGCAATCTAAGGTTTTTCAAACTGATTGTTTTCAAACTAGAGTGTATAGTGACATCCATTAAGATGAGGGCACTAATATTTTAATGTGTGTTTACGACAGAATTTGAATGTATTCCATGGAATGCCATTGCGAATTGCAAAATCCATAAAAATGTGGTTGATTCTTAACTGCCCTCTGGGAAATTAGGGGTAGGCAGTGAACACTGGTCTAGTTTAAGGTTCTTGTGAAGATTTGTAGCTCAAGTTGTGGATGAGGTTGATGACTTGCTCACCGAACTGGTTGGTTCTTGTACGGATGTTTCATCACCATACTAGGTAACATCATCAGTGCAGCCTGTGTTGGCTCAAGCCAACAACAACCATGGGAATTCCTAGAGATCTGGTTTTCAATCAGTAATGCAATCAACAAACTTGTGGAATTAGGGACCATATACAAACCCATGCAAAAAACAAACCGGAAATGACACAACTCAATTTAACAGACCAGATCAGAGAAACTCCAAGCAGGGTAGAACAACATTGCTTCATTGGAAGGAGCACTGATGATGTTGCCTAGCATGGTGATGAAACAACAACAATCTCACTGGCCTAGTTTGTGATGCCTTCATCCCATGAATGAAATAAATAAAGAGGCTGACTTGCAAAGAATATTGAACACAGCAGTAAAAATGTTCAGGCACATATTGGATTAACCGTTATGCACCCAAATGTAGAGAGAAATATTTTATAAACAAAGAGAAAAGACAGTTTAACAAAATCATATGATTTTAAGGGGGTGTAGACAAAATTAACTGTAGGTTCCAAATCGACACCATCTGCTATCAAATACATGTTTAAAAACAGAGCAGATACCATCCAACAAGCAAAATTATTTGTTTTTCTTATAAGATTATAATTCAAGTAATATCTATTGAACATGTTATTCTGTTTGTTTCAAAATGACCAGGACACAGACAGAGCTAATGAATGCTCAGGAGAATTAAAAGTGCTGTATGAAGAGAGTTGGGACACAGTTTATGATTCACATTGGCATTCCCTGGGCACCACTGTGATTGGACATCACTGGAAGGTGGTGAAGTTATATCAGTAGTTGGAGGGGCTTACTTTGGGAAAGGCTATGGCCCTATATGACCGGTTGTCTACCAATGTCATTTGTTGTTTATTGTGTGTACTACTTATTTGGACTCAAATGTCGGAAGTATTATTAGTAAGTTCAATATGACAAGAAACTTGGTGATGTCATAAGTAGCAATTTACTATAGAATACAGAATAATATCAATGGGCTACTTTGATGGGCTGGTCAGTGGAAAATCTAAATTATTCCTTAATTGTGATATATTTTGGGAGGAATAATAAGGAAAGGTAGACACATCAAATAGTAGGAGCCGTGGAAGTACAAGGGATCTGAGGAAACTGTGTATGCATGTTGATAGATGCTTGAAGTCAGTAGGACAGGTAGATAAGGTGGTTAAGAGGTATATTGGATATTTGGCTTTATTAGCCAAGGCATGATTATTAGCTCAAGGAGTGTATGATGAAGCTGAAAATAAAGTTAGTTAGGTTACAGCTGGACTATAATGGGCAGTCCTGATCATCACGCTAAAAGAAGAATTTGATTGCACTAGAAAGGATGCAGAAGAGATTCTTCAGGACGTCGCGTAGGCTGCAGCCAATCTGTTATGAACAATGGATTAGTGTTATTTCCTTAGAGCACAGTAGGTTGAAGGATTCTGATTTCAGTGTACAAAGTTCTGAGGGACAAGGCGTAGCAAGTTTGGATGGAACTTGAGGGGGAAAGTGTTCACCCAGGGGATTGTGGGTATCTGGTGCCCTCAATACTTTTAAATCTATTCAGATCAGCACTTGAAAATCCATATCATGCAAGGCTAAATGTTCGTGCTGGAAATCTGATAATCTGCATGGACGTGTGCCAAGGCACCTTTTTCCGTGTTGCCATAACTCAATGATCATAGTATGGCTTTGTAATTGCATTGTCAAATCTACCAGCATTTTCTCCACAGAAGTGTTGCAAGAAATAGTCTACTATTTCTGCTTTCCAGTTCCATGTTTTTCTTTTTTTTTGAGATTATGTTTGTTTTTTAATCTTGTGGACATGGTGGTCCGAAGCCATGCCAATTGATTATTAGATTAGTTGCCTAGACTAGTGTCCTGGATAAGTTCAGTTTCGCATCTCACAGTGGCAGAACATCAAATCAATTTTAACATAGCCAAATAAAGAAAGGAGATTTCAGGGGATTCAATGAGCATTTAAGCACCTCTACATAACAAAAGACCTTTAAGAAAGGAAAGATGTTCTTCCGTCCAGTTTCTGCTATATATGTTTCCATTTCCACAGCAAACATGGCTTTTTCTTAACTATACTCAAAAGTGACAAATCGAAATCCAAAATAATATCAACACCATTTAAAGGGAATCTGGAGTTGAGACAAAAAATGCTATCTTTGCCAGGGACAGCACTGTGTGGAGAAGGAAAAAGCCATGGCATCAAAAGAAGCAGTTTCCAATTTGACAATAATAGCTTCATTTTTCTCATATGTTTTCCATCCTCCAACAATGTAGAGCATAGTAGCAAACTATTAGCAAGCTAGACATTGAATATAGATTGAAACATTTGGGATATACATTTGACACAGGTTTGAACATGAAGAAATCATTGCACCAATATTAATTATAAGGGATATTTTTGGTTGAGAATGATGGATTGAGGGCCTCCAGCATCATTTTCATGAACAGATTATGAACTGATAGAATAATTCCTGTCCTGCAGATCATATTCAGATAAGATTGTTGGATGGTGGAAGTCGCTGTGCTGAAAAGATGGAATTTTTCTGCAATGGTAACTGGGGGACTATGTGTGATGATTCCTGGAATTTTGCAGATGCCCAAGTTGTCTGTAACCAGTAATGTGGACAGGCTGTAAATTCAGTGATTTCATCCAGGACTGGGGCCTATCTGATTAGTCAAACTGGAGTGCGGAGTGAATGATTCTGTATTGTGGGAATGTCTGGCAGGGCCACGGGGTGAGAAAAGCTGCAATCATAAAGAAGGTTCTGGAGTTATCTTCTAGGGCGAGATGTACTGTTACAACACCATGCTATCGGGTTGATGCGCTGACTTTCCTATATCACATTCCACGAGAGTATGACCTCCAAAAAAAGTGATGCTCATCTTTCTTGTACAGAGCACTGGGCCATTAGGCTGCAGGATGGAGAGGCCTCTGTCAGGGCAGAGTTGAACTTCTCTGCAACAGGACATGGTGGACTGTTCCTTTAGGAAGGAGGAAGCGGAAGTTGTTTGTAAACAGCTCGGCTGTGGCTTCGTCCAATCTGTAGATTGTGATATTACATTTGGAAAGGGTCCTGGATAGATCTGGCTCAACAATCTGAACTGTCGTTTGCATGATACTCTCCTGTGGCAATGTCCATCTTCATCATGGGGCCAACACAATTGCAACTACCAGGAAGATGTCTGAGTCATCTGCTCAGATAAGACTGCAAATGGGCCTCGTTTATTTTGGAAAACATCACAGAAATCATGGATATGAGTTGCTTTACAGAAATTAATCCAATGAGGAACAGCAATGAGGTCGAGATAGAGAAGAATCATATGAGATGATGTTCAGAAGATGTTGTTAACTACACAATTGTATACCTTTAAAATGTGGATATTCACAAGGTGCCTGGCTACACGTCATCAAAACGGTTCTCCTTTTGTCAGAATATGTGTGACTATTTTATTGGATGCTGTAATGAATCTGCTTGGCACCAGGTCGGTGTTTTATCGTTAGCACAGCAAATATTCCAAATTTAACAATGAATGCACTTCACAGGGTCAAGTTCAAGAGCATCACTTAAATTACCTATTCTCCTTTTGTAGCTTTCTAATTTTCTGCTCACAACTTACTTTCCTATCTATTTTTGTGTCATCAGCAAATCTAACAGCTGTACTTTTGGACCCTCCATCCAAGTCATTTATGTCATGGAAAAACCATTTTTTTTTTGAAGCCTCTATTTTTAGTGCCGATTGCTGCAAGAAGAAGCACTGTTTATCAAAATAAAATAAAGTTTGCTGCCGAATTACAACCTGCTTTTGAAAGCAAGTAACCTGATGCTCATTTTAAGCACTGTTTCTACAACTGATGGTTCAAAGAGCAAAATGCACAGATAAGCTGGAGCTAAGAGTCCGTTCAGCTGGAAACAAGTAGCTTCTTTGTCCAGTAACCGCTGATTGATGACAAAGACCTACTGTCTGCCAACATCAATGTGATTAGTTCTCATGTAGCTGAACAGCTTTGGGCTGTGAACGTGATAGGGAAAGCCTTTGTATGCCCATCAGTTTAGCAACTGTGTCTGTACTCTGTAGCAAAAATCATGTTCAGTCTAAAGAATACCAATCTATTCTTCCTTCCACTGTAACTTATATTTAATGAATGTGCCCTGTGCCTTCTTCAAAAAAGTTAAAGCATCCAGAAAAAGAAGTTAGCAAAGCAGGTAGAATTTCAGTAAAGATAATAAAGTGTGAAGCTGGATGAAAACAGCAGGCCCAGCAGCATCTCAGGAGCACAAAAGCTGATGTTTCGGGCCTAGACACTTCACCAGAGAGGGGGATGGGGAGAGTGAACTGGAATAAATAGGGAGAGAAGGGGAGGCAGACTGAAGATGGAGAGAAAAGAAGATAGGTAGAGAGGAGAATATAGGTGAGGAGGTAGGGAGGGGATAGATCAGTCCAGGAAAGATGGACAGGTCAAGGAGGCGGGATGAGGTGGTAGGTAGGAAATGGAGGTGCGGCTTGTGGTGGGAGGAAGGGATGGGTGAGAGGAAGAACAGGTCAGGGAAGCGGAGACAGGCTGGGCTGGTTTTGGGATGCAGTGGGGGAAGGGAAGATTTTGAAGCTTGTGAAGTCCACATTGATACCATTGGGCTGCAGGGTACCCAAGCGGAATATGAGTTGCTGTTCTTGCAACCTTTGGGTGGCATCATTGTGGCACTGCAGGAGGCCCATGATGGACATGTCGTCTGAGAAATGGAGGGGGAGGTAAAATGGTTCACGACTGGGAGGTGCAGTTGTTTGTTGTGAACCGAGCGGAGGTGTTCTGCAAAGCGGTCCCTAAGTCTCCGCTTGGTTTCCCCAGTGTAGAGGTAGCCACACCAGGTACAATGGATACAATATACCACATTGGCAGATGTGCAGGTGAACATCTGCTTAATATGGAAGGTCATCTTGGGGCCTGGGATAGGGGTGAGGGAGGAGGTGTGGGGGCAAGTGTAGCACTTCCTGCAGTTGCAGGGGAAGGTGCTGGGTGCGGTGGGGTTGGAGGGGAGTGTGGAGCGGACAAGGGAGTCGCGGAGAGAGTGGTCTCTCCAGAAGGCAGACAAGGGTGGGGATGGAAAAATAGCTTGGGTGGTGGGGTCGGATTGTAGCTGGTGGAGGTGTCGGACGATGATGCGTTGTATCCGGAGGTTGATGGGGTGGTTTGTGAGAACGAGGGGGATCCTCTGGGGGTGGTTGTGGCGGGGGCGGGGTGTGAGGGATGTGTTGCGGGAAATGCGGGAGACACGGTCAAGGGCGTTCTCAAACACTGCAGGGGGAAAGTTGCGGTCCTTGAAGAACGTGGACATCTGGGATGTGCGGGAGTGGAACGCCTCATTCTGGGAGCAGATGCGGCGGAGGCGGAGGAATTGGGAGTAGGGGATGGAATTTTTGCAGGAGGTTGGGTGGGAGTCAGTGGGCTTGAAATGGACATCAGTTTCTAGCAGGATGGAGACTGAGAGGTCCAGGAAAGTGAGTGATGTGCTGGAGATGGCCCAGGTGAACTGAAGGTTGGGGTGCAAGGTATTGGTGAAGTGGATGAACTGTTCGAGCTCCTCTGGGGAGCAAGAGCGGCGCCGATACAGTCATCAATGTAACGGAGGAAGAGGTGGGGTTTGGGGCCTGTGTAGGTGCGGAAGAGGGATTGTTCCACGTAACCTACAAAGAGGCAGGCATAGCTTGGGCCCATGCTGGTACCCATGGCCACCCCCTTTGTCAGTCAGAAGTGGGAGGAATCGAAAGAGAAGTTGTTGAGGGTGAGGACGAGTTCGGCTAGGCGGATGAGGGTGTCAGTCTCCCCTTCCCCCACTGCATCCCAAAACCAGCCCAGTTCTTCCCCTCCCCCCACTGCATCGCAAAATCAGCCCAGCCTGTCTCCATTTCCCTAACCTGTTCTTCCTCTCACCCATCCCTTCCTCCCACCTCAAGCCACACCTCCATTTCCTACCTACTAACCTCATCCCACCTCCTTGACCTGTCGGTCTTCCCTGGACTGACCTATCCCCTCCCTACCTCCCCATTCATACTCTCCTCTCTTTTCCTCTCCATCTTCGGTCCGCCTCCCCCTCTCTCCCTATTTCTTCCAGTTCCCTCTCCCCATACCCCTCTCTGAGGAAGGGTCTCGGCCCGAAACATCAGCTTTTGTGCTCCTGAGATGCTGCTTGGCCTGCTGTGTTCATCCAGCTCCACACTTTGTTATCTTGGATTCTACAGCATCTGCAGTTCCCGTTATCACTGACAGAATTTCAGTAACACTGGTGCTTGTTTCCAGCCCACTGTACTTTTGAAGTACAATGCCATTATAGATTTTAAAAAGGACACAGAATTCCCTAATCTATCTACCTATCTGAATCAAGTTTACAGAAGGCAGCAACCAGTTTTCTGTGCTTAACAAGGATTCTTATTTATTAGAAGGAAGCAAACTTTAGACGCAGGTGAACAATTATAAACTGTTGGCATATAACTATTGGTTAAAAATCTAAACCTCATAAATTCCCTCTTAGACACTCACCCAGATAGACGTGGACAAGGAAAGAAAATCACCGGTATTTTGTTTGAAAACTGTGCTCCCTGTTCACAAGATCTGCTGAGGTGATTCTTGTACTGATCAGAATGCACTGATTTTGTTCTCCAGATGCTTTAACCAATTTGCAGGAGGCAAAGGTGTGTCATTCTCATCAATAGAACGTACTTGACTTAATTTGTAATCAGAGCTTACAGCAATGAAAGAAGGAGGAATAAATTATCTTTTTGGGTTTAGCATGGGTCTTGCCGCAGACAACAAAAACAGCTCCTGAACTGTTGGATATCTGATGCCTTCTCCTACTACCATTTGAATCAACAGCAGTGAAAATGGTTCTTAAAACGAGTTTTGGATAACTTTCAGAAATAATATGCAGTAACTCTTCAGCAGGTCTTTATTTTTAGGCATTTGTTTTCTCAGTTCAGTCTGCAATAAAAATGCAGAAAAATAAAAGATATGGACATTACAATATAAACTACAATGATGAGGCCCCAGCACTTTTTCCATCTGCGCACTTCTTGCAAACCAAAAAATGTGTCTTTCATGCCTACTGTCTTCCCAATGAATCTACTGTGCATGCCAACATGTTACTTTCGGCAACAACCATGGTGTGGCACCTTACTAAATGCATCCTCATTTCAAAAAGTGAACCTAATCTATAATTTTCCATTACAGCAAGTGCCCAGCAAAATTTTGGCCAGAAGAAATTTAGAAATATTATTGCGCTCTTGTTAGATTGTTGCACTTCTGTTTGGATGCCAACACAAAAAAAATTGGAAATAAGAAATTGAATGTCAGTAGGATTTTAAATAGGGAACTATTCACAACTATGATTTTTGCAGCAAAGCTGCGTATAGCAACAGGATTTAACAACTGCTCAGGGAGTGTTGAAATATCCTTCAGTAAGACCTAGGAAATGGTGTGCGATGACACTTGGAATATATGTGATGCTGCTGTCGTTTGTTGACAGTTACACTGGCAACCCAGTCTGAGTAGCGGGAGACAATGCATTCGGTCAAGGAAGTGGCCTCATTTGGTTGGATGAAGTTCAATGCAAGGAGAGTGAATTATTCCTCTGCAACTGCCAATGGACAATAAAGGACACCCATGATTGGAGAAATAGAAGAGTTCTGAGGAAGGGTCACTGGATCCGAAACGTTGACTATGTTTTCTCCTCCACAGATGCTGTCAAACCTGCTGAGCTTTTCCAGCAACTTTGTTTTTGTTGCTGTTGAAATAAACATGTCAGTATACAGTGTTCTAGTACATGAATTCTATTCGCGCCTCAATTTTGCAAATGCTATCCTATTGTTCATGACCAAATGTTTGCTCTTTCTTTCTCTCCTTCGACCCTACTGCCTGTTTGGTCTCTGCAGACAAATTCTGCGGCTTTCCAGATTCCTACACTTCAACCGCTGCACAATTGACGACTATGCCTTCAGTCGTAGATATACACGCTCTCGAATTGCCACCATTATGTTTTAGGTGCTTTCCTTTAAGTTGTTAACACATGCTCCTTTATCCACTGTTTGATTGTCTGCTCTAATATAGGTTTGCTTAGTTTAGCGCCAAATTATGCTTGGCAATAGTCATGTGAAGTATTTTAAGATTATTTGCACTATGTTAATGTTGCTATGAAAAGGTAGTTGTTGCCGCGATTATAACTGCAGGTCGACCACGTTCTCCAGGACAAGGTTAAGATTTTCTGTACTTTGATGTAGATATAACAAAGTAGGTTACTTTTACTGCACAAACAATGGGTCCTGAAAGCATTCAATATTTCATTTAAAGTCTATTTATTTGAGTCGTTCTCACATCAATCTGATGGACACGTTCCTGAAATGCTACGAACCCGAAAAGGTGGTCTTGCTTAGGCTGCCACCTGCTGGAGAGAAACCAGAACTTTCAGCATAAGCACAATATGTAGATTTGACACCATTCAATCTGTTCCTTTTGCCAGGATCAAATGAAGTAACGGCTGCACAAATCAATTCCACATTTTCTTTTAAATCAATGCACTAGTCTTTAGTCATTTTTGTAGTATAAAATCTGAGTATTGCTGAAAACAGCAAAGTTCATTGAAACATTTTGTGTGGCAGTCAAGACCCTTCATACCAATATCAATACCAATTTGCCAATTCAACAGCACTCAGTATAAATGTTGGATTTCCATTGCATTGGTATTTCTTGTGAATAGCCCTGATGCGTGCAATGCAACTTTTTAAGCAAACTTGTCACAACAATTTTTAGTCGCTTTACAACCTGGACTCGTACATCTCACTGCTCATTCCAAATTTCGAAACTTTTTAATGGAAAACACTTGCACTGACCTTTGTCAGCTCACATGGTGTTATATTCACCACTATTAAGCCAATCAATGCAGTTTTGCCCACATGTAGTCGATTTGCGTCGCTTTGCAACATCCTGCTAATTTCTTCTGTATTTCTTGTGGTATGTCGACTGAGTACTGTTAATAAATTTGAATCTCAGGCTTCATATTTCATCATGCTGTTCACATATAATGTTGCATTATCCTAACATCTATGCAACGGCTCGATTTCTAACACCACTCGTAATCAGTCTGCCGAAATAATACAAGTAACGTTTTTTTTCTTAATTCATTGACGGGATGAGGGTGTTTCTAGCTAGGCCAGCATTTGTTACCCATCCTTAATTGCCCGGCGGGCAGTCAACATGGCATCACATGTAGGTCAATGTAGGTAAGGGTGGCAGCTTCAGTCCCTCATGGACATTACTGAACCAGATGGGTTTTTCTGACAATGGGCAGCAGATTCATCATCATCATTAGGCTCTTATTTCCAGATTTGTATTGCAGTGTGCATTTACTTTGGTGTGGGAAAATTGTTAGAATCAATCACGAGATTAGATAAACTGGCGCTCAGAAAGGCATTGACGAGTCAGGAATAGTCAACATGGCTTTGATAAGGAAATGTCAAGCCTGATAAATTTTATTGAATTCTTTGAGGAGGTGACAAGGACGATCGATGAGGATAGTTCAGTGGATGTTGTCTACGTGGAAGTTAGTATGGCATTTGACAACGTACCACATGGCAGACTAGTCAAAAAGTAAAAGTCCAGGGGATACAGTTATGTGATGAATTAGATCCAAAGTCGGCCTGGTAACAGGAAGCAAAGGTACTGTTTGGTAGCTATCTCTGTAAATTGCAATTTATTAAAAGTGTTTCATTCGGCTAGGTGCTAGGATGCCTGCCATTTATTTTCTACAAAGGCAATTTAGACTTGTATGTGGTGGCATAATTTGGAAATTTGCAGATAATACAAAACTTTATCATGGAGTGAATAGTGTAGACATAGAGTAAGATCCACAATGATATAGATGGGTTGGTGAATGGGCATGAAAGTGGCAGATGGAGTTCAATTCTGACTTTGGATTGGCATGGGCCAGATGGGCCGAATGACGCCCTTCTGTGCTGTACCCTTTCTAAGGTTTCAATGGATTTCCATGCGACTTTCAAATGCTCACCACCTGGAACCGCGCTCCGGGACGCAAGCGCACTGAAAGGATTGACACTCACCCGAGTCACGATCGCGCTCTGGTCGTGTACGTGCTATGAGGACAGAGAGAGCTGACAGTGGTGAACATGGTTTTGAAACCCGGCAGAGGCGCCAGTTCGTTTTATTGCATCAGGATACTCAGACTTTGCCAACTCCAACAGCTGCTAGAGGCGGAGAGATGGGAATTTTAAAATTATTTTCTGCCAGAACATTGTCACTTCCAAAAACACCCTGCCAAGGAGTTGGTTCTGTTGCGATTATACGTAACCAATGAGGCAGCGCCTATGGCCCATATCAGAAAAGGAAGACAGAAAGAACTTAAATTTATGTAATTCGAGGCCGGGACAATGTGAATTCCGTAGATATGTTATAACCTCAATGTTACCATAAAAGATAATGAGAGGCGAAAAGTGAAGAATGCGAACCAGAATTGTAACAAATGAAATTTAGTCACCCGACGTTCTCCTCATTTTGCTTTTTCAAGCAGAAGAAACGGACCTCATAACTGGATATCCTTAGATAATAAAGTGTGGAGCTGGATGAACACAGCAGGCCAAGCAGCATCTTAGGAGCACAAAACCTGACGTTTCGGGCCTAGATCCTTCATCAGAAAAGGGGGATGGGGAAAGGTTCTGAAATTATTAGGGAGAGAGGGGGAGGCGGACCGAAGATGCATAGAGGAGAGATGGAGAGGAGAGCATAGGTGGTGAGGTAGGGGGGTGGGGGATAGGTCACTCCGGGGAGGACGGATAGGTCAAGGGGGCGGGGTGAGTTAGGTAGATAGGAAATGGAGGTGCGGCTTGAGGTGGGGGGAGGGGATGGATGAGAGGAAGAACGGGTTACGGAGGCGGGGACGAGCTGGGCTGGTTTTGAGATGCCGGAGGAGGAGGAGAGATTTTGAAGCTAGTGAAATCCACATTGATACCACTGGGCTGCAGGGTTCCCAAGTGGAATATGAGTTGCTGTTCCTGCAACCTTCGGGTGGCATCATTATGGCACTGCAGGAGGCCCAGGACGGACATGTCGTCTCAGGAATGGGAGGGAGAGTTAAAATGGTTCGCGACTGGGAGGTGCAGTTGTTTATTGCGAGCCGAGCGTAGGATGTCCTGAACCTGTTTGTGAGGAGATCGAGATTCAGGAGCCTGAAGTAGAATGCAGTTAGCGTCAATCACCTTGACACGATTATACCTGCACAGTTAAAATAATAGTTAAACTTTGTGGGAGCAATACCTTTCCTTTTATTTTTTTCGCACTGTAAGTTCAGCAGACAAGATTGAATGTTGCATAGACCGCGATTCACATGAAAGAAGTGTTGAAGATTTCAATGTTGTGTGGGGGTCAATTCCATGCTCCGGCGAAATACAGCACAGGCTGGCGATTGATTCAACGATGTCGCAAAAACTCAAATTGTCTGTCGTCATCTACTCTAGGAGATCTTATTTTTAAAACCATTGTCTCCAAAAGCAATGTTTATTGATATCTCTAATTGCTCCCGTGTAGGTAAGCGGCTTTCTTCAACATCTTGCACTGTGCAGATCTTCCCAAAATGCTGCTGGGCTTTGTGCTGCAGAATTTTCATCCGTTTACAACTGAGGAATAAGGATAATTCGCACCTAATACATTTAGATCTCTTGTATAAAACCTTGCAGGTAGTAGCTTTACGAAATTCGATAACTCAGTGTTTTGCTTCAGCACGCCAATATCAAAACAAAATGTTGGACAGCTACGTTATTTACACCACAATGAACTTTCAAATGAACAGCACGTGATAATTTATGAAATGTTAGTTTTCTGAATTGGTCGTTATAAAAGTATTTTCAACAGGAACGAACTATTCCAACTGCACTACAGGTAATTTGAAACTTTAACTTTGGTGAGCTATAACTAGCTAAATATGTATTTAAATCGATTGATAATAAACTCACATGTAGGAAGATAAATTGTCAAAGAGAGTACATTTTAAAAATCATCCGTTTGCTAACTGTCATTCTCTATAATGAATGAAATCTGTGCACTTTATCACTTCATTTGAAGGTGGAATCGGAGGAGACTATGACGACGTTCAGCAAGCTGCATTGGAGTATTGACAACCACGAGCATCACTCAGCAGTTTGTTAACCAATAGACTGATCCACAAGGAACCCCATTTCGACTTGGATTTATACCGTTTCCGCACATTAACATTTGAAAATATAACTATTTTATGCAGAAGCCATCAGTAGTGGGAAATCTCCAGAGGACAATTTCATTAAATGGCCAGGAAAGCGAGCATCTGTGAAGAACAAAGTATTTTCGAAGGCTGTACACAATCGGACACTAACTAGTTCGAAATACGGTTTATTTTTGCACTTACTTTTCTTTTGGGGAAAATGCTAAACTTGACAAAGTTTCTGTTCTGGCTATTTGCTTTTTCAAAGTCCAGTTCTTGAAGTTTACTATTCGATTTTTCTTATTTCAGTTTACACTCTAGTTCCAAGAATTACGCTTGTTCCTCGTCCTCAAATATTTCGGAAGTAATAGACTTGAATGTTGGAAAAGCAACACTGGGGACAATTTAACTTCTCGCGCTATACCAAGAGCACTTAATGTGAAATGAATAAATGTGACTTGCAGTGTTGTGCAGACCATGTATGTTCGAGTTGTCCACTGTAAATATCGTGATCTCTATTCAGCAATATTCGTAATAAACAAATACGGCTCAATAACCATCCCCAGCTGGAGGGAATCTAACAATCCTCCCTTGATTTTCATTGACATTATCGTCTCTGAATTCCCAATATCAACATACTGGGTGTAAACCTCAGCCAGAAACTGAGTTAGACCAGCCATATAAATACGGCTACACTCGAGCAGATCATTAACTAGTAATTATGCATTAATAACTCACTTTCCGTCTCCTCGTGACTCTCGACTGGCTACAAGTCTCAGCTCAGACTTACTGTGGAACATTCCCCGTTTGACTGGATAGGTCCAGCTTGAACAATGTTCCGGAAGCTCAACACCACCTAGGTGAAAAAATCCTGCTTGGTTTGTATCCCGTCCACAACCTTTAACAACCACTCCCTTTACCACCAACTCACAACCCCAGTAATGGCCTTTCAAAAACCGTGACCTCATCACCTAGAAGATCAAGGGCAGAAAATGCTTGGGAATACCACCACCTGCAAGACTCGTTGAAGACGTACACCATCCTGATAGTCTCATATCGTCATTTTTGCTGGGTCAAAATCCGACATATCATTCCACGTAGCTCTGCGCGTAGACTTTAATAACGGCAACAATTCAAGACGCTGCTCAATGGTAATTCTCACGGGCAAATAAATGCTGGCATGGCACATGACACCCAGATCCCATGAACAAATGGAAAAGGAAAATGCTCTTCGTAGACAGTCAAATATTTGACTCATTGACTTAGCGATCAGAGCAGAAACCTGAGAACTGTTTAAAGGACTGTTTATTATTGTTTACTCTTCAAATGAAAAAAAAATCTGAATAACGAATGTTCGAAATTAAACTTGGTTAAGTGTAAAACACCTGTAATAATGAGACATTCAATGAAAACGGCATCATATCGAACGAAATGGGTTAGCTTTGTTGAGATTCAAACATACAACATTTAGTCCTGGCATTTCAGGTTTTCGGAATTCAAATATTCATCACATTCTGCATTGAATTCAATATTTTGCAAAGGTAATAAGGCGGATTCATGATGTTAATGTTAATCTCGACTGCATAGATATTAGCAATGTTTCTGATTTAAGAACGTGGTAACCTGGAACGAAAACTGCCTCAGTGGCAGGAAACAAAAGGTCACGAGTGTTTATTTTGTGCGCGTGTGAGTGGTATGGATGTTTTCACCGGAGTTCACGGATTGGATCCAATGATTTTCATTATGTATGTCAATGGTTTGTTTTCTTTAAATAGGGGAGAAAAGCAAGAACTTTGCAGATAGTACAAGCATTATCTGAGTGGTTGAAGAAAACCGTAGACAGTATTTAGAAATCAAAAGATTGCATAGACGAACGAAAAAATGGCCAATAGAACGGCATCCAGAGACTGCAAAAGGGACAGAAATATGCGCAATACAATGAGCTGCAAGGAACATATGAATCATGAAATGCAACAAAGCAGGTTCTGGAAGGCAATGGGATGGATGAAAATTACAGTTGTAAATGTATATAAAATAATCTCATTTACTGGTTAAGGTATGAAGTATAAAATTAGGGAAGATATACTGGGGAAGTGTAACTGAACGATTTAGAGTGAACAGGTATAAAATATTTCATTCCGCAGAAAGGACAGTGATTCAGGCTTAGATTTAAAGCAAATGGAAGAAGGATCGGAAGATTTTTCACTTTGAAAGCTCTGGGGATCTGTAAGACCTCTATCTGAAAGGGCGTAAGTACATGCATTTCCATTGCATTTAAGATACACTTGGACAGGTACTTGAAGAGATGTAACCTACATTGTTACAGGCCAAGAGTTGGAAAAAGTGAATATGCCAGATCGCTCTTTTTGGCTAACTCAGACAGTAGGGGCCAAAAACGCCTCTTTCTGTCCTGCAAATGTGAATGCTTTGATGTTTCTGTGAATTCAGGTAAAATTCAACCCTCGGCCTGGGACCTTTTTTTAGTCATCCTATACAAGTTAACATCCGCGTTTTCATACCTGCAAACGAGATCAGAATCAAAATACTGAAATAGAATCCGGTAGCCGGAGGTGATCAGTTCACGGCTGATGGACATTGTGGAGGCGAAATAAATGACCGTCGATTCATTGCAGAGATGTTGAAGCGTCTCGAGAATTAAAGGAAGACTTGAATAAGTGTAGACGATATCCCCACCCAGAATGTAGTCATAGTCGGATGGAAACTGAGTTTGGTCCAGCCCCCAGGAGAGTGCACGGATTTTCACGCGTGATTTCATGGAAGAGGGAATATTGGCAGAGACGTTTAGTTGGATTTGCTGGAGGAGTTGTGGGTTGTCTGTAATGGTGACATCTCCACCTGGAAAGGGAAGATTTGAAAAAGGAGCGATTTGATTAATTGAATCCGCGGGAATGTGGACACATCTAAAGCGGTGGTCCCCGGCAATATCTATGTGCGCATGTCCCAGAGAAGGGAGGGAAAGTGGCAAACGAGGGGATCCGGTTGTTGCCAGTGTGCAGCCGTACGCAGAAGATGTATTTTATATCAGAATTCAAATTACATACTGCAGCCTTCAATACTGGTACCCCTTCGCAGCCGCCAGATTTGTCAGCTGAACTTATAGCAATCTGCTCCAGAAGGTTACAAGGTCATTACTTAATTCTCCACTCTGTACTTATACTCCGCTCACCCTATCTTGTGACAACATAAAAAAACTCCCTCGCATCCCAGATGTCTTCCGTTTTCAAACAACGCTCTTCCCCCTACCCCTGTCATCCAGACACCCCTCCACATTGCCTCCTCCATTCCCCGATCCAGAGCTCTTCATCCCCCTTCCCCTCCCCGTCCAAATATAATAAAGACAAGGCCCCGCTGTGCCCTCACTTTCCGTCGCCCCAGCCTCTGCATTCAATGCATCATTCTCAAACACTTCCACCAACTCCAATTAGACCCCGCCACACAGAACGCCTTCCACTCCTCACCCCACACCCCCGTCTTCCGCGAGGATCATTCCCTTTGCCACTCGCTAGTTCGTGCCACATTCCCCACCAACCACTCCAGCAAAAGATGCTACACCTGCCGCACATCACTTCCCTCACCTCCATTTGTTGGTCCTAAACAATCCTTCCAAGTGAGACAGAGTTTCACCTGCATTTCCTCCAAGGTACTCTATTGCTCCCGATATGGTCGTCTTTACACTGATGAGGCCAAACGCAGGCTATGTGATCATTTCGCCAAGCTTCTCCGCCTGACCTGTAACAGCCAACCTAACCTCCGAGTCGCTGCCCATTTCAACTCCCCATCCCACTCCCCTCCAACATTTTTTCTCCTCGGCATCCTCCAGTATCGCAATGACTCAGAATACAAATGTAAAGAACAAAACTTTACCTTCCTCCCAGTCCGGAGGTCTCAACATTTAGATCTCCAATTTCAAATAACCTTGCCACTCATCTCCCACCTCCCCTTCCAGCTCCCACCTCCTCTCTTCCATACCAACTTCTGAACCTCCCCTCCAGCTACAAACCGGATTCATCCCTGCCATCGAACGACCAGGTCGTATCTACAACCAGTGTCCACCTACAGCCCACCATTCCGCGTCCACCCCACCCTCCTCCACTTTTTCCGCCGCTTCCCCTGTCCCACATCCAACCCTGAAGAAGGGTAATACCCGAAACGTTGACTGTTCTTTTGCTGCAGATTCTGCCTGGCCTGCTGTGTTCTTCCAGCCTTTTTGGGTCTGCCGGTTTATCGTGATGGTGGTTGGGGTAGAGTGATTGACACACTCAGTGTAATTTCAATGAAGCAGAAGTGGTGTGTCAATTTTAGCTTTGACACTTTCAGTTGATGTCTGCACGTGGACAGGCATTCGTAGGGGATGTTTGCAAATTTCTATTACGGTGGATTTTGCAAAAAAAAATTGTCATTTCAGCCTTAATTTGGAGGATTTTGCTCCTGAGTTTCACTGGTGACTATGCCTTCGACTACTTAGAACTGCTCTCCCTAAACATCTCTGCCTCTGTTGTTTTCCTGCGGCGAGGTAAAATCTACCTCATTATTTAGCCTAGATATGGCGCACCGTTTTGAAGTGCCTGTGACAAAAAAGATGTTTTACAAATGGAGGTTACTCGCTTCTTATGACAGAAAATGTTGCTTCTATATATAACCGAACAGACCGTTTTAACGATGTAACCCACTGAATTTTTCATCCCGCCACCATTTATACATAAGACCATAACACATAGGAGCAGAACTAGTTTGCTCCGACATTCAATGAGATCATGATCTGATGATGCCCAACTCCACGTTTTTTGTCTGTTCCTCAATAATCGTCATTCGCTTTATAGATCAAAATTCAGTATAGCTCAGCCTTGAATATACAGAAGCACTTAGTCTTCTCATTCCTCCGCTTTAACGAATTCAACAGATTCATGCCCCTCTGAGAGAAGGAATTTTTCTTCACCTGTGTTTTAGATGTGTAATCCCTTGTTATGAGATTGCCCCCCTCCCGTGCCAGACTGTCCCACAACGGGAAACAACCCGTTCACATCTACCTTGTCGAGTTTACTGCAAATCATCAACGTTTCAGTAAAGGAGGGCGGTCAATGTGATCATAGCTGATCATCTAACACAGTACTCTGTATCTCCTTTTGCCCCGCAATCTGTGATTCATTTAACCCTCGGAACTATATCTAACTCCTTTTTGAAAACATTCAATGTTTTGACGTCAATCATTTTTAATGGCTGAAGCCTCCACAGGCTCGCCGCTCACTGGCTGAATAAATCCATCCTCATCTCAGTCCTGATGGCCTACCCTGTGTACTTAGACTGTAAACCATAGTTCAAGAGTCCTCTGTCACCAGCAACATTTGGAGATTGATCAGCTACTATCCGCTTGGGATTATATGAACTGAAGTCAACTCAACTCCAATTCATTGTTTGGTTTAGTAACCAGTTATTTCATAGCCAGCAATGCCACATCTCATTATATATACAATTATTTAAAGTAACCTCTCAATATTTCTGAAGCACATTAAGATTTGCCTTGCTGCCTCATTTGGGTAAGGATCCATTTCACTCACCTAGAAGGACTGTTAAAATGCTCAAAATCCCAGTGCCTGCTCCCAGTTCAATGACTTTCTTCTGCGAGAAATCCATCTTCTGTTCCTCAAAGTACTGACACAAACCAAGAGCCTAACAAAGAAAGCAACCAAAATTATAACTGCTGCACCCAGGCGGTCCTGGCAAAAAAAAAAGCAGTGAAACTGCATCGATCAGTCTCTTCCACTGCTGGAGAATGAAGAATTTCCTGTTGATTTGTTCGATTCACTATGACGAATCCAGGATTCCGGGGATCAGTGGGAGCATTGTTCCGACTGTTTATCTATTTGTTGCTAACCTGTATGAACCCAAATGATTGAGGAATCGAACTCAAATCCCAATGTCCCTCCTACTACTGAAGATCAATAAAGTCCACTAAATTATACGTGGATAATAAAATCGTAGTTAATCCCCTGATTTGATAGCACTATTAGAATAGGCAACATCTGGGGCAAAGAGGTTGGAAATTGTGTTGGGGTACAATTCTCCTGATGATATTGGCCCACAGAGCTTCATGAATGCCCAGTCTTAAGTGAGTAGATCTGTTCAATTCGATATCATTTACAAGAGTGTCAGAACCACACAATACTAAAAAAAAGGTAGCATCAATATCAATAGGTGGAACTTCATCTCCACAAGGACTGGGTGAAGTTGTCCTTACGAATATTGTCATAGATAGCTGTATCTGCAACAGATGCAATAGTATCACATTGCTAGATAAGGTTTTTCTCTCTCTTGCTCGTTTCCTCACCACCCACCTCAGATTCAAGCCATCAGTGATGTCCATTAGGACTTGACCAACTCAATCATTGGTGGTGCTAATGAGCCACTTGTCATGATGGACATTGGAGATCCCTATGGAGAATACATTTTGTGCCCTTACCACCATCAGTATGTCCTCCAACTGGTTTTCTGAAGGACTGTTGATTCATCATCGAGAAAATGGATGCTGTTGTTGGAGTTGGGAGGTGTTGGAATGCCAAGTGGCAATCAGTTTACTTGGCTATTTTTCACTTGATTTCAGAAGATTTCATGATTTCCAAAAGCAATGTTAAGTACTCCCAAGCCAACTAGCTCCTGACTTTACACCATTGTGCCATCACCTCTGTATGATCCATCCTTCCACTAGGACAGGGCATACTTGGGGGTTCTGATGGTTGTGTCTGGCACTTTATTGGCAAGAAATAATTCTGTGACAATGATTACTTCAGTCTGTTGTTTGACTAGCATGTGGGAAACTCTTCCAAGTTTGGCCCTACTCTCCAGATGTTAATATTCCATGCACCCTCACTTCCATGACACTACGATTATAGTGTTCCATACGTCTTTACTAGAATCCATTCAATCGATCATTCTGTCATTTCTGCCACCTCTAACATGATGCCACCATCCAACATATCTTCCTGTCTTCTTCTCCCATTGCAAAGGCAATATTCCTTCCTCAACATTCTGGTCCACTCCCTCACTTACCCCAAATACCTCTCTCTTTCCTACTTTGCCTTCCCAAGCCATGACTAAAGATGCATCTCCCGTCCTTTCACATTTTCACTTCGATTAATCTAAATCCAAACATCCCTGCCAAGTGCACTATTTCTTTCAAGGTAGTTGAATTCATTGTTCACCATTTGATCTCCTCCACATTGGCGACACCAAATATAGACTGAGTGAATGTTTGGCTAAGCATCGCCTTTCTGATTGTAAGCACGACTCTGAGCTTCTTGTTTCTTGTTGTTTCAAATTTTCACCTTGCTCCCTTTCTAACCTTTCAGACCTCTGCCTCCTACAGTACTTCAGAGTTCCAATGTATCGTCAAGGAATCACATCTAATCTTTCATTCAATACTTTACAGCCTTCTAGGATGCCATTCAGCTCGACAATTTTACATCATGATCTCCACATTGATCGTATTTCAACATTTTGATGCTTCTGACTTTTTTTTGTATATTTATTTGTTTATTGCTACATTTATATTGAGACAGTCAAATCTGATCGGAACTTTGCTTTTGTTATGCATGACCACCCTCATTAGCGCTTGTGCTATGAAACCTTTTGTCATGTAATCTCTCCCGCGCGCCCCCCCCCACTCTATCTCTCCTTTACACCTCCTTTCACTTGCTGAAAATCTATTACACACCTGCATTTCCTCAATTCTGATGAAAGGTGGTACACGCCGCTTTTAGAGTCATAGAGTCAAAGGCCCTTTGGCCAACTTGTTCATGCCTCCCAGTTTTCACAATTAAACTAGTCCCATTTGGTTGCACTTAGTCGGTATCCCTCCACACCTATACCATCCATGTACCTGCCTAAATGTTTCTTAAATGAAGAAATTGTACTCGCCTCCAACATTACCTCTGGCAGCCCAATGCAGATGCTCACTATCCTCTATGAGAAAAAAAAATTGCCTCCCAACCCTTTTGTTTCTCTCCCTTCTCACTTTCAACTATGGCCTCTGGTTTGAGACTCCCCTACCAAGGGGAGTTGGCTATCTACCTAATCAATGCCTCTCATGATTTTATAAACCTCTATAAGGACACCATTCAAGTTCATATGTTCCAGGGAAAAAATGCCCCAGTCTATCCAACTTCTCCTTATTACTCAAAGCTTCTAGTCCAGGTAGCGTTCTAGCAAGTATTTTCCGCACTCTTTCCAGTTTCATAATATCCTTTCTATAGTAGTGCAACCAGAACAGTACTGCAAATCTTGCCTAACCAGTGTCTTGTAACAAGACATCCCAACCCTGCAAAATCCTTTGACCCGATTAAAGCAAGCATGCCGAGATCCTTCTTCATCACCTTTCTACCTGTGACTTCACTTTGAAGGAGCTATGAACCAGTGCTCCTCGATCTATTTGTTTTCTGACACTCTCCAGGGCCCCACCATTGACTGTGTAAGCCCTTGCCAGGCTTGTACTAGCAAAATGCATGCCTTGCATTTGTCAAAATTACGTTCCATCTGCCATTGCTCAGGCCACTGGCCCAGTTGATCAAGATCTCATTGCATCCTCTGTCCACTACACCACCAATCTTGGTATTGTCCACAAATCTACTTACCATGTCTCCTAAATTCTCATCAAAATCATTTATATAAATGATGCATAACAGTGAACCCTACACCAATCCATGTGGCACATTGCTGGTCACAGGCCTGCAATCTGAAAAGCTATCCTCTACCACCACCCTCTGTTTCTACTGTCAAGCCTTATTTGTATCCAATTGGTTAGCTCTGCTTAGATCCTGCAAGATTTAGCCATAGTCATCAACCTAACATGCTGTACTTCTTCAATGACCTTGCTAAAGCCCGTGCAAACAACGTCTATCATGCTACCATCGTCTACATTTTTGGTCACCCCCTTCAAACCACTGAATAAAATTTGTGAGACACGATTTCTCCTGCACAAAGCCATGCTGACTATCCCAAATGAATTGTTGCATCTCCAAATGCCTGTAGATCTTTTCTCTCAAAATCTCCTCAAACGATTTGCTCACCGGAGAAGTTAGGCTGACCTGTCTGTAGTTCCCAAGCATTTCCCCGTTGCCTTAAATAATGGCTCAACGTAAACCATATTCCAGTTTTCATGCACTTGACCCGTAGCTGTCAATGATACAAATATCTCTGCTAGAGGCTATGCGATTTCCTCCCTAGCCTCCCTGGGATATATTCCATCATATGCCAGGGATTTATCTTATTTAATGTGTTTTATCACTTCCAACACCTCCTCTCTGTCGTGTCGACTCTCTTCAAGACATCACTCTTTATTTCCGCAAGTTCCTTACATCCATGCCTTTCTCAATGGGAAATACTGATGAGAAATATTCACTTACGATCTCACCTACCTCGCCTGGCTCCTCGCATAGGCGATCTTGTTGATCTTTAAGAGGCCCTATTCTCTCACGAGCCACCCCTTTGCTCTTTGTGCACTTGTAAATTCTCTTTGGATTTGTCTTTGCCTTATCTACTAAATCCGTCTTGTGTTTCCTTTTAGCACTCCCGATTTCTCTCTTAAATGTACTTCAACATTTTCTGTACTCCTCCAGTATACTCCAACAGCCTCTTTACTCCTCAAGGCATTCACTTCATCCTTGGTGCCTAAACATAATATATGCCTCCTTTTTACTTGACCAGGGCCTCAATAACTCCAGTTAGTCATTGATACCATCTGATTTGCTCAGTATTTACAACATTTCCTGTTTTTTTGTCAAATGTGTAGCATATTTGGTGGTTTGCTTTTGTGTTTGTGTATTTTTTTCTATTCATTTGTGGGATGTGGGCATCACTGGCTGACCAGAATTTCTTGCCCATCTCTAGCTGCCCTTGGCAAGGTGATGTTGAGCTGCCTCTTTGAAGACCTGCTATTAGGGATGGATTTCCAGAATTTTGACCCAGCCACAGTCAAGGAATGCCAATGCATTTCCAAGTCAGTATGGTGAGTTGCTTGGAGGGGAACTTGGAGGTGGTGATGTTCCCATATATCTGATTCAGTTGTCCGACTAGGTAGAAGTGATCATGGGTTTGGAAGGTGTCATCTGAGGATCTTTGGTGAATTTCTTCAGTGCATCTTGTAGATAGTACATGTTGCTGCTACTGATCATCTGTGTTGGAGGGAGTGAATGCTTGTGGATGTAATGCTAATCAAGCGGGCTGTTTTGTCCCTGAATGATGTCAAGCTTCTTGAGTGTTGTTGGGGCTGCACATAACCAGATAAGTGGGGAGTATTTTATCACACTCCTGAAGTTATTGAAGTCACACTTCGCCAGGGAACAACTTCTTGATCTGTTTCTTCGAAGCGTGAGAATTATTGGGAAAAATTATTGGTCTCATTTCCGTTCCCGTTATTGTGGACGAATAAAGCAATATAATTTTTTTCTGTAACTAGCCATGGTCATGAATATCCATCCATCAGTTCAAACACAGGCATGAGACAAGGCAACAGATATTGGTGAGTTTTAGGAATCATAGCTCCAAAGATACCTAAAGATACCAATGGCTTCCCGAAGCATGTTACATTCAGCGTGTCTTATATTATTAATGTTTTTTATCAGAAAATATCATCTGAAAGTAATCTGACGTGCGCTTGAACAAAGCAACACTGACTGTTTCTGTCATTTCCTCAGGCAGATACTTCCATAAGTTTACCATTCGCTGGAAGTAAAGCTCCTGCAGCTTTATGAAAAATCACCTCTAATGAACGCTGCAACGGTCAGAAAGGCTCATTGTGCTATGATATATACCATCTTGGTTATTGTATATATTTTTTTAAAGCCAGTTGTAAGGGGAGGTATGCCGTTTATAGTGATGGAGCGGATTTTTTTTGGCAACAAGCAAGCTAAGTAACTTTAGTCTTCCCAATATTTAACTGGTGGAAGGTGGTAGTGGAGAATGCTGTGAGCAAATAAATCAAAGGCGGGTGATAGTTCGAAAAGGACGAGAAGCAAATGCTTTATTATTTGCTTTCGGTGTCACACTGTCATCTGTGACTTTGATAACAGGAAGAATATTATTAAGCTTGAAGAGGGTTCAGAAGAGATTTACCAGGACGCTGTGGGGAATGCAGGGTTAGAGTTATATGGAGCGGCTGAATAGTCTGCAACCTTTTTTTCACTGGAGCATAGGAGGTTGAGAGGTGACCTTATCAAGGTTCATAAAATCATGAGGGGCATGGGTTATGTGAATAACAGGTGTCCTTTCCATAGGTTGGGAGATTTCAAGGCTCGGGGAATATTTTTAAGGTAATGGGCAAAAGATTTTTAAAAGACAGGAGAGGCTTTTTTTTACACAGAGAGTGGTTCATATATAGAATAGCTTTTAGATGAAGTGATGGATGCAGGTACAGTTACAAGTTGTCGGAGGTGGGGTGGCAGTTTACAAAATCAAAATACTCGCAAATTTACTTTGATCAGATGTGATGACAGATGTGGTGGCAGAATTTCACTATTGCCATATGAGGCAGTATCTACACATTCATTTCTGTCAGATATTAACAGCGCGCGATTATTCTGTTAAGAATTCATTTTAATGAAAGCATTTATCTGGCAATCTGTCTGTGTGAAGTTGCCATAGTTTGTAATGTTACTGTTCAGTGAGGCAGTTTCGTTCAGCCCTCCTGAGAAGCATTTGGGCTCAGGCTAAATGTGTGATTGAGACATATTACCACTTGCCTGCAGTTGCTTCCCCATGAAATACATTTGACAATTAAGAAACTGCTATCAACTTACTGCATCCCAGACCACAGTTCCAAACTCTGTGTGAACTATCGGCTTCAAAGCGATTTCTAAAATGAAACCACACACTGGGTAGATGAGCTTGTACTTCAAACTGTCAGCTTCTGCGGAAACGTGAGTCATTGGTTTCTTCAACATGGAGATTATCTTGCTTTCTGACATCCTGGTGGATAAACCCTGATCTTCAGCAACCTTGCAAGTTGTGGCCAGTCTACAGTTGGGTCTACTTTCACCCTTACCTGTAACCTGTATTTTTAAAGAAAATTGAAAATAGTGAATCATAACCACAAGAAAGTTCATTTCATCATTTTTCAACAATCTGTACACTACACCTGGGTAATTCAGATAGTTCGAATAGATTATCTATGTCCAAGTTTAGTCTCCATAAAATCGCACTGGTTTCCAAGTAACGCAGTAATATTTCCTCTCCTTAGCGCCTGGAGACCCTGGCTGACCTGCTCGGGGCATGTTTGAACGAGTCAATTAAAAATATCTATATTCAACTTCTCACTGCTTACGAACACTGGAGTTCAAATGTTTGAGCTAGACATAAAATGGTTGCAAAGCACAAGACCCGCACAATATCTAGTTCGATTTAAGATGACGCATTTGAGTCCTTAAACAAAAACAGGAATTGTTGGTAAAGCTCAGCAGGTATGGTAGCATCTGTGGAAAGAAATCAGAGTTAACGTTTCGGGTCGAGTGACTTTTCCTCAGAGCGGAGGAAGGGTCACTCGAACCGTACTGCTAACTCCGATTTATCTCCGCAGGTGCTGCCAGACCTGCTTTTTCAACAATTCCTGTTTTGATTTCTGATTTACAGCATCCACAGTTCCTTTAGTTTTTACTTCTCACTGTGCCTGCCTATGACTCTCAATAGGCACTGAAATCAAGATGTTGTCTCAAATGTTTTCCACACAATTGGTCATAGGATCTAGGAGCATAGAGTTTCTACCAAACAGAAAGAGGCCCCGAGGGTCCAAGCTGTCCACCCTAGCCTTCATCTGTTCTATCCTCATTTTCCAGAACTTGGCCCATAATCTTGCACACTGCTGTATTTCAAGTGCTTGTCGAAATATTCTTAAATGATTTGATGATTCCCGCCTCTACCACTCTTCAGATATTGAGTTCCACCCTCTGGATGAAAAAAAAGTTCAGCAAATCCCCCGGACTACCCTCTGCTTCCTGGCACTAAGATAAATTTTGGTCAAAATTGAAAAATTGCCCTGATCCCATGGGCTCTTAGCTTCTTCATCAGTCTGTTCTGCAAACCCTTGTCCAAAGCCTTACTAAAGTCCATGCAGATTAGATCAGCTGCACTGATATCTGCACACCTCGTCACCTTCTCGAAAAATGAATCAACTTTGTTAGACATGCGTGGTCCCCTTACAAAGTCATGCTGACGATCTGTTCTTAATCCTTTCTTCTCCAAATAGAGATTAATTACGCCCCACACATCTTTTTCCAATAGTTTGTCCACAGCAAATGTTAGACTCACTGGCTTGTAGTTTTCTGGTTTATCCCTACCACCGTTCTTGAACAATAGTATCACATTAACTGTCCTCCAGTCTTCTGCCATCTCTCAGAGGGAATTTGAAAATTAATACCAGGGCCTCTGCAATCATCTCCTTTGCCTCCCACAGCAGCCTTGAATATGTCTCATCTGGGCGTGGGTATTTATCACTTCCAAGTTAACTAAAACCATTAATAGCTCCTCCATCTCAATGCTAACACATACTACTTTAACCACGTAGTTCAAAGTTATACTGCTTTTGATTCATTCTCTGCATTGATTGGACACGTTACTCTTGACTCCATGGTAATTTCATGGACTCACTTAGTTGATCCTTTATTCACTTATACATTGGCAGTATGCAAACAAATTTACCCCCAGTAAACTGATCTTCCTTTGTTCATTTTACGCATTTATTTTATTTATTTCATTCTATAAATTCTAAAGGTTGTCTCCCAGTTCTGCTTTCTCTTTTAGCTTGGCGTAACCGGTAAATTGTAAAACATTGCATATAGTGCTTCAGTCCATATGGCTTTGGATAATTAGAAACAAGTTATTGCACCACTGAACCATTTAAACCTTCTGCAGATGCGAGCTCTATTTATGTTCTTTCCTCACTTATTTAGTCTTTTATCCATTCTCAGCGCCTTGGCTGAATTCAGACAGGCGTGAGTTTAAATGAACAGAAATTGGGTTAAACAATTTCTTAAATCCTTCTTGCAGTTCAAAATGCATTACATCAGTGGCGTTAATAATGATCCAATGCGATTTTTTCAATTGTTCACACTCATTGAGAGGTGAGATTAGGTATTGCCCCTCTGAACCTAAACTGTGGTAAAAGTGACGTAAATATGCATCCGTTCTTGAAATTGATTCACAATACTTCATCCATAACAATTTGCGCTTGTAGATATTTTCTAATGAACTGTTCAGAGCTCCTGTGACACGTCTCCAGGCCAGTTGGAACTTGAACCTCCTGACGCTGAGGTAGAAACAATTGCTTCCCCATCCGCGCGCCCCGACCTCAAACCCAAGCCCAGGCACCACCACCACAAGAGCCCAAACTTGCATTTATATGACGAATAAGACAAACGTGGCTCCTCCCAGAAGTATATTCTAACAGTTCACAGAATAAAAGGAAGGGAAACATCAGGCTGGTCTGATAAAATCCTGAACAACGAATTGAGAGTTAATTGAATGCAGTTGAAGCAAAATTGTTCGAGTTTAACATCTGCAGGTTGAAAATACAAGCATCAGAGCTGGGCGCCAGCTGGATTAAAGAAAAGAAATTGAGGGTTCCAATTCTCAGAACGTTATTGGCCTGGCAATTGTCACAGAGATGGCGAAGATTCAGTGAAAAAATGATTTGAAATGGAGAATGACAAATCTAAATTTGAGTTGATGGCGGAAGAGAAACTAGTTTGGTGATGGAGAAAGAAGACTTGGTGCAGTTGGCAGACTGTGGAAAATCGAGTATGGCATAAGGATGGTGGCCAAGGTATCAGCAGGAAATGGACGATTCTGCGGGCAGGGCGGCAAATTCTGCAAATGTCATAAACGTAGAACAAGAGGCTGAGCAGGGCGTGCTGGATGTCCTGATGTCAGGTATTACGGAAAATCTAGAAACATTTTCATTGATTTTTTGTAACAGAAAGCTTATTCAATTTTTTTTGTCTAATCAACTGTAATGGACATGATGTGCACTCCACAAGGCACTACTCCATCTCCAACATTTAAAAGCCAAACCGAAGACGGAAGTGGAAGACAAGAGAAACATATGGATTAATGGTGAAAGGCAGCAACGTGGATTTGAGGATTATGAGATTATCCTAATTATCTGATTAAACGGTGGAACAAACTCGATCGGCTAAATGGGCTATTTCTACGTTTCATGGTCTTGGAGCTATTTTCCTAATCAACCTAATCAGCAACGTTATTATACACTTCTACAGCAGGTGGAACTTGAATGCAGGACTAAAGCACTTCACAGGTAGGAACTTTACCACTGTGCCACAAGACTGCAGAGTTTATAGCCTTACGGGCAGGTTGATGGATTCCAGTCGTGCAGACGCCTCCATTCGCTGATCACTGTGTGGTGTGAGGCGGAGGACAGATAATTTCCCTGACAACAGAAAGAAGAAGCCTGCAACTGAACTGGGGTGTTAGAGATAATAAAGTGTGGAGCTGGATGAACACAGCAGGCCAAGCAGCATCTCAGGAGCACAAAAGCTGACGTTTCGGGCCTAGACCCTTCGTCAGATAGGGGGATGGGGTGAGGGTTCTGGAATAAATAGGGAGAGAGGGGGAGGCGGACCGAAGATGGAGAGAAAAGAAGATAGGTGGAGAGCCTGACTCACTGGAGGTCGGAGATCAGCGGCAAAGTATGTTGTTACACTGTCAGTTTCAATATTTGTTCGTGGTTTAATAACATTGATCTGCATCTTGCTGTATGCTTCCCCACTCTTTCTTTCAAACACTTTCGATCACAATAAATCTCACATCCATGTAGCTCGCAGCAATCTATTTTGCTCTCCATCTGCCCCATTCCCATCGATACATTCTCGACCCCGATTGCAATTCTCTGTTTTGAACTGTGCACATTGTACTCATTCATAGGCCACGTAAATATTGTCTTGCAAGGGTTCTTGTAGTGCAGTGGTAGAGGCCACCTCTGGGCCAGAAGGTCAGGGTTCAAATCCATCCTCCCATGTAATGTGTCATTACGTGCCCGAGCAGATTAACTGAAAATGGCTACCTATATCTTTCTGCAGAAGAGAGCAAAGAATGCCAGTGAGGTTGGAAGAACGGAACATAACGCAATACCTAATTGACAACTGTAGAGGACGTTGCTTGGCAAAACACGGGAATTTCGAATAATTTACTGGTGGAAATGTTGACCTAAGTAGTTGCCAATCTTCGTGACGCAATTAAGACCAGCCGTTCCGTCCAATGGCACCCAGCCATGCCGTCTTCATTTCAACTACGTCACAATACCACATTCTTTGCAATATTAAAAAAACATAGCCCGACTTCGCCTCGGTAAATGTATGACTTTTTGATCCAATGGGTTGAATATTTATTGCAATGTTTTCATGAGATTGATTCAGCCTTCCTCAATTGCAATCACTTTCCCTTCACTCGCGAATCCAAGGCTAGCTCTGGAAACTCGTGAAAATGACATGAAACTCGTAAATATTTTCGTAATGTACAACTAACATTTATTTTGGATTCGCCTTACTGGAGGGGGCTACATGCAGTTGTTAAGGTACAAGAATGAAACCCAGATGTTGAAGGGCTGGAGCCTTGTTTCCAGCATACCATCAACATTCAGAGTTCTGACTTCCCTCTGGACACTGCAGAACAGATGATCTGAAATTATCAGTGACTGTATGTTTCCTCTAGTCAGTATGTTCCATTCTCAAATAGGATTAATTTCCGAAAACTGTGTTCCTTGTCATGTCCCTGTCCAATTTCTTGATTTAAATCTCACTCCACCGTAAGGAAAACAACCCAGAATTGGAGAATTTGTATCAAGCGTTCCATGATTAGAAACACCAATGGTGAAAGCGGGACAGATCGATGAACAGGACAGCGAGACGTCAAAGACAAACATGATGTTAACCAAAGATTAAAGACCATAGCAAACAAGCAAAAGTGTGATAATACTTAAGGAGAAATTGTGCAAAAGAAATAGGAAATATTTTTTCCATTAATATATATTCACATCTCTGTAATAGAATGGCAGCAGGGCGGGGCTACAATAGTGATGGATATACGTTGTGAATATCAATGAACAAACTTTGATTTCCCATCATATTGAATTAAAATAAATTCTGCAATTTGCCACTTAGATTATTCTAAAATGTTTAAACTCATGTCACCCTACCAGAAACTGGGAAAATTGATATCTCCGTTCGACACTGTCGCTGTGCCCCACACACGAGCAATGAAACAAACCAACAATCGAGAGTCAGACAACGATGTGTGACTTGAAATTGATCAACAATATTTCAAAGCAAGAGGTTGTGTCACATTATCGCGAGGAGACAAGCAACCTATAAAAATCAAGACGCCAACAGAGAGCTGGGAGAGCACTTGTTCTTGGTGCTGATGTTTTGGGAGCCGTGCCATATTATTCGCTACAAAATGGGGCTTATAAAGTGTGATCAATTACTATGCAGCAAAGGTGCGGGAGATAGCCAGAGAATGTGACAGCGTTAGCGATCACTGTAAAAACGTACTGCAGTGAAAATAACAGAAACAGTTGCAGGTAGTTGAGGAGAGCGTGAGAAGGAGCAACAGAGACATTCGGAGACGTAGGCGGGGAGGCAGGCCGCAGCGACATACATTGCCTAGGAGAGACAGATGTTAAAAGAAACATATGATGAAAAGATCCTAACTGTGCACAGAACTTGAGGAGCTGAATCAAGCAGAGATCGGAAAGGGACAGAAACTTGGGAGACATCCCAAAATTCCTTCTTCCAAGATAGAAAGTCACTTTATTCTCTAGGGTATAGCAGAAAGTTGAGGGTCTGAAATAGCATCCTACAGAGTAAGGGCAGCCTGGTGGCTCAGTGGCCTCAAACCGCCAGGGATCCGGATTCAAATTCACCCTCAGACGACTGGAGTTTGCACAAGTTTCCTCCCACAGTCCAAAGATGTGCAGGTTAGGTGGATTGGACATGCTAAATTGCCTGCAGTGTTCAGGGATGTGTAGGGTAGATGGGTCTGATGGGATGTTCCAAGGGTCAGTATGGGGACTCGTTGGACAGAATGGCCTGTTCCACACTGTAGGGATTTGATGATTAGAAATAAAAGCAAGAACGGGACTTTAGGTAAGTGTGAGGTGCTGCATTTTGGAAAGCCAAATCAGACAGGACTTAAAACACTTAATAGTAAGCTTCTGGGGAGTGTTGCTCAATAAAGAGATCTTGGAATTCAGGCTTATAGTTCCTTAAAAGTGGAGTCCCAGATAGACAGGTTACTGAAGAATGCGTTTGGTATGCTTACCTTTATTAGTAAGTGCATTGAGTACAGGAGTTGGGAGGTCATGTTGCAGCTGTACAGGACATTGGTTAGGCCACTTTTGGAATACTGTGTGCAATACTGGCCTCCCTGCTAATGGTGGCATGAAACTTGGAATGGTTCAGAAAAGATTTACAGGGATATTGCCAGGTTTGGAGGCTTTAAGCTGTAGGGAGAGGCTGAAAAGTCTGAGGCTATTTTTCCTGGAGTGTTGGAGGCTGAGGGGTGACCTTATAGAGGTTTATAAATTCATAGGGTAGTAGCCAAAGTATTTTCCCCAGTGTGGTGAGTCTGAAACTAGAGGGCATAGACTGAAGGTGAGAGGGGCAAGATTTAAAAGGGAAAAATGGGGCAACATTTTCACAGAGGGTGGTATATGTATGGAAAGAGCTGACACAGGAAGTGGTGGAGGCTGGTACAATTGCAACATTCAAAAGATATCTGGATAGGCAAATGAATAGGAAGGGTTTAGAAGGATGTGAGCCAAGCATTGGCAAATGGGACTACATTAGTTGAGGATATCTGGTCTGTATTGATGAGTTGGACCGAAGGCTTCATTTCCATGTTGTACGTCTCCATGACTCTATGACTCTATACCAAATAAGGCATGGGATATGAATATAAAGCAGAAAGGAAATGTTGATTAGATTATGGAACAGAGTAATGATGCAAATCCAAGAGAGAAAAATCGCAGGGTGGATCTGTGTGGTAGTAAGAATAACTGGTAGAAGCATGAAGATATGTTAAGGTAACAAATGTTTGAAGAATATACGTGCATGAGAGAACCATTTCCATTGAAATGGTTTACATGTACCGATTATAGAAGGTAGCAGGAGAGGTGGGAGGACCAGTTGGTAAAGCATACAGCAGGCTGGGATTTATTAATAGGATACAGAGTACAAGAGCAAAGAGTTGTTGTTGAATCTGTGTAAGTCACGTCTTTGACATCAGCTGGGTTATTGTGTCCATTTATGGGTGCCAAACTGTAGGAAGGATGTGATTTTTGGAGACAGTGCAGGAGAAATCCACCAGAATGGTTCTTGGGCTGAGTTATACATTGCAAAAGTCAGGACTATTCCTCTTGGAGAAAAGAAGCCTAAGAGGAGATCTAATAAAACTTTTCAATTTATGAAGTGTTTTAATAAAGTATTTAGTGAGAAACATTTCCTGGTCATTAAAGGATCGAGGATGAGAGGCCACCGATTTAAAAGGATTTGTAAACTAAGCAAGAGTGATGTGTGATGGAAAATTTTTTCTCAGACATGAGAAATTTGAATCTGGAATGTGCTGCCTGGAAATGTGGAAGAAACAAGATCAATTCAGCATTCAAGGGGGAATTATTTAAGTAGAAAAAAGTATTGGGAAAAGGTAGCAGAATGACACTAAGCCATTTTACACATTTTCACAGCCAATGCAAACAAAATTAGCTAATTACATCCCTTCAATTGTATCACCATTAATCTTCAGTGCAAACCTTGTCTGTGATATGTGCACATACAACTTAGCTATTTATGATTCTGGTAATCAATGCTGTACTCCTCCCATCATTGTATGTTACTGGGATTCTATACTCCAAATATCATTGGAAGAGGTTTTTTTTAACCACAACATAGCTGCAACCCTTTGTATACCAGCTGTCTTTAGTTCAAGGCTAACATTAACGACCTAATCTCACAGCATTTCAGTAATCCCTAACCTCTTAACATTTGAAAATACTTTGATGTAGTATTAATTAGCTGTGCTTTTCATGTTACATATCATATGCACCAACTTTGGCAACTCATTCAATGAACATTCCTATTAATATCTCTGCTCCAAAATTCCATTAGTAATACATCACTTGATGTTGCAAGTAAATTTGGATGTACTTCTGTATATTCCTTTATTGAAGTAAACAGTGGATTGTTTGACAATCTTAACCAATTTTGTGAATTAGAACATATTGATTCTCCCTGTTCTTTGTCTCTAATTCATAGATGCCAAAAAAGATCTCACTGAGTGAGATTAAGTTAATTGATACTTACCCAAGATGGTCTGGTGAAGCCTTGAAGACAGAAGGTGACCCACATTGCAATCATTGTATTGAACCATTTTCTTTGAAGGGAATCCTGAATTTTTTTGCCTCAGTTAAGAAATTAGTTAAGATAATACGAAACAGTGTCATATTCAGCATTGACTTTGGGATACAGAATGTTATGTACTCTCAACATAGTTAATATTGATAGGTTCTAAGAAGGGATCAATAGTCTGCTCCCTACTGAGCATACAGCCCAGAATACTAATATTCATTGACCCTGTGTCAGTCTTCTGTTAATCAACTGAAGTACTAATAACATAGCATTGTTTGAGAAAGCACACATCATTGATTTACATCCATTCAGAAATACATGCTTGGTTACAAATTCAAGGCTGAATAATTAGATAAGAGTGTTTCTAAAAGTTATTTTGTCCTCTTGCTGCAATTCTTACGTTAAGAACATTGATGTTAATCCATATTGCTAATAAGGAAATAGTTACAAAAGCTAAATAATGTAATTTCTAGACATCTCAAATGAGAACATAAAAAAACACAATAAACCATAAGAGCAGAAGTTCATGACAAAACCCATCAAGTCTGTTCCATTATTCCATTAGATCATGGCTGATATGATAATTCTAAAGTCTATTTTCCTATCATTTCAAAAACCTTTGTTTTCCTTACTGATTAAAAATCTGTCTATATCAACCTTGAAACCCCCAGCCTACAGTCCTCTGTGATAAGAATCCTATTGATTCACTACGCTCTGACAGAAGAAATTCATTCTAACCTCTGCCTTAAATGTTGACCCCTTATCCTGAGATTATGCCCTCTGATCCTAGACTGCCCCACAAGGGAAAACAACCTTTCCACATCTACCTTGGTAACTCTACTAAAAATCTTAAATGTTTCAATAAAGTTGCTTTATGAGTACAGATCCAGCTTCCTCAACCTCTCTGCATACAACAGTACTTTGGTGCCTGGTATCAGCCGAGTGAAATTTCTCTAGACTGCCTCCAATATTAGTATATCTTTTTTTAAGTAAGGGGTCCAAACATGTTCACAGTATTCCAGTTGTAATCTAACAAGCGGTTTGTGTAATTTTAGGAAAATTTTCTTACTTTTAAACTCAATTCTCTTTGAAATAAAGGCCTACATTCCATCATCTTCCCTAGTACCCACTAAATCTAATGACTTGCCATTCATAGATACACCCTCCCAAATCCTTCTGTTTTGCAGCCTCCTGCAGTTTTGCTCCATTTAAATAATACGCATCTCCACTGTTCTTCCTACCAAAGTGCACAACTGCACATTTTTGTGCATTACATTGCATCTGTAAAGTTTGATGGAAATTATAGAAGAACTCAGCAACTAGGCAACAAACATGGAGAAGCAAAGTCAACATTTCAGTCAGATTACCTTTGATTAGACAAAATGTTTTTGAAAGATATTTTGCTTCCTCTTTGCCCTCTTTCTTCCTATACTTGTATCTTGGCTGTTCTTCTTTTCATTGCTCTCCTATTCTTATTATTTCTTTTACTTTCACCACTCTTTTATTCTCCATTCTGATTTCCATCTGAAAGACAAATTCAATTTTGAAGCAAAGTTAGACAAATTTTTGATCTACAAGTGAGTTAAGACTAATAAGGGGAGGCTGGAAAGTGGTGTTATTTGCTATTACTTGCCATTTTTTAAATTCATGAATGTTATTTTAAAAAGTGTATTAAAACAACATGAGTATGATGTGCTATTTAAGCGCGCAAGGAAGGAATGTCTGAACACCTGTCTACTTGTTATTATGTCCTGAGGATAGCAACCTCTTCCTTATTATTGTATCTCTGTATCTTTACTTTCATCATACTGTTTGTCAATATCTTGTCATCTTACTGTCTTTGTCACTTCACCTACCTATGACCCTTACTCTTACAGGTTCTATCCCCCGCTCTCTAAATGCTTCTGTTTTCTTTCAATGATCTCTACCTGTAGCCTAATCATCTGTGATAATAAAATGTGAGGCTGGATGAACACAGCAGGCCAAGCAGCATCTCGGGAGCACAAAAGCTGATGTTTTGGGCCTAGACCCTTCATCAGAGAGGGGGATGGGGAGAGGGAACTGGAATAAATAGGGAGAGAGGGGGAGGCGGACCGAAGATGGAGAGTAAAGAAGATAGGTGGAGAGAGTGTAGGTGGGGAGGTAGGGAGGGGATAGGTCGGTCCACGGAAGACGGACAGGTCAAGGAGGTGGGATGAGGTTAGTAGGTAGCTGGGGGTGCAGCTTGGGGTGGGAGGAAGAGATGGGTGAGAGGAAGAACCGGTTAGGGAGGCAGAGACAGGTTGGACTGGTTTTGGGATGCAGTGGGTGGGGGGGAAGAGCTGGGCTGGTTGTGTGGTGCAGTGGGGGGAGGGGACGAACTGGGCTGGTTTAGGGATGCAGTAGGGGAAGGGGAGATTTTGAAACTGGTGAAGTCCACATTGATACCATATGGCTGCAGGGTTCCCAGGCGGAATATGAGTTGCTGTTCCTGCAACCTTCGGGTGGCATCATTGTGGCACTGCAGGAGGCCCATGATGGACATGTCATCTAGAGAATGGGAGGGGGAGTGGAAATGGTTTGCGACTGGGAGGTGCAGTTGTTTGTTGCGAACTGAGCGGAGGTGTTCTGCAAAGCGGTCTCCAAGCCTCTGCTTGGTTTCCCCAATGTAGAGGAAGCCGCAACGGGTACAGTGGATGCAGTATACCACATTGGCAGATGTGCAGGTGAACCTCTGCTTAATGTGGAATGTCATCTTGGGGCCTGGGATGGGGGTGAGGGAGGAGGTGTGGGGACAGGTGTAGCATTTCCTGCGGTTGCAGGGGAAGGTGCCGGATGTGGTGGGGTTGGAGGGCAGTGTGGAGCGAACAAGGGAGTCACGGAGAGAGTGGTCTCTCCGGAAAGCTGACAGGGGAGGGGATGGAAAAATGTCTTGGGTGGTGGGGTCGGATTGTAAATGGCAGAAGTGTCGGAGGATAATGCGTTGTATCCGGAGGTTGGTAGGGTGGTGTGTGAGAACGAGGGGGATCCTCTTGGGGCGGTTGTGGCGGGGGCGGGGTGTGAGGGATGTGTTGCGGGAAATACGGGAGACGCGGTCAAGGGCGTTCTCGATCACTGTGGGGGGAAAGTTGCGGTCCTTAAAGAACTTGGACATCTGGGATGTGCGGGAGTGGAATGTCTTATCGTGGGAGCAGATGCGGCGGAGGCGGAGGAATTGGGAATAGGGGATGGAATTTTTGCAGGAGGGTGGGTGGGAGGAGGTGTATTCTAGGTAGCTGTGGGAGTCAGTGGGCTTGAAATGGACATCAGTTACAAGCTGGTTGCCTGAGATGGAGACTGAGAGGTCCAGGAAGGTGAGGGATGTGCTGGAGATGGCCCAGGTGAACTGAAGGTTGGGGTGGAAGGTGTTGGTGAAGTGGATGAACTGTTCGAGCTCCTCTGGGGAGCAAGAGGCGGCGCCCTTCCTCCCACCCCAAGCCGCACCCCCAGCTACCTACTAACCTCATCCCACCTCCTTGACCTGTCCGTCTTCCCTGGACCGACCTATCCCCTCCCTACCTCCCCACCTACACTCTCTCCACCTATCTTCTTTACTCTCCATCTTCGGTCCGCCTCCCCCTCTCTCCCTATTTATTCCAGTTCCCTCTCCCCATCCCCCTCTCTGATGAAGGATCTAGGCCCGAAACGTCAGCTTTTGTGCTCCCGAGATGCTCCTTGGCCTGCTGTGTTCATCCAGCCTCACATTTTATTATCTTGGAATTCTCCAGCATCTGCAGTTCCCATTATCTCTCATGCCTAATCATCTGTGTTGTACATCTCATCCCGACTCCCAACATCTCACCTTGATTAAGGCAAATCCTGTGTCCAAAATCAACACAGGTTCCCAATCATCTGCAATTTTTGAGTTGGCTGGTTGTGATCTCACAGTGTTGTGTATATTAGCCACACTTCAAATCATGCTGCGAAATGTCAAATGACATTGTTTGATCTAATTGTTTCATATCTTGACTCAATAAAAATATGCAGAGCATTTAAAAAACTACGCAGATATAGAAAATTCTCCTGATCTGCTTTAGCCTTTCCACTCTGATTTATATTCATATTAGAAATCTTTTAATACATTTTCTCCTCAGAATGAACTGGGTGTAGAGCCCATAAGTAGATAAAGCACACAGAACAAAATTGCAAAAGGACACAAGGTCCTGAAATAAAGATGGATGGAGAAATGTCCTATGGGCAAACTAAAATACAGCAATCAACAGTGAGACTATAGTTACAAAAGGTCATAGATCATAGAATCCCTACAGTGTGGAAACAGGCCCTTTGGCCCAACAAGTCCATGCCAACCATCCCAGAACATCCCACCAAGACCCATCCCCCATAACCCAAATTGGCCATAGTGTCCAGAGATGTGTAGATTAGGTGGGTCAGGAGAAGAAATAAAAAATGATAAAGGCAAACGTGAGATCACATCAGAGTAAACTAACAGAGATAAAAAGTGAAGATGGTGCAGGAGATACAGAGAAACATTTTTAGTGTTCCTTTTAAATATGTTGTATTTGATTATTAAAATATGCATCCATATGTTTTGTAACAGTATTATTTAAATATGTCAGTGTAATTGTATAACACTTTCAAAGAATGAACAAAGGCTTGATGTGCTGATTGGTCTCCATCTATGATTTTTTGCTTCAATGAGAAGTTGAATTAAAGCCCGAGGATAAAGAACTACATATTAGATATAACAACATAAAATGGGGAAAAAAGTAATTTCTTCAGTTCTTGAAGCTTGTTTGGTAAGTCAGTGAGATTGTGACTGATCTACCTTAAATCCACCACCAAATGATGTTCCGAAATCTCTTAATTTCCTTAGTATCCAGAGATCTGCTGGCTGCTTTTGTGAGTTCAATTCAATACTGGTCATATGCAGTTCACTGGGGTAAAGAATTCCCAATGATTAGAGTGATGAAAATGTCTCCTCACCTCAGTTGTAAATGGCTGTTTCTTCGAACTTAGAAACAAGTAGAACAAATTACCCAACTAAGTGAAACATTTTCTCTGCATTAACCCTGTCAAGCACTTGAGAATTTTAACTGCTTCAATTATATTCCTGTTCTTACCTCTAATATCTGGGAAATATTGATTTAGTCGACTTAATCTCTTCTTTTTTGAAAAATCCCTCATCCCAGGAACCACTGCAAAGACCCATGTTTCACTTTCTCTGGAGCAAGTTTACCCCTGTTTAGCTAAGGAGACCAAAACTGTAAACAGCACATCAGCTGTGGGCCACATTAATTTCCTTCCTCTTATACGCCACTCATTTTGTAACAAAAGCTAATGTGCCACTTGCATGTTTATTGCTTGATGCCATTGATTCCAGGTACCCAAATCCTAAATGTGATGCTATTCTTGATGTCTTGTATGATTCTGATGTCATCTGTCACTATCATATTAGTTTCTACCAAACTGGCAACCCTTTGCTTAGGTACCTGGATCTTCCAGCTTTGATTTTCTGCATCTTGAAATCCCTTCAAGCAACTTACATTGTTTATACTAGCTAAATTCTGACATCTGGAGATCACTTCTAATTGCCTGCACCTCTGTAAATCCTTCTTTCTATAATTTACATTAAAAATGTTATCTTCTCCTATGCCTTAAGTTACTTTCCCAGTTTCCCCATCATCAATAGTGATTTTTTTTTAAAATTCAACACTATAAACTGCCTTCCGGTTGTTTCTTTTCTGTTCAAGGTACCATATTGATGCGTGTTGTTTGGGCAGCTGAATTGAGCGTGCATAAATAAAATTATAGAATCAGAAAGACATGTAGTTCTAGTGTCTTTATTGCTTCAAGATGTCCCAATCCATGTTACAGCAGTGAAGTATTTCTCAAAGTGTATTCTCATCTTGCAGTAAAATAATTACGATTTTATGAGTTATTGCGCGTGGATAATTAAGTCTGTATTGTGTATTCAACACAGTGAGAGGATGAGCATTTTAGCTCACCAGTCAATGCAATTTCATTCGCAATGTGTCAACAACAAAAAGGGAATTATCCTAGCTCAGAAGATAAAATGCATTTCGATTTCCAAAACAAAACCAATAAAGTTCAAGGAGCGCAGCTATTTCATCGATTCGGAATTGTGACGATTCAACTTAAGGTCCAAGGATGGCTAAGGACAATTACGATGCTAGATCACGCAAATAACTCAAATTCAGAAACTGCATATCACATGGGCAAACTCATAGTGCGAGCAGAATTTTAACAGAAATGATGGAATGAGTTGGACAAAATATTTAACCAATAAATGTTATGAAGAATGGGACATTACTGAAATTGGAAAAATATATGGGTTGAAATACTGCCGGTATTGATATAGAAAATAATGAAACTGAGGGAGATCGAGGTCCCTTAATGGAACGAATGCCCAGCAGCCATTGACAAAACAAATATGTTGTCGAATCTTGGGGTCTAAAGTAGATGATGTAGGTGGAATTGATTATGAAAGTCCAACATACTACATGGACTATCTTGGTATAATATATTAAAATATGGCTTCCAAGAAGCAAGAGAGGCAGTCATACACAAGAGGCTTCAATGGGCAGGGTGAATCGCTTGCTTTAAAAAAAAATCACTTAATCCGGACTTTGCAATCATCGTTTAGTAACCCAGAATTTGGTTTGCATTAAACTGCAGGTGTAAACCCAGGGGGCAGAGTGAAACTGTTAAGAGCAAATTGGGGTGGATGTCATCTGTGCAGTCAGAGAGATCTGTAAGTGAAATAAATTTGTAATTGGAAAATGTAATCCTTAATTTGAAACAAAAACAGAAATCGCTGGAGAAACTCAGCAGGTCTGGCAGCGTATTGTGGAGAAAAAAAACAGTTCTGAAGGGTGACTGAACTCTAAGAATTTCTCTCTCTACTGATGCTGCCGGACCTACCGAGCTTTTCTTGCAATTTCTGTTTTTCTCTGTTTTGTTTTATTGGCGAGTGCTGACATTTATCTCGATTTGCCAGCGTTTGAAGTTCTACGATTTTCCGTTGACTCATCTGCGAAATGTTGAACAGTTTCAGCACAGCAAGGTCAACATCTCAAGTTGCTCGTTATTAAATGTAATTCCTGTTGATTGGTAAGTATATTTCTTTTTGTTCCGCGATACACTTTCAATGATAAAACAAAAAGTGTTCTGCTTGGACCAAATGTTCCAGTTTTGTTGGACTGCCTGTAAGTCCTACTGCTGTCAATGTTACTGCTATGTTTCTATGTAGATCCTCGGAAATGGCGTCTTTAGCTAGGTCCCAATTAAATCATAAATGGCAGAACGGCTTTCTTGAAGCGCTGAAGTCTTCGAAGTTGTACGCAGTGGTGTTAAGGGAGGGAGTTCCAGGATTTTAATCTAGCAGCCTATTAAACCGCTGATGCACTATTCCCTCATGCAGTGTCTTCTTTTAAATTATTTTTTTCCTACCCAGAAGTATTATCCCACACAACCGAGCGACCGCCCTTTAAGCAATATGTAAAAAAACAGAAGTTGCTGCAAAAGCTCAGCGGGTCTGGCAGCATCTGTGGAGAGAAATCACAGTTAATATTTCAGGTCCCGTGACCCTTCTTCAGAATTGATGCTAGTTAGGAAAATGTTGGTTTATACGCAGAAGATGGGCTGGGGGATGGAGTAAGGACTAAACCACGGATGGGGATAGAGCCCAAAGAGATAAAAGGCAGTTGCAGGCTCAAAGAAGTTGATTATGATTTGACTAGGAGGGTAAATAGCTGTCAATGGAGACTGTAAATCACTTACAATCTGTAATGACAGGCTATGAGACAACACAGCCTGGTGTGTGGGATAGGGGGCTAGGACATGGCAGAGTTCAGGCCCAGAAATTATTGAACTCAATTTTGAGTCTGGAGGGCTGCAGGGTCCCCAAGTAGAAAATGAGGTGTAGTTCTTCCAGCTTGTACTGAATTTTGCTAGAACACTGCAGCAGGCCTGAGACAGAGATATTAGCCAGGGAATAGGGTAAATGTTGAAGTGGCAGGCAACTGGAACTTGGGGTCTTTTTTGTGGGCAGAACATAGATGTTTGGCGAAGCGGTCACCCAGTCTATGCTTCATTTCCCCAATGTAGACATGACCACATTGTGAGCATTGAATGCAGTAGATTAGATTGTGTGAAGTGCTGCTTCACCTGGATACTGAGGAGGGATGAGGTAAATGGGCAAATCTTGAGGGGAAAGTGTGTCTGGTGGTAGCATCTCACTGGAGGTGGTGGAAATGGTGGCTTCTGATCTTAACAATGTAGATGCTGGTGTGATGGTAAGTAAGGACAGGGGGAACCCTGTAGCTGTTGCAGGAGGGAAAAGAGGGGGGTGAAGGCAGAAGTGTAGGAGATGGGTCACACCCTGTTTTGGGGTCTGTGGACAATAGCCCCTGATGCAATGTTACGCTTATTATTTAGTTGAAGTGCATAAAATCATTTTCGCCAATCTTGCAAAACAAGCAGAATCACTTGTTATCGGATCCATTTGATATTTAGGCTGACTGGGTACAATTCTGACATTTGGCAAGGAGGCAGGTGAACTGCAGACCATGATTCTTAATTCTACAAGGCAAATATTTACCCCATCAACATATCTTCAGCTAAAGTGCATGATGTTCTAAAAATAACAAATGATGTTTCCAGCTGTTCTAATTCAAATGGTTTCTTCTGAGCATATAAGGAAATGAGTAAATATATGTATTATTAAAAATTCTGTTATGCTGTGTAAGTACAATGAGAAAGTGATTGAGATTTTCAGATTCAAAATATTTAATTTGCACATATAAACATTTCTTTACCCAATTTCAAATTATATGTCAGATTGTCCCCACTGGGGTTTGCATCAGCATCTGACATCTTCTATTTCAGCTGCATCATTTTAAGTTTATGTTCATGTTCCATCATTTTCACCTCATTTTTCACTTCTATATTTATTGTTCTTTCCTTTGCAATTCCTGTCTTCTTAGTTCAAAGGGTTGTAACTATTAGACAGGTAGCAATAATAGCTGATGATTATAATTAATCCTTAAAAACAAACCTTTTTTTCCATCGCCCTCATAAATTCAAAAGCTGCTGAAAACAGGAGAGTGAAAGGAATATCAGTAACCAAGGTGTGGAATGCATAGCCAGGAATGCCCTTAGTTTCCTACCCAGAGCAGAAGTGAAGTGCTGATGTTGGAGGTGAAACCTGGAAGCCAAAGTGTTCCCACCTTAACAACTAGGACACATTCAGTTATGATGCTGCAAGTTTAGAGCAACCACATGGGGCTTATTTAAATTCATAAGAATGAGTTCAGAAGGAAATTCAGATAAAGAAAAGGACACAAGATTGTGGTTTTAATTACAGCTAGGAGATAGGAGTAAACGCTACTGTGAACGCAGAAGTATATAAGGTAAATGTTTTATCCTTCCAAGGTAGCATTATCGAGGAGAAGAATAGCATGTTATGTCTACCAAGAAAATTAGCATTGAGTCCGCAGTAGGAACTCACCGAATTAAAATCAGAAATCAACAGTATTGCAGTGATTAATGACGAAAAGCACTGGAATATCCCAGAACAAGTCATCTCTAAGTGAGATGAGTCAGGACTAGTCAGCAGAGTTGTCATCTGAATTTAAAGAAAGAAAGAAAGAGGCAGGGATGGAGCCTGTAGAGGTGAGTGTAGGTGTGGAGGGAGGGAGGGGATAGGTCAGTGAGGGGAGGACGGACAGGTCAAGGGGGCGGGATGAAGCTAGTAGGTGGAAATGGAGATGTGGCTTGAGGTGGGAGGAGGGGATAGGTGAGAGGAAGAACAGGTTAGGGAGGCAGGGACGAGCTGGGTTGGCTTTGGGATGCAGTGGGGAGAAGGGAGATTTTGAAGCTTGTGAAATCCACATTGATAGCATTGAGCTACAGGGTTCCCAAGTGGAATATGAGTTGCTGTTCCTGCAACCTTCAGGTGGCATCATTGCAGCACTGCAGGAGGCCCATGATGGACATGTCGTCTAAGGAATGGGGGTGGGGGTTGAAATGGTTCACGACTGGGAGGTGCAGTTGTTTATTGCGAACCGAGCGTAGGTGTTCTGCAAAGCGGTCCCCAAGCCTCCGCTTGGTTTCCCCAATGTAGAGGAAGCCACAATGGGTACAGCAGATGTAGTTTACCACATTGGCAGATGTGCAGGTGAACATCTGCTTGACGTGGAAAGTCTTCTTGGGGCCTGGGATGGGGGTGAGGTAGGAGGTGTGGGGGCAAGTGTAGCACTTCCTGCGGTTGCAGGGGAAGGTGCTGAGTGTGGTGGGGTTGGAGGGGAGTGTTGAGTGGACAAGGGAGTCATGGAGAGAGTGGTCTCTCTGGAAGGGTAGGGATGGAAAAATGTCTTTGATGGTGGGGTCAGATTGTAGATGGCAGAAGTGTCGGAGGATGATGCGTTGTATCGGAAGTTTGGTGGGGTGATATGTAAGGATGAGGGGGATTCTCTTTTGGCGGTTATTGTAGGGGTGGGGTGTGAGGGATGTGTTGCAGGAAATGCGGGAGACATGGTCGAGGGCGTTCTCGACCACTGCAGGGGGAAGTTGCAGTCCTTGAAGAATGAGGATATCTGAGACGTATGGGAGTGGAATGCCTCATCCTCGGAGCGGATATGGCGGAATCGAAGGAATTGGGATTATGGGATGGAATTTTTGCAGGAAGGTGGGTTGGAGGAGGTGTATTCTAGGTAGTTGTGGGAGTCGGTGGGCTTGAAATGGATATCGGCTTCTAGGTGGTTGCCTGAGATGGAGACAGAGAGGTCGAGGAAGGTGAGGGATGTATTGGAGATGGTCCAGGTGAACTTAAGGTTGGGGTGGAAGGTGTTGGTGAAGTGGATGAACTGTACGAGCTCCTCGTGGGAGCATGAGGCAGTGCCGACACGGTCATCAATGTAACAGAGGCAGAGGTGGGGTTTAGGGCCAGTGTAGATACGGAAGAGGGATTGTTCCACGTAACCTACAAAGAGGCAGGCATAGCTTGGGCCTGTGCAGGTACCCATGGCCACCCTCTTTGTCTGTAGGAAGTGGGAGGAATCGAAAGAGAAGTTGTTCAGGGTGAGGACGAGTTCGGCTAGGCGGATGAGGGTGCCGGTGGAGGGGGACTGGTAGGGCGCTTGGGAACCCTGCAGCCCAATGGTATCAATGTGGATTTCACAAGCTTCAAAATCTCCCCTCCCCCGACTGCATCCCAAAACCAGCCCAGCTCATCCCCGCCTCCCTAACCTGTTCTTCCTCTCACCTATTCTCTCCTCCCACCTCAAGCCGCACCTCCATTTCCCACCTACTAACCTCATCCCGCCCCCTTCATGTCCATCCTCCCCGGACTGACTTATCCCCTTCCTACCTCCCCACCTACGCTCACCTCTGCAAGTTCCATCCCTGCCCCTTTAACTTGTCTGTCTCCTCTCCACCTATCTTCTCCTCTATCCATCTTAGATCCACCTCCCCCTTGCTCCCTATTTATTTCAGAACCCTTTCCCCATCCCCCTTTTCTGATGAACAGTATAGGCCCAAAATGTCAGCTTTTGTGCTCCTAAGATGTTGTTTGGCCTGCTGTGTTCATCCAAGCTTCACACTTTGTTACTAGTAAAATCAGTAGGCCATTCAGCCCTACGAGTCTACTCCACTATTCAATATGAATATGCCTGATCCCTGATTTTATGCTGTATTTCAGCTTTCTGTTCATTCCCTAATGTCTGATGGAATTTTTGAAGAAGTAGCTCAAGTAGTAAAGCAAGACTGTCTATGAATGTTATTCATATGATGTTTCAGAAGCCATTTATACAGTCGCTCCTAAGAAAATGTTTGCTAGAACTTATGCTTGTAAATTGAGAGAATAATATTTCTAAAAATAGGAAATTGACTGAGCAGCAAGAGACAGATAGGGTTAATGGACAGGTTCACTGATTGGCAACATGTGACTACTGGTGTCACAGAGCGGATTATGTTTGAGCCCTCTCTCTGGTTTGGGAAGCCACATATGAAAGTCTCCTAATGACAGAAAGATAAACAGCATTGTCAGTAATGTGTATGGAAGCAAAATATTATGGAACAAACATTTGCAGATTAAATGTAGAGCGCAATTGTGGTAAATAGATCTCAATAATTTTCTGTAATTTTCTTTGTTCTTTGTTCTTTAATAGAGGCCTTGGATGTGAGAGTGGAGTCAGGCTGGGGTTCACATACACTTCATGAGGAGGTAATTGACTATTTACAGTACCAGGTGCCCCCACTGCAAAGGGATTGTGCCATCCTGTAACATGGAACATGAAGTGAACATTTTAGACCTGCTCAGAGTAGGTTTGGATTCACATCGTTAGCCAGGATACCAAACTGGGCACCAATGACAACTTTGGAGATGAGTTCTGTCCGACATAAGGAAAGATATCCTCAGACAGATACAAATGGAGGAATCTCTGTCTTCAAGTGATTTAATGTTTGGGGAGAACAGAGTCATATGCCTTCAGTGCAAGTGAGTGTGGTAGAAAGGCAATTCTTTGATTCGTTCCTCAACTTTCCATGCAAATCTGTTATTGCAAATCAAGACTTACTCTGATGCCTCAGAGCTTGGAAGAACTGCATATGCTGGAGTCAGAGTAAACAGTGTGGAGCTGGAGGAACACAGCAGGCCAGGCAGCATCAGCGAGCAGGAAATATGACCTTTCTGGTCAGGTCCCTTCTTCAGAAATACGGTGGGGGAAAGGAGCTGGGACATAAAGAGAGAGAGGAGGGGTCAAGCTGGGGAAGGTAGGTGAGATGGTGGTAGGTGAGTGCAGATAGAGAGTGGTGGGCATTGGTCAGTGAGGTGGAAGTAGTGGATAGGTGGGAGAGAAGATGGACAGGCTGTGTCAGGAAATGGTGGTGGGTTTGAAAGCAAGGATTGGACATGGGATGAAGCCAGGGGTGGGGAGATATTAAAACAGGTGAAATCCATGTTTAGGCCATCGGGCTGGAAGCTCCCAAGGCAGAATATGAGGCGTTGCTCTTCCAGTTTGCGGGTGTTGTCATTGTGACACTTGAGGAGGCCCAGGATGGACATGTCACCCAGGGAGTGGGAGGGAGAGTTAAAATGGTTGACGACTGGGAGGTGTTGTCGTTTGTCACGTACAGAGTGCAAATGCTCTACGAAACTGTCTTCAGGTCGACACTTGGTCTCACCGATGTAAGGGAGGCCACATCTGGAGCAGTGGAGACCAAGTTGACAATGTGCAGGTGAAACCCTGTCTAATATGGAAGGTTTGTTTTGGGCCATCAATGGAGATGAGGGGAGAGGTGTAGGGCAGGAATAGTTCTTCCTACGCTTGCAGGGAAAAGTGCCGGCTGTGGTTTTAAGTGGGGAGTGTGGAATGAATGAGGGAATCATGGAGTGAGTGGTCCCTCCGAGAGGCTGATAGGGGTGGGGAGGTGGCAGAAGTGACAGAGAATTATACGCTGGATGCAGAAGTTGGTGGGGTATTATATGACGACAAGAGGGATTCTGTCTTTATTTTTACTGGGTGGAGGGGTTGCAAGAGAAATGCAAGATATGTGGTTGAGGGCATTTTCAATCACCACAGGGAGTAAGTTACAGACCTTGAAATCGGAGGACATCTGGGATGTTCAAGAGTGGAACGCTCCATCTTGGGAGCAGATGCGGCAAAGGCGGACAAATTGGGGTAGGAGATCGCATTCTTGCCAGAAGGTTGGTGAGAGGAGGTGTAGTCCAGGTAACTGTGGGAGTTGTTGTCTTGAAATAGATATCAGTTTCGAGCCGGTTACCAGAGCTGGAGCTGGAGAGGTCCAGGAAGGAGAGGGTGGTATCAGAGATGTTCCATGTGAATTTGAGGTTGTTGTGAAAGGTGTTAGTAAAGTTGGTGAACTGTTCAAGGTCCTCATGGGAGCACGTGGCAGCACTGATACAGTCATGGATATAGCAGAGGAAGAAGTGGGGCATAGTGCCAGTGTAACAGCGGTAAAGGGACTGTTCAACATATCCTATGAAGAGACATGCATAGCTTCAGCCCGTGCGAGTGCCCATGGCCACGTCCTTATTCTGTAGGAAGTGTGAGGAGTTAAAAGAGATGTTGTTCAGGGTAAGGACAAGTTCTGTTAAGCGGATGAAGGTGTCGGTGGAGGGCGACTGGTTGGGCCTGCAGGAGAGGAAAATGCAGAGGGCTTTTAGGCCATCTGTGTGGGGGATACAAGTGTACAGGCATAGGGATGTCCATAGTGAAAATGAGATGTTGGGGGTCAGGGAATTGGAAGTCTTGGAGAAGGTGGAGTGGGGGGGGGGGTGCGTGGGTGGTGTCCCAGATGTAGTTTAGGAGTTCTTGGACCGGGGAATAACAGTGTCAAGGTAAGCAGAGCTGAGTCCAGTCCCGTCCGCCCCACCCATACCACTGACCAAGCCCCACCACTCCCTACTTGCACATACCTATCACCATCCTACAGACCTTCCCCAGCCCCACCCCTCCACTCTATTTATTTCAGAGTTCCCTTCCCCCTCATTTCTGAAGAAAGGCCCCCTAAACGTCAACTTTCCTGCTCCTCTGATGCTGTGTTCCTCTAGCTCCACACTGTTGTCTTGAATTCTGTTCCCTCATGTGATCTGAGATCACAAGGCGTGGAGCTGGATGAACACAGCAGGCCAACCAGCAGCTTAGGAGCAGGAAAGCTGACGTTTCGGGCCTAGACCCTTCTCCAGCATCTGCAGTTCCAAACATCTCAAGTGATCTGGTGTTTCTTTTTGTCTTATGCACTGGTAATTACATACTGTTGTCACTAGAGGACGACAAAGTGCTTACTCAGAATTCCTGAGATATTCAACGCAGTTATGGTGAAATCTCGTCTTGCTTACTGTTGATCATGATCATGTTTTTCTTAATCTGCCCAGAAGAAATGAAGCTCCAAAAATCCATCCCACTCTCAAACCTGATCTTGACAAAATGAATGCAATTGTCGTTTAACAAAAGCAGAAGGAAAGCAGCTGGGAAAACTGAACACATCTGGCAGCATCAATGGAGAGAAAGCGGAGTTAATGTTTCAGGTTCAGTGCTCCTTCCTCACAATCGATTGTAGGTATATATGCCAAAGATGGGGTGGGGTTTGGGAGCAGAGTAAAAGATAGATGTCCTCTGAAATGTTCACCTGCTTCTTCAATGGAGGATTCCCCACCACCGTCGTTCAATTCCGCCTGACCCATCTCCCACACTTTGGCCCTCACCTATTGTCTTCACTCCTACAACAGCAATAGGGTCACTGTTGTCTTCACTTACCATCCCGCCAGCATCCACATCCAAAGGATCATTAGCTGCCATCTCCAAAGGGATGCCACCACTAAATGCACATTCCCCTCCACTCCCTTGTCAGCCTTCCGCTGGGGCATCCTCTTTCCCTTCCAACACTTCCGCGATCCCCACGGCACCCCTCCACACAATTGCAGAAGTTATAACACTTACCTGCTTACTTCCCCCCTTGTCACTATTCGAGACTTCAGATGCATGTCCCAGGTGACATAGTGATTTATCTGCACTTCATTCAATTTTGTTTACTGTACTTGCTGCTCACAATGTGGTCTCCTCTACACTGGGGAGACTGGGCGACTGCTGTGCAGGATATTTACGTTCTGTCCGCAAAACGGCCCTGAGCTTCCAGTTGCCTGTCACCTCAACTCACACCACCATGTTCCCCAGCCAACTTCTCTTCCTCGAGCTTGCTGCAGTGGTCCAGCAAAGCTCAGCACAAGTGGAAGAACAACAGTAATAATGGGAACTGCAGATGCTGGAGAATTCCAAGATAATAAAATGTGAGGCTGGATGAACACAGCAGGCCAAGCAGCATCTCAGGAGCACAAAAGCTGACGTTTCGGGCCTAGAGTCTAGGCCCGAAACGTCAGCTTTTGTGCTCCTGAGATGCTGCTTGGCCTGCTGTGTTCATCCAGCCTCACATTTTATTATCTTGGAAGAACAACATCTCATTTTCCACTTGGGGACCCTGCAGTTTTTAGGACTCAATGCCAGGTTCAATAATTTCAGGGCTGGAGCACCTTCTCCCATGTCCTTATCCCAACACCTACACACCAGGCCTCGGTATCATATAGACTGTTACTACAAATGTCAACTACGAATGGTCCTCATTAGCAGTTATTCATTCTCCCAGGCTGACCTTTACCCATTCCTTTGTGTGTCCTCCTGATTGTCTGTCTCTCTCAGCTTCATCTCCATCTGTCCTTTACCCTTCCTCCTCCTTCCATCTCTAGTATATATAACCAACCTTTTCCCAGCTACAATCATTTCTGAAGAAGGGTCACTCTACCAGAAACTTTAACTCTGTTTTCTCTCCACAGATGCTGCTAGATCGGGTGAGTTTCCCCAGTAATTTTTTTCTTCATTGTTTCTGATTTCTAGCATCTGCGGTTCTTTGATTATTTTGTTCAGTAATTATTATTTGAATCTGCACAAACACTGTTCAGAATGGGTGTGACGGGTGTACACATGAGCTAATGGCCCAGACGTGTTTGAATTTGATGCCTTAAATCTTTACATTAAATGCTTTTACCATAAAATAGGGATTGGGGATTGGAATTGTAGATGAAGTTGAGAATCAACCACATTTCTGCAGGTGTGAACTGATACATAAATCAGACCAGAGAGGGCTAGTAGATTTGCTTCCCAAAGGGGTATTTAGTAACATGCTGAGCTATTTTAACTATTCCACAATTTCATTACTGATATTTTCATTTTGTTTTCTCATATTAAAAGCTGAACTTAATCCATTAAACAACCATTGAAACTCAGTTCTGAATTAACAACCCACCACACAAACAAATTCCCCACATTTCCACTGTGACTCGTATCAAAGCCCAAATCCAGCATTCTTTGGCAGAGAGCTTCAAAAGACAATTGACATTGTCGTAAAAACATGGTTTTGAGAAGTCATATTGGATTCAAAACGTTAGTCCTCTTTCTCTCACAGATGCTATCTGGCCTAATGATAATTTCCAGCACTTATAGGTTTTTTTTCAGATCTCCAGCATCCACATATTTTGCTTTTACAAAGATATAAATAGGGAAGAACATACAATAAGTTGTTGACCCACTGCTGCTCGCTTTCTAACTTCAACAAAAATTAGGACAGCAGGTTCCCTTCTCCAAAAGATATTGAGTGAACCAGTTCAACATTTGTGGCCACATGGCAGTTTCATTCGCATTATTATCTGTAATGCCAGCTAGAAACAACCAATAATCTAATCGAATCTAAAAAAAATTTAATTTCGCCCTTCTTATTGAAGTCTCTACAACTAATCATGATAACATTACTTCAAGTAAACTTGGAAGCAATTAATTGGTCCACTAAAGGAAATATATATTTCCCACTCATTTTCTTTGAATGCCTTTATTGCTTATTGTTGAAGATGGCAGAATGGAGACTCAATAGTTAGCACTGCTGTCTCACAGCACCAGGGACCCGAGTTCAATCTCAGCCTTTGGCGTCTGACTGTGTGGAGTTTGCACATTCTCCCTGTGTCTGGTTGAGTTTCCTCTGAGTTCTCCAGTTTCCTCCCACAGTCCAAAGATGTGTACATTAAGGTGGGTTGGCCATGCTCAATTGCCCCATGGTCCCCAGGGATGTGCAGGCAAGGTTAGCCAAGGGAGATGTAGGGTTACAGGGATAGGGTAGGTGTGTGGGTCTGGGTGAGAAGCTCTTCAGAGGGTGAGTGTGGACTTGATGTGCTGACTGACCTGCATCCCCAATGTAGGGATTCTATTGATTAATTTATTGTCATGTGCACTGAAATACAGTGAAAAGCCTTGTTTACGAGCAGCACAGGAAAATCACAGCAAGCAAAGAATGTACAGACCAAAAAGACTTAAAGGCATGCAGGTTACATTATTTGAGGCTAGAGTCCATTCAACAGTCTAATAACGGCTAGGAAGAAGCTGTTCCTGAGTGTGCTTGTGTGTGTGTTCAGATTTCTGTATCTTCTGCCTGATGGTCATTAGGAGATCATTACCAGGATGCGATAGGACTTTGATGATGTTGGCCGCCTTTCTATGACAGGGAGCCGTGTGAATGGAGCCCATGGATAGAAGGTGGCTTCCATGATGGTCTTGGCTGTGCACACCACCTTCTGTAGTTTCTGATGGTCCTGGACAGAGCAGTTGCCATACCAGGCCATTATGCACCCGCACAGTGTGATTTCAATAGTGCATCTGTAGGAGATAGTGAGGGACCTTATGGACATAGATCATAGAATCCCTACAGTGTGGAAACAGGCCCTTTGGTCCAACAAGTCCACACCGATTCTCAGAACACCCACCCAAACCTATCCCCCTATAACCCACCTAATGTACGATTCCCTGAACACTACGGCCAATTTAGCATGACCAATCCACCTAGCCTGTACATCTTTGGATTGTGGGAGGAAACCGAAGCACCCAGGGAAAACCCACACAGACACAGGGAGAATGTGCAAACTCCACACAGACAGTTGCTCGAGGGTAGAATGGAACCCAGGTCCCTGGGACTCTGAGGTAGCAGTGCTAACCACTGTGCCACCATGAAGCCCCGTCAAATCTCCTGAGCTGCCCAAGGAAGAAGTGATGTTGTGATGCCTTCTTGACTATCACATTTACATGTGAAGTCCAGGGCAGGTCCAGGACTAGTTGCAGGTCCAATTGATGTCGAGTGCTATGTCTTATGAGAATAGTTGTGTCTGTTATCCAGTAGCTAGAGACAGGAGATTAGGCCTGGTTGACTTAACTCCACTTTCTTGTCCATTTCCCTAGAATTCTTGATCCCCTGGGAAATCAAAAACATGGTGAATCTGCCTGGATTACTTCCAACCAGAGTAAGTAATCCTGGAAAAATGGCAGGTGGGTTTTCATGGTATTACATTTTGGCACACTGAGTCTTCTCATCATCTGTAGAAGATTGTTAACATTAGATACATCTTCCTCAGGCATGAGTCTCTGGACAGACAAAACAATATCCCTGTTGTGAGTGCCCTTCGAGGCCGCAATACAAAGATTCAGCACTAGAGTGTGACAAAAAACTTTGGGTGACAAGATCAGCAAATAGTTTAAAGCTTTCACCAATTAATTTTCCCTTCCCAAGCCGCCAATATGTGTTTCAGAGTTTTGAGAATTTATATCACAAAGTCACTACCAGAAATCATTTTACCAATAAATTGTACATGAAAGTAGTCTGAAATTAAACCAATGACAAATAAACAATGTATAGATATGTTGCCACATCTCAAAACTTGACACTTCAGTTAGAAGGTTGTAAATTGAAGTCTCAAACCCGAGGCCTGAGCCCAGTATCTATCCTGATGCTCCTAGTGCAGTACTACAGGAGTGCCACTCTGTCAGATTTGTCTTCTTTTAGATCAGAAAAGTAACTGGGGCCCTATATATCCTTTTAATAGAAGGTATCCCATGGGTATAACTTTAATAAAATGTCAAGGAAATTCTCCCAGTGTTTATCTCTTGCCTAAAACCTCTGGAACAAAACTCTGTTCATTATTATAGAGATAGTAGGATCTGCAGATGCTGGAGAATCTGCGATAACAAGGTGTAGAGCTGGATGAACACAGCAGGCCAAGCAGCATCAGAGGAGCAGGAAAGCTGACATTTCAGGCCTAGACCCTTCTTCAGAAATGGGGGAGGGGAAAGGGGTTTCTGAAATAAATAGGGAGAGAGGGGGATGCAGATAGAAGATGGGTAAAGGAGAAGATAGGTGGAGAGGAGACAGACAGGCCAAAGAGGCAGGGATGGAGACAGTAGTGTAGGTGGGGAGTTAGGGAGGGGATAGGTCAGTCCAGGGAGAATGGGCAGGACAAGGGGGTGGGATGAGGCCAGTCGGTAGGAGATGGGGGGAGGGCTTGAGGTGGAAGGAGGGAATAGGTGGCAGGAAGGACAGGTTAGGGAGGCGGGGACAAGCTGGGCTGGTTTTGGGATGTGGTTGGAGGAGGGGAGATTTTGAAGCTTGTCCTGGGGAAACCAAGTGGAGCCTTGGGGATCGCTTTGCAGAACATCTACGCTCGGTTCGCACTAAACAACAGTAACTCCCAGTCGCAAATCATTTCAATTCCCCCTCTCATTCCTCAGATGACATGTCCATCCTGGACCTCGTGCAGTGCCACAACGATGCTACCCGAAGGTTGCAGGAACAACACCTCACATTTCACTTGGGAACCCTGCCACCTCATGGCATCAATGTGGACTTCACAAGCTTCAAAATCTCCCCTCCCCAACTGCATCCCAAAACTAGCCCAGCTTGTCTCCGCCTCCCTAACCTGTCCTTCCTCTCACCAATCCCCTCCTCCCACCTCAAGCTCCACCCCCATCTCCTACCTACTAGCCTCATCCCATCGCCTTGACCTGTCCGTCCTCCCTGGACTGACCTATCCCCTCCCTAACTCCCTACCTACACTCACCTTTACTGGGTCCATCCCCACCTATTTGACCTGTCAGTCTCCTCGCCACCTATCCTCTCCCTTATCCATCTTCTATCCACCTCCCCCCTCTCCCTATTTGTTTCAAAAACCCCTTCCCCTCCCCCATATCTGAAGAAGAGTCTAGGCCCAAAACGTCAGCTTTCCTGCACGTCTGATGCTGCTTGGCCTGCTGTGTTCCTCCAGCTCCACACTTTGCTATCTCTGTTCATTATTATGTTGCTGTTTTTGAAAACTTGCCTAATCACAACTTCACTGCCACCTTTCCAGCACTTCAAAAGTGGCCACATCTCAAAAGTACAGCTTTGTCTTTAAATACATTTAAACATTGTGAGATTGTGGAAGGTATGACGTAAATGCAAGTCTTTTTCTTTATTAAAATCAAGTACTATAATCTGTGTTAATTATTATTTATGTGATTCCAGTCAGTGCATTTGTTCCCTATTACTGGAATTAGACATGAACAGAAAAAAACTCAATGTTTTTTTCCGTTTACTGATTGGCCAGGGAAGTTCCTGCCTAATCGTCCCCTCCCAGTTTTCCTGATTGGTTTGGAGAATTTAAGCTCAGACTTTCTTAGAGTTGGTTTTGGATTCAGCCTCACTTTCTGTGATCGTGCTGCTTAAAGGTTTTTGTTCTAAGAAGAACACGGACAACTAAAGAGAGACTTTCACTTTGAAAACAAGCACAAATCCTATCGTGGGCATCTTGCGTATCTTGAGAGACCTTGGAGACTGTCAAGCTCTATATTTTTGGAAGGAATATTTTACAGGAGGAACAGAGCCGGCCTGAAATATTTCCACATTTTTGTATTAGTGAATTATTCAGTTAGTTGAAGACAAAATGTCATCTGTGTGCCTGCATTTACTGGGATTCATGCTGAGCTCCCTGGGCTGGATCGCTATTCTGATTGCCACCATCACCAAAGAATGGGTTCAGAGCTGCTCAACAGGAGTGAGTGATTGCCTCCATTTCAATGGATTGAAGCTGAAGGGACTGTGGACTGAATGTTACCGATCAACTGACAGTTATCACTGCAAGACTCTGACAGACATCCTGACAATGCCAGGTAACTTATCCATCACTATTAGTCTTGTGACAACATTAACCCCACCTCCTTTTTAAATATGCCCCAATGCTTTTTAATTTTTAGACATATATATGTCACCTTTGGTTCCACTTTTAAACAAATACAATTTGTCCATTCGTTGTCTTGATTTCCTTTGCATCATTTTATCTAAATATTTTTACTGTGTCATCATCTTTACTTTGTTCCATATTTCCTCCTCCTCCTGCTCCTCCTTTACTTTGTTCCTACCCTGATTTTATACGTTGCCTCAATTTCTGGTTCTTAACTTTCCCTGAATGCTTTCAAGCCATTAATATATTCTTCAAAGCCACATTGCAGAAGCTAATTTACGACTCCATCTGATGTTCCACTGATTTACCTGATGAATTAATCCATTTAACTTCAAGTGGTAAAATACTGGGTAAAAATTTAATTTATATGTGCTCCTTAATTTTTCCTGTGCTAATTCATTGAGGTAATTATTCTCCATTTGAATCTTAATTTGAACTTAAAGAGAACTTGAGGACATTCACTAATATGTGCTAACGGGAGATCATAAATATTTTTTGTAGACACTAACTCAAAGGTGGGCAGCAATTTAATCTTTCATTCTGCATATTTGTCATTACTTCCCTGTAGGAAGGTACGTGAATATTCTCACTAAGTATTAGTTGTGACTTAATCGGTTGAACTTGAGAAAGAACTTGTAGCTCATGTTCTACTCCAGAGTCTTGTGCCCGTAATCCAGGCTAACCCTCCGGTGCAATACTGTGGGGAGCGAGTGCTGCATTATTGGGTGTTCAGATTTTCAGATAGGTTCTTACATTGAGTGCCCATCTGCACTCTGAGGGGAATTAAAAGATTCAATGGCACTTTCGGAATAAGAACACAGCTGTTCACTATGGTGTTCAGCCTCAATATGTAGTGATTATCATATTGCTGTTTGTGGGATCTCACTCTGCATGTTTGCTGCATTTGTTACAACGAATGACTACATTGAAAAGGCATTTCATTGGCAATAAAGCGTATTCAGGAATCTTGATGTTGTGAAAGATGCTGTGAAAATGTGGATATATTATTCTTTTTCAATCTATTTTCTGCTGATTTAGAATTTTTACTCTTCTGGGTGTAGGTGAGAAATTTTGATGATTCCAAAACTGTAAATTTGAAATGAAATGGTTTCTGAACAACGAGACTCAGTATCACAGCTTCCGCCTCTGATAGAAATATATGGGCACTCTGGCAGATATTATAATTATCTTAGGATTTTCAGCAGCCGTATTTTCAGCCACACTATTAAAACCTTTTTCCCATCCCTAATCCCCTCATCCTTATTCTGTCCTGCTCAAAATTCCATGGTTACGAATTGAGTGAATGTATAATTGTGTAATTCTCACAGTTCCTGAGATTGCTGCATGATAATTTACTCCAATGTCATTTTACACATTATATTTCCTAATTCTGTTTGTGCCAAGTATGCAAGATATTGTAACAGACCCAATGAAAATTGGCAATTTAGTAATGGTAAAAGGGACAACATTACTGACTAATACTGTGTTTGGTGCTCCTACATTTCCAGCACCCTGCTCACTTTCAAAACTTTTTATTTGTTTTGGCCCTCTCATATTTTCGTTGAAACCACTGGTGTTTGCTGTCCCCTCAATTAGATTCTCAATTAAATTTCCAATGTCCCTTTCTTCCTTCATCCTCCCACTCTATGATTCCATATCCTTTTGATTTCTGTCTCAGCTCCCCTCACACTCTCTCCTGTGACCTGACCCCCCAGCTGTCCTGCCTAGACCTATTCCTCTGGCCTCCCCTATTCACTTATGAAGTCACCACAGAAATATCCAGACCCTCACTACTTCCATGCTCTCAATTACAAGCATCTCTGTATTGTTTCTCTGTATGCCTTGCCAGCAACATGCTTTTGCCCGCTTTCAGCTTCCCACTTCTTTCTGTGGCCAATCCTGTTAACAAGTTCCACCCCACCAAGTAACTTACAGTTGTTCTTTCAAAAGGATGAATTCCGAGCCTTTAGCTCTCTACCCTCCAGCAAGTACTAGTAAAGTCTGTATAGTCATCTTCTGAGCTTTGATACCCTGTTGGAACACATGCCCTTACCTTGGCCAATCCTGGAAGTACTCACAGCATGCTCCTTATCTTCAAGCGCAGTAGCACCTATTTGAGCAGACTTTGTGTGCAGCCAGTTTAGCCATCCAACACTGACCACCATCACCACAAATAACATTAAAAAGGGTTGAAAAAAATTATATTTTCTTCATTCAACAAGACAAATGCTCCACCTTTGGGTTGCTCCTGCCACATGCAGGGGCAACTGAAGCATTCAAGAGGCCATTGGATGATTGTTTGAATAGAAACAATGCAAGAATATAAGGAGAATGGCACTAAGACATAATGCTCGTTGGAGAGTCAGTATAGACATGATGTAACAAACTACTGCATCTGTGTTGTAATGAATGTGTGATTCTGAATGATCCTGATCTCAAGTGACTTTTCCAGATATGGCCCATCCCTCTCCACTTTGTCCCCAAGAACACGTCAGCTGCCAGATTGATATTGTCCTTCATTTCCATTGAACTCTCAAGTATTCAAATTCCCTTCCTGACTCTTGGTACTTCATGACTTGAGGAATACCTCCATCTCAGCCATAGCTCCACTCAATTTCAAAAATTAAGGAAATTTCTCTTCCATTCTGAAAAATTACCTTTTGTTGCAAACTTGCACTGTGTATCTTCAACTTGATTTCCTCTTCAAAGTCATTGTCTCTTCTCAGCTCTGTGCCAGTATTTTCTGGAACTTTACATTGGAATCCCTCCTTTCAGGATTTCATCATACTATCAGGATTGAAGTGTCACTTCTAACATGGGTGTAAGGGAGGGGTAGGACCTCTCATTGGTGGGTTAATTGCACTCATTTGAGAGGCTCATACTGTATTGGTTCTCACCTGCGGCTTCCGCATGACAACAGCTATTAAAACATAGATTTGTGACTATTTCCCTCGGTGACTTATGGATTTGTCTGCCTGGGCATGGGAAGACTGACTCTGGGTGAATGAGTGGATGAGACCAATTTAAGGTCTAAAAGCTTTGAAATAAATCAGAGTGGTGCTGCGAACATGTCGAATTTTAAAAACGCCATCCTCACCCACAGCTCCTGATTTATCTCAAGATGCTTAGTCATAAGTATCACTGGATGAAGATTGATCCAGACGACGGAGAGAGGTTGATGACCGGCACCTCTCCCTTACTATAATCTAAACCACAGCCAATTCCTTCTCATCATCTTTGTATCATTTGTCATTTATGTTTTTGGCAAATGATACAAATAATGAACGCAGACATCTTCACCTCAAGGGGTGAACAAAAGACGATAGCCATGATCTTCATTAAAAATATATTGCTGTGTTTTCCTCATCACCACCTTTGCAATCTAAGATATGGTTGATCTCACCATCTTCCCCCAATGCCCTTCATACATTTTATAGCCCACTTGCCATGCCCTGGATTGGCTCCTCACTCGCTGAAATTATTGAAGCCAGAAGATCTCTAACAATGGCTTCTTTTGCTGCATGCACACAGTTATTCCTGGTGCTCCCAAATTACACCAATCCTCCCAATTCCTCCAGTCCCATTTCAGAAGGACACACCATGGCAATTAATCCACAAAATGACAACACCACTAGTTTATTTCTCTCACCATCTCCCCTGCCTCACTGCTGTCAGATTGTGTCTGGCAATTAGTCCTTAATGAGCCTGTTTTCTTCCTTCACAGAAGCTGCTAGACCTGCTGAGCTTTTCCAACAACTTTGCTTCTGTTCCTGAATGAGCCACAATTTTCCTCCTCACTATCTCAGACTTCTGCCATTTGATGGATCTGTTTGGCCCAAAGTTGTGTTTCCCATCTCATATCCATGGCATCACACAAAAGCACCTACTTCCACTCCATAAGCAGCTGCCTCTGGTCATCTGCTGCAGAAATTCTCATCAATGGCTATTCCCCCTTCTCCGATCTTCAACCTTCTCTAAATGTAGTCCACATCAAAACTCTGCTGCCCTTAAAAATATCCATTCATTCCTCACATGGAGGGTAAATTGTGACATTGCAAACAACACGCACACGCACACGCACACACACACACACGCATGCTTTACACCTCAACAAGCTCCATCTCCATCTGATTTAGCTTGGCCTGAACTTCACATCCTGTGAAATGCTGCTTGCTAGGAAGCCAATCTTGACTTTTGATTGCCTGACACATTGTGGCTGAGTTTGTTTTACCGTAGTCATATTACCAGGATCGACAGGATTGTTAATGTTCTATTTTGTTTCCCTGAAACTTTCTTCATTGATATAAAACTGCCTTCTTCTTTCTTCTTTTAATGAAAAATGTATTTTGTCTTTAATCATCGGGTAAAATTTTAAATTGATTACTTGAAATTGCAATTCATGTCACCTTGTTTTTAACTTTGAAAAACAAAATTTACCATGCTTGGTGGTTTTCTACTAGAGATAGGGATACTTGGAGTTAACCTCCACAACTCAGCTTCCCGAGCTTTGTTCCAGTAGCTAACGGGGGACCTGAAACAGTTAAGAAAGTTTTTTGAAATGCAAACCTTTAGTCCAATTTCTCAATACGTTGTGACATCTGATGTTTGCAGAAAAATTATTAAATTCTTAAAACTGAGGAGAATTGTTTGTCTTACCATGTCATCCTTGTATGGCTAAATCTTAATATTTTTGGCAAAAGTGGAAGTTATGTTGAGTTTCGTGGAGTGATTATCGCTGCAAAGCCCAACGAATTTTCTCTGTCTTATTAACTCACTGGAATAATTAGCATTTGAGCCTTCACAGCAAGACATGTCCAATTCCTATCCCTCCTTTACTACATGCCATTTCTGATGAAACTTGTTTCTCATTGGAGGCCTTGGAATTGATAGGCATCCATAGCTTCAGCACTGTATTTAAAAGTACCTGGATGAGCATTATCAGTCCAGATCTGTATTGTGACTTTGAGAGAGCAACCCATGGTGAGTTGAGCTGTTAACAATGCAGTTAACAAGCAATAACGAGTACCATTTCGGAACTTGACACTGCCTGGTGAGAATCTGTACACGGCTCTTGAGCAAAATGAGCAGGGGATGATTTAACACATGACCTTGACATTGAGATGGGCCTCATCGAACATATCACACTCAAATATCACATTGCCTCACATAATCCACATTAAACTGGTAAAGTTCCACCCATGGACTGTGAACCCACTGTCGTCTCTTCTTCAGAAAGAAATAACAGGTGCTTCGCTTTAAATGTCAAGGAGTTATTTTCTCAGCTGACAGTTTCACCTCGGGTAAAGATCCACTTAAGTGAAAAATATTAACACTGAACAATACAGAAATTTATATCCAGCAAACTGAAATCAGTCAGTGAAGTTTACAGCATAGAAACAGGTCCTTGAGTTCAACTTTTCCATGCCATCCAGTTTTCACAATTAATCTAGTCCTATTTGCCTGCATTCGGTCCATAACCTTCCACACCTATTCAAATGTTATTTTAAATGACAAAATTGTACTCACCTTCGTTGCTACCTCTGGCAGCCCAATCCAGCCACTCACAACAATGAAAACATTGCCTCTCTGGTCCTTTTTGTACCTCTTGCCTCTTACCTTAAAATTATGCCCTCTAGTTTTAGAGTCCCCTACCAAAGAGGAAAGCTGTTAGCTATCTACCTTATCTATGCTTTTCATGATTTTATAGACCTCTATAAGGTCATCCGTCAGTCTTGTACGTTTTAGGGAAAAACGTCCCAGTCTACCCAATCTCTCCTTAGAACTCAAACTCTCCAGCCCAGGTAGCATCCTCGTAAATTTTTTCTGCACTCTTTCTAGATTAATAATATCCTTTCTACTGTAGGATGGTTAGAACTGCATGCAAAACTCCAAATGTGGTTTCATCAGTGTCTTTTATAGCTGCAATAAGATGTCTCAATTCCTATACTCAGTGCTCTGATCGGTAAAAGCAAGCATGCCGAAAGCTTTCTTCATTACCCTGTCTACCTTTGACTCGACTTTCAAGGAGCTATGAATTTGTATCCCTAGATCTCTTTTTGCTGTAACCCTCCCCAGGGTGCTACATTGACTGGAGTAAGTCCTGCTCTGGTTTGACCTACCAAAATGCAACACCTTGCATTTATCAAAATTAAACTACATCTGTCATTCCTCAGTCCACTGACCTAGTTGATCAAGATCTTCTGTATTCCCAGATAACATTCTTCACTGTCCACTATACCACCAACCTTCGTGTCATCTGAAAACTTACTAACTATACTTCTTAAATTGTCATCCAAATCATTTCTAAAAATGACAAATAACAGTGGATGCAGCATCAGTCCCTGTGGAACACCACTGGTCGCAGGTCTCCTGTTTGGAAAACAACCTTCCACAACCATCCTTTATGAACTACTGTCAAGCCAATTTTGTATTCAATTAGCTAGCTCTCACTGGATTCCATGAAATTTAGTCTTACGCAACATCCTAAGATTGTTAATGTAGGTACATTGAAGTAACAAGTACATTGTTAAAGGCCTTGCTAAAGTATATGCAGACAATGTCTACCACACTGCCCTCGTCCACCTTCTCGATTATCCCTTCAAAAAGCTCAATCAACTCGTGAGACATGATTTCATGAGCACTAAGGCTATCCCAAATGAGTCTTTGCCTCTCCAAATACCTGTAGATCCTGTCTCCCAGAATCCCCTCCAACAACTTATTCCCCAGAGACATTAGGGTTGCCAGCTTATAGTTCCCAGGCATTTACCTGCAGCCTTTCTTAAACAATGGCATAACATTAGTCACCCCCCAGTCTTCAGGCACTTCACCCATGGCTGTCAATGATACAAATATCTCTGCTCAGTGCTCCACAATTTCCTTCCTAGCCTCCCACAAAATCTGGAATATACTTTATCAAGTCCCAGAGGTTCATCCACCTTAACGTGTTTTAGGAATTCCAGCAACCCCTCTTTCGTAATGTGTACTGGTGTACTCTCCTCAAGACATCACTATTTATTTCCCCAGCTTACTCAGCATCCATGCCTCAATAATTCAGACTCAAGGGCACTAGGAATGGGAAATAAATGCTGACCTAACATGCAAAAGCCACATTCTGTTAATGAATAAAAGATGTTTTACAAACTAAGCACAATATAAAGCACATAAAGTAAAGCAATAAAAAGTAAATAGTCTTTTTTTTCTTTTCATTCATCAGATGCCTTTCCAATTGATGTAAAAGAAAGATAAACCCTTTAGCTTTCACAGTTAAACCAAACTATTCTGATAAAAGAAAAGGAAATATGGCAGAATTACAGCCAGTGGAACTAAAGCAGTACACTGCAATTTGGCAGTTTTTACAAAAGAACAGGGATACAATCTTCTCTTTTTTTAAGTTATCCCATTCTAGATCATTTTATTACTTGTTAATGTTTGCACAAAATGCAATTACTTACTGTAATCAATCTCTAAATTTCTCCCAATCTGCTGGATCTCTTTAATACCTTGAAAGTTGTGATCAAATTATTGCTTATTTAACCTGTAAAGTCCAGAAAATGCAACCCTATTTTATTTAATCTCTTAAATAAAAGCAAAATACTGCAAATGCTGGAGATCTGAAATGAAAACACAAAATGCTGGAGAAACACAACAAGTCTAACAGCATATGTGGAGCAAAAAACAGAGTTAATGTTTTGAGTCTAATATGACCCTTCTTCAGAATCTATCGGACTGAAACTTTAACTCTGTTTCTCTTTCCGAGGATGCTGCCAGACCTGCTGAATTTCTCCAGCACTTTCTGTTTTTACTTGCTCTCTTCTTGGGGGTTTAGCCTTGGATTCCAGATACAATTTTGGTCAATACATGTTGCATTCTTTCCATAACCAACACGTTCTTCCTGTGAAATGGTTCCCAAAACAGTTCACATTGTTCCAAATATAGTTTGGCTAGAGTTTTGTATAGCCAAAGCATGACTTTAACTCTGCTGTATTGTTGTCCTCTATATTATAAAGGTCAAGATCTAATTTGAGCTTTTATCCATCTCTGTACTGCTTTTGGTCATTTATATAAGTGATTTGGATGTGAATCTAGGAGGTATGATTGGTAAATTTGAAGATGACACCATAATAGGTGGTTTATTGGGCAATGAAGAAGATTATTTCAGAGTACTTAGAAACATAGGAGATAGGAGCAACAGAAGGCCACTCAGCCCTTTGAGCCAGCTCCGCCCTTCTTCATGATCATGTCTGATATTCCAATTCAATAGCCTAATCCTGCTTTCTCGCTATAACCTTTGGTCCCATTTGTCCCAATTGCTACATCTAGTCACCTCTTGAATACATTCAACATTTTGGCAACAATTACTTCCTGTGGTAATGAATTCCACAGGCTCACCAAAATATCTCCTTATCTCTGTCCTAAATTGTCTACCCTGAATCCTCATACTGTGACCCCCAGTGCTGGACACACCCACCATCAAACATCTTCCCTGCATCTACCCTGTCCAGTCCTGCTAGAATTTTATACTTCCCTATGAGATTCACCCTCATTTGTCTGAACCCTAGCGAAAACAATCCCAACCTAGTCAATCTTGTCTCATACGTCAGGTCCGCTATCCCCAGAATCAGCCTGGTAAACTTTCGCTGCACTCCTCGAAAGCAACAGCATCCTTCCTCAGAAAACTGCACACGATATTCTTAGTATAGCTTCACCAAGGCCCTGTATAACTGCAACAACACATCCCTGCTCCTGTATTCAAAATCTATCACATTGAAGGCCAACAACAGGACCTTGATCACATGGGCGAATGGGCCGAGGAGTGGCAGATGGAGTATAATGTAGATAAGTATGAGGTGTTGCATTTTGGGAAGGCAAATCAGGGCACAACTTACACACTTAACGATAGAGCCCTGGGAGTGTTGCTGAACAAAGAGACTAAGAGGTACATGTTCACAGTTCTTTGAGAGTGAGTCATTTGTGGACAGGATGGTGAAGAAGGCATTTGGCAGGCTTGCCTTCATCGGTCATAATGTTTAGTATCGGAATTTGGATGTCATGTTATGGCTGTACAGGACATTGTTGAGGTATCATCTGCAGTACTGTGTTCAATTCTAGTCACCCTGTTGTAGGAAGGATATTATTAAGCTGGAGAGCGTTCAGAAGAGATTTACCAGGATATTGCTGGTACTGGAGGATTTGAACAGTAGGGAGAGGTTAAATAGGCTTTTTCTCCCTTGAAGTGTCAAGAGTGACCTGATAGATGTTTATAAAATCATGAGGGCATAAGATAAGAAGCCACGGTCTTTTCCTTACAGTGGAGAAGCCCAAAACTAGACGACATAGGTTTAAGTGAGAGGGGAAAGATTTAAAAAAGACCCGAGGGTAACTTTTTCATGGAAAGGGTTCGGCATGTATGGAATGAGCTGCCCAGAGGAAGTGATGGAGCCTGGCAAAATTGCAACATTTAAAAGGCATCTGGATGGGTATATGAACAGGAAGGGTTTGGAGGGATATGGGCCAAATGATAGCAAATGGGACTAGGTAGGATTGGCATATCTAGTCAGCATGAATATATTGGACCAAACAATCTGTTTTCATGTTATATGACTCCATGATTCTATGACCTAGCCGTGACATTTTAATAATTCATGTATGTGGATTCCCAAATCTCTTTTAGATCTCCATTGTTTCTATCTTTTCACCATTTAGAAAGCACTCTGTTCTGTCCTTCAATGAATCAAAATGGATGTAATTCACTTTCCCTACTTTGAACCATTCTTCAGAATTTTGACTATTTGCTTAATTTATAAATAATACTTAGCTGAGTTACCATCTGCATTGCTTTTCATGCTTCCTATCTTCGTGTCGTTGGTAAACTGCTCAAGCTAAAGTAAAATAAAACCACACTTCTTTAATTTAAACAGTATGAAGCAGCAGAAGTTTTTTTATTCAAATTCTGTTAAAACCAAGTGCTTTGAATTGATTTTCTGCCAGTTACATTGGCAACTGTAACTTCAAGGTTGAAGCTTATCTTTTATAAAACATGCTCAATGGTGCCTCTCCACAATTATCCAAGTAAATTTTAATTAAAAATAAATCTACAACAATGTCTTTCATTTAAAATGCCTTTCAAAGTTTTCCTCAGTTCTGGGTGCGTAATCTTAAATTAAAACAAATACACAATCAAATGCATAGAAATTTAGAAATACTGATTCCTTTGTGGGTAACTATGACAATATAAAATATAAACTCAATATCAGGCTTTTTTTAGAAGACAGACTTTTAAAGAACAGTTATGCTGCAATTTCTTAAACATTTAAAGACAGGAAAGTATTCACACACCAGAGAAACACACACACAGACATACAAACACACACGACTATCTCATGCAATCACAAGCTTGATAATGTTTGTCTTTGGGTAAGGTGTCCTCGGCCTCTGTCATCTCTTTTAGCAAAAAAATTCTGTTCTTGGCTTCTGTTTCAATGGTGATGGTGCAATCCGGGCATTTGATATTAGCACGTATTCTAGCAGTATCAATGTTTAGTGCACAGAAATTAAGTGAAGATGATTTATAATTCACTGTATTTTGAAAGTTTACAGAAGTTCCATGTATTTCTCTATTCAGAAGAAAGTTTCCCTTGTTCTTTGAATGACTAGAAGTGTGTTTGCAGCATTTCCAATGCATTCAAAGTGTTGAGTCAGAAGAAAATCCACAGCATTTTGTTTCTCAGAAATAAAAAGCTTTCCAGAAAAAACTGTAGAGCCGTTTAACTTTTAAAATGTCTAATCCACAAAAATATCCTTTGAGCTCATATTCTTACAGTGAATAAAGGTGGAGGAGCCTCACCTGAAGTTTGGATAAAGAAGCCCAGGTGGCTGAATGGTCTGATTCTGTGATATCATAGATTATATGAACGTTGAGCAATGAACTTAGTTCTGAATATACTGAACCTGCCTCACCTGACAAAGTTTAACACTCATGGTTCTGCAAGAAACAAGCCACACTCTACACTGGAAACCATAATGAAGAAAAGAAGAGAGCTTCAATTTACAGAGCCTCTTACAACCTCAGAATATCCAGTATGCTTGACAGTTAATGAGGTATATTTTCAAGTGCAGTTACTGTGGCAAGGGAAGTGTGGCCACCATTTTTCACACAGCAACACCCCACAAACAGCAATGAGAGAACTGTAGTTTTGTGATTTTGGTTGAAAAACAAACATCAGAAAATTCTACTATTCTGTGAAATGATGTCAGGTGTTTTATATTCACTGAGATGACAGACAAGTCCTTGTTTCAACATCTCATATGAAACATGACATCTCAAATGGTGCAGCTTTCCTCACTTGTGATCTAGGCGGATCAGTCTGGATTAGGGGCTAAAACCACTACACAGTAGGAATCGAACACATAGTCTTTAATCTCACAGAACCACGATTTACCAATGCCTCTTACTCCCTGATCTCTCTTAGTTTTGTGCCTACAATGTGCTATGCTTTCCACAGATAGTGGACAGCTAGATGGGGAAAGTCACATGATTGTTTGCAACAAATCTTTCCAACCACAATTCCACCACCACGGATAAAATTATCCTTTTATAGCCCTTTTAATTTGCTGCAGTTCCCAGTTATTGTTCCAAGCGTAGGTCAAGGTAAAGATAGCACCGTGTGAGTGAAATTGTGGCTGAAGTCAATGCTTTTGCAGCTGTGGTTGTGTAATCTGTGAAAGCGTGCTAGCAGCTGGGCTCTGCACTATACGACCAGAGGAAATGAGGCGAGCTGAAGCAACTTAAAGGGGCATGAACTTGGCAAAATCAAAGAACGTTTGGCAAAGATTTTCATTTATTTTTTGTTTTGTTTGAAAGTGAATAATTAATAATCATTGTGATGTTATGTAATTGGCATTGAATGCAAGTTACTTTGCCCTTTACTGACAAGAGAAATAATTTGACCGACAGGATTGCCCTTTAAACAGGACCCATTTACTCAGCAATCAGCCCAATCCCAGCATCAACAATGTGGTGATCAGGTTTCCTTTCGCATTGTCTATCTCCTTTTTATAAGGCGTGTGTGGCTTTAAGATATTCACCATCTGTCTGACTGACTGACTTAGTCTGTCTTCATTTTGCTGTCTGTTTAATTTCATTGATACCCATCTCTTTCTTTTTCCCCTCTTGGTCTTGATATACTTCTCTTTCTCTTCATTCGTCCATCTAATTACTAACCTTCAGTTCTATTCTTTGACACTTTTCATTTTTCTCTCTATCTTGATACTTGTACATTTCTCTATGATTTTTCTTTTCCCTTCCTTTCACTCTTTGTCTCACCTTGGTATTATGTTATTTTCTTTTCACTGCCCCATTCCCTGATTTACAGAAAAAGATGATCTTCTGTCCCAGAATGTGAAATGACATTGTGTGACCTCCTGTCCCCGTGTGTGAGAGGACAGCCTGTGGCTCACTGTTCCAGAGTGTGACGGGATATTGTTGTGACCCACTGTCCCAGAGTGTGAAATGGAACATAGGACATAGAACAATACAGCGCAGAACAGGCCCTTCAGCCTTGTGTTGCGCCAACCTGTGAACTAATCTAAGCCCCTCCCCCTACATTATCCCATCATTATCCAGTGATAATGGGAACTGCAGATGCTGGAGAATTCAAGATAATAAAATGTGAGGCTGGATGAACACAGCAGGCCCAGCAGCATCTCAGGAGCACAAAAGCTGACGTTTCGGGCCTGGACCCTTCATCAGAGAGGAGGATGGGGTGAGGGTTCAGGAATAAATACGGAGAGGGGGGAGGCGGACCAAAGATGGAGAGAAAAGAAGATAGGTAGAGGGGAGAGTATAGGTGGGAAGGTAGGGAGGGGATAGGTCAGTCCAGGGAAGACGGACAGGCCAAGGAGGTGGGATGAGGTTAGTAGGTAGGAGATGGAGGTGCGGCTTGGGGTGGGAGGAAGGGATGGGTGAGAGGAAGAACAGGTTAGGGAGGCAGAGACAGGTTGGACTGGTTTTGGGATGCAGTGGGTGGAAGGGAAGAGCTGGGCTGGTTGTGTGGTGCAGTGAGGGGAGGGGACGAACTGGGCTGGTTTTGAGATGTGGTGGGGGAAGGGGAGATTTTGAAGCAGGTGAAGTCCACATTGATACCATTGGGCTGCAGGGTTCCCAAGCGGAATATGAGCTGCTGTTCCTGCAATCTTCGGGTGGCATCATTGTGGCACTGCAGGAGGCCCATGACGGACATGTCATCTAAAGAATGGGAGGGGGAGTGGAAATGGTTTGCGACTGGGAGGTGCAGTTGTTTATTGCGAACTGAGCTGAGGTGTTCTGCAAAGCGGTCCCCAAGCCTCTGCTTGGTTTCCCCAATGTAGAGGAAGCCACACCGGGTACAGTGGAATCTGTATACCACATTGGCAGATGTGCAGGTGAACCTTTGCTTAATATGGAAAGTCATCTTGGGGCCTGGGATAGGGGTGAGCGAGGAGGTGTGGGGGCAAGAGTAGCATTTCCTGTGGTTGCAGGGAAAGGTGCCGGGTGTGGTGGGGTTGGAGGGCAGTGTGGAGCGAACAAGTGAGTCACGGAGAGAGTGGTCTCGCCGGAAAGCAGACAAGGGTGGGGATGGAAAAATGTCTTGTGTGGTGGGGTCGGATTGTAGATGGCGGAAGTGTCGGAAGATGAAGCATTGTATCCGGAGGTTGGTGGGATGATGTGTGAGAATGAGGGGGATCCTCTTTGGGCGGTTGTAGCGGGGGCAGGCTGTGAGGGATGTGTTGCGGGAGACGCGGTCAAGGACGTTCTCGACCACTGTGGGGGGAAAGTTGCGGTCCTTGAAGAACTTGGACATCTGGGATGTGCGGGAGTGGAATGCCTCATCGTGGGAGCAGATGCGGCGGAGGCGGAGGAATTGGGAATAGGAGATGGAATTTCATCCCTATTCCCAATTCCTCTGCCTCCGCCACATCTGCTCCCACGATGAGGCATTCCACTCCCGCACATCCCAGATGTCCACGTTCTTCAAGGACCGCAACTATCCCCCGACAGTGGTCGAGAACACCCTTGACCGCGTCTCCCGTATTTCCCGCAACACATCCCTCACACCCCGCCCCCGTCACAACCGCCCAAAGAGGATCCCCCTCGTTCTCACACAATACCCCACCAACCTCCGGATACAACGCATCATCCTCCGACACTTCCGCCATCTACAATCCAACCCCACCACCCAAGACATTTTTCCATCCCCACTCTTCTCTGCTTTCCGGAGAGACCACTCTCTCCGTGACTCTCTTGTTCGCTCCACACTGCCCTCCAACCCCACCACACCCGACACCTTCCCCTGCAACCGCAGGAAATGCTACACTTGCCCCCACACCTCCTCCCTCACCCCTATCCCAGGCCCCAAGATGACTTTCCATTTTGAGCAGAGATTCACCTGCACATCTGTCAATGTGGTATACTGCATCCACTGTACCCGGTGCGGCTTCCTCTACATTGGGGAAACCAAGCGGAGGCTTGGGGACCGCTTTGCAGAACACCTCCGCTTGGTTCGCAATAAACAACTGCACCTCCCAGTCGCAAACCATTTCCACTCCCCCTCCCATTCTTTAGATGACATGTCCATCATGGGCCTCCTGGAGAGCCACAATGATGCCACCCGAAGGTTGCAGGAACAGCAACTCATATTCCGCTTGGGAACCCTGCAGCCCAATGGTATCAATGTGGACTTCACCAGCTTCAAAATCTCCCCTCCCCCACCGCATCCCAAAACCAGCCCAGTTCGTCCCCTCCCCCTACTGCACCAAAAAACCAGCCCAGCTCTTCCCCTCCACCCACTGCACCCCAAAACCAGTCCAACCTGTCTCTGCCTCCCTAACCCATTCTTCCCCTCACCCATCCCTTCCTCTCTCCCCAAGCCGCACCTCCATCTCCTACCTACTAACCTCATCCCACCTCCTTGACCTGTCCGTCTTCCCTGGACTGACCTATCCCCACCCTACCTCCCCACCTATACTATCCTCTCCACCTATCTTCTTTTCTCTCTATCTTTGGTCCGCCTCCCCCTCTCTCCCTATTTATTCCAGAACCGTCACCCCATCCCCCTCTCTGATGAAGGGTCCAGGCCCGAAACGTCAGCTTTTGTGCTCCTGAGATGCTGCTGGGCCTGCTGTGTTCATCCAGCCTCACATTTTATTATCCCATCATTATCCATATGCTTATCCAAGGACTGTTTAAATGCCCCTAATGTGGCTGAGTTAACGACATTGGCAGGCAGGGCGTTCCATGCCCTTACCACTCTGAGTAAAGAACCTGCCTCTGACATCTGTCTTAAATCTATCACCCTTCAATTTGTAGCTATGCCCCCTTGTACAAGCTGAAGTCATCCTCCTCGGAAAAAGACTGTGTGATACATTGTACCAGAAGGTTAGATGGCATTCTGTGAATCACTGTTCCAATGTGTGAAGGGACAGTGTTGTGAACCATTGTCCCAGAGCGTGAGAGGATATGAGTGACCTATTATTGTAGAGTGACAGTGCATCATCCACATGGACATTGTGTGATCCACTGTGAAGCAGCAGTGCTAACCATTGATCCATCATGCTGTCTCAAGTCACCATGCTGCCCCGAAATATCTGAGAAGTCATCCCCTTATCCTTCTGATTCAAAGCCAAAAGAGGTAAATCTTTGGTTTGGTATCATCATTGGACATTTTGTTTGCACTTTTCTTGGTGCCTCTATATCCTTTGACAATTAGCACACTAAACACACTAGCAACTAAGGCTCAATACAAGTTTAATATAATTTTAGTTTTCATTACCATCTTTTTGAGACATAAACCCAAGTTCTCTGTTTATTTTTTATGAACGTGTCTCAGATTATGAAAGGACATGCCTGACTCACTTTGAAATGCAACTCTGTGGATCCACATTCTTTCCATATCTCAGCCTCTTCTCAATGTGCTTCTGAAGCACCTCACTCAAAACACTCTGCTCCCTTTCTCATCCCCATATCAACGGCAATTCAGTGAGCTATATTACAGAACACAATTTCAAACATTATTTTAAATTCTGGACCTACTATAGTCACATCCTATTTCTGTCTGATGATCTAACAGGAAATGTGCTGGAACTAGATGAATCAGTCAATGTTGGGATTTCCTTTCCTAGCTTTGAATGTCTTCCTTCGATAAACATCGTGCAGGACAGATAATCCTCAAACAGTTAGGTCAAAAAGAGTGAGGAGCACTCAGCACTTGGTAAAAGACAAGGGTTTTAGTTGTTCGATAGTCAGATAGCTTGCAAAAGTCCAATGGTGAAAACGCTTAAAAGTTTCAGAAGTTTATTTTGTCTGTTTTCTAATGCGACACTCCTATTTTGCAATGAAGGTGCTAATGCTTTTCGGAATACTAGGTTATCACTGTTGTGTTGACCCCCTCTAAACCCACTCACTTCTGCAAACAAGCAATCATTATCCTTGTCTGAACCAGGATTTCCAGGCTAAGTAAGATTTGTGTGACACTAAGTTTAACTAAATAAACTAATTGAAACAACTCGAATAAGGCCAGTATCCCATCACCAAGTCACCATTCATTGTCACATGGGGAGTCCTCAACATTCATCCAGCTCCCTCAGATGTAGATCTCAGGAGTGAATGTCTGATACGTGTGTTTTTATCTGTCAGACAAGGCTCGCTGTTTGGACAAAATTAACAGCCCCAATCACTGAACTCCATATAATCACTACACTAATTATATTATTTAGTGTATATAAGTAATTATTTAGTGTAAAGGTAAAATGTAATTGGTGTATCATTACACAGCAAGGCTATGCACTCAATTCCAACTCCTTACACATACAAGACCCTTGTTTTCCAGTTTTAAAAAAAAGCAGCTAAAAAGTGGAAAGCAAGATGGGCAAAGGGAAGATTGCATGGGAAGAAAGGACAGAAATAAATGGAAGGGAAGGTAGAACATTGGAGGGAAAGGGGAGATGGAATGTCACTAGGGACATTGGGAGCCTTGGTATAGGTGAGCAGGATGGCATGGGAAGAAGTGGTCTGACAGGGAGGATTGGAATGGATTGGATGTGTAGAGTATGGCAGGGATATCGCAGGAGGAAGTGAGTGGCAGGGGCATTTAAGAACCAGAGAAACCATAGAAATGGTACAGAACGGAAGGGGTTATTTGGCCCATCTAGTCTTTGCTAACTCAAAGACATCTAAATACCCTTTCTTAAACCTCTTTCAGCACTCAAGGTGCAGATCCAGGTGCTTTTTGAAAAGTTATAGGGTTTCAGCATTCACTACCAACTCAGGCAGTGAATTCCAGACACCCACCACTCTCTGCATAAAAAGTTTTTCCTCACGCCCCCTCTAATCCTTCTGCACTTAGCTTGAATCTATGACCCCTGGTGTTTGAACTTTCTGACAAATCAAACAGGTTTGTCCTGTCTACTCTATCTCTGCCGCTCATAATTTTGTACACCTCAATCATATTGCCCCTCAGCCTTCTCTGTTCCCAGAAAACAACGCCAACCTCTTTAATCTCTCATCAGAGCTACAATTATCCAGCTCAATTATGATTCTAGCAAATCTACTGTGCACTCCCTCTTCAGAACAATAATGTTCTGCCTGTAATGTGGTGACCAGAATTGCAGACAATATTCCAGTTGTGGCCTCACCAGTGTCTTATGCAGTTTCACCATTATATCCCTACTTTTATATTCTATACCTCTGCCAATGAAGCAGAGCACTCCATTTGCCTTCTTTACAATTTTACCTACTGGTACGACAACCTTTTAGGGACCTGTGCACCTGCATACCAAGATCTCTCACTTTATCCACACCTCCCAGTTATGTTCCCATTTATTTTATGTTCTTTTACTGATTGACTTCACAACATGCATTACCTAACATAACAAAGTGTGGAGCTGGATGAACACAGCAGGCCAAGCAGCATCTCAGGAGCACAAAAGCTGACGTTTTGGGCCTAGACCCTTCACCAGAGAGGGGGATGAGGAGAGGGAACTGGAATAAATGGCGAGAGAGGGTGAGGCGGACCGAAGATGGAGAGAAAAGAAGATAGGTGGAGAGGAGAGTATAGGTAGGGAGGGGATAGGTCAGTCCAGGGAAGATGGACAGGATGAGGTGGTAGGTAGGAAATGGAGGTGCGGCTTGAGGTGGGAGGAAGGGATGGATGAGAGGAAGAACATGTTAGGGAAGCAGAGACAGGCTGGGCTGGTTTTGGGATGCTGTTGGGGAACGGGAGATTTTTAAACTTGTGAAGTCCACATTGATACCATTGGGCTGCAGGGCTCCCAAGCGGAATATGAGTTGCTGTTCCTGCAACCTTCAGGTGGCATCATTGTGGCACTGCAGGAGGCCCATGATGGACATGTCATCTGAGGAAAGGGAGGGGGGAGTTGAAATGGTTAGCGACTGGGAGGTGCAGTTGTTTGTTGCGAACCGTGCGGAGGTGTTCTGCAAAGCGGTCCCCAAGCCTCCGCTTGGTTTCCCCAATGTAGAGGAAGCCACACTGGGTGCAATGGATACAATATACCACATTGGCAGATGTGCAGGTGAACATCTGCTTGATATGGAAGTTCATCTTGGGGCCTGATGGACATGTTATCTGAGGAATGGGAGGGGGAGTTGAAATGGCTTCTGAGGAATGGGAGGGGGAGTTGAAATGGTTTCTGAGGAATGGGAGAGGGAGTCGAAATGGTTGGGATGCATTACCTAACACTTAGCAGGGTTGAACTCCATCTACCACATTCCTGCTGACTCCACCAATCCATCTGTATTGTTTTTGAGCTTACAGCTATCCTCCGCACTATTTACTATGCAACCACTTTTAGTCTTGTCTGCACATTTCCCAGTTGTGACCCCTACATTCAAGTCGAAATTGTTAATGTATGAAACAAGCAGCAGGGGTCCCAACACCAAATCCTGCAGAACACTACTTGAATTAGCTTTCCATTTTTCATGAGGGCAGCCATCAACCTTTGTTTCCTGTCAGTAAGAAAACCTTGGATCCAATTTGACACATTACCTTGTATCCCATCAGCTTTTACATTTTTGACCAGTCTGCCATGTGGGATCCTGTCAAAACGCCTTACTAAAGTCGATGTAGACAACATCCACTGCACTACCCACTCAATGCTTCTAATATAGCCAAATTCCTTCTAAAGTTATCATTCAATCTACTCCTACTACCCTTTCAAGTAATGCATTCCAGTTCATGATAACTCCCAACACAGAAAAATTCTCCTAATGTTCCTCACAAACATTTTGGCAATTAAAAATGATATTTAATGACTTCCCTCCTGCAATTATTTGTTCCTATTCTCTCTCTTAAAGACTTCATAATTTTAAACACATCTGTAGAAAATTTTATGAACCTTCTTTGCTCTTAACCAAACAATGGTAGCTTTTCAGATCTCTCTACTCTCTCGTCTTTTCAAATATCATGGTAAATCTCTTGCGCACTTCTCCAAGATCTTGACATCGTTCTCAAAGTGCAGTGCCCATAACTGGACACAATGGTCCTACTGAACTGTAATCTGTGATTTACAAAAATTGAATCCAAGTTTCATTTTGTGTATGTTATTGCACTTTTTATATACGCTATTTATAAAGCCAAATTCTGCCACACATTACATTGTTTCACCATCAAATTTTTCAAAGAGCTAGAAGAAGCTGATGGGCCAAATCACCATCTTTGATACCATAAAGTATCACGATCCTCTGATTCTATCCCTCATATGATGAACCACTATTAAAAATGAACTAAAAGTAAAAACTACCCCAGTCAGTGATGTCTCTCTTCAAGTCAAATAGCAACTTAACTAATCAGCTCACTTGGTATTGACTGATCTCCACTATCTCTGAAATGGGTATATTAATGATAGTTATTTCTCCCTCACACAGCCTATCTGCAGACCAGCCGAGCCCTGATGATCACTGCCTCCATTCTGGGACTGCCAGCAACTCTCCTCATACTCACATCATTACCATGTATGAGGTTTGGAGCCGAATCCCATTCTTCTAAGCACAAGCAATCCTTGCTGGGTTCCATTCTCTACATGTTGATGGGTAAGTTACAGATCACCAGACTGTCTCAGTAGTTGGTTATTAAGCAACATTCAGTAGACAGTGCTGGGGCCAGCCTTCTCGCAGCCTAATTATTTCTGCTTAATCAGCAAGCCCACTTCTATCTGAAGAAAATGTGCAAAAAAGAGAGAATTGTCACTGCGCACTCACATTACTAATACATTAACATTTTAATTGGAAAACAAGATCATTACAAAATGGATGGCTGGTTCACCACTACCCAGATCAACTATTGGGAAAGATGTACCCCCACATCACCACTTCCAGTCATTCCAAGATCTCAGTGGGAAAGAAGTTGAGTCTCGTTGAGAGTTAGCATATCTAATTTCATTCCCTGATCTGGATTAAGGCCAGAGTTGAACAAAAGAGTGAATATCCACTTCTCTTCAGCCTTCACATGGAATCAATGCAGAGCATGCTCAGTCCAGTTCTATGCAACTGTGCGCCAAGTACACAAAACTGTGCTATTCAGACAAGCTCACTTAGAGATAACTGTGACAGAAATCAGGTTATTCTGTTTTCAGTCTGTTTATTTAAGGGGTAGTCCCTTACCCTCTCATCCTCTCCACTTTCTAGTGAGTGATTATAGTTACCAATCGTAAATAGTTCATCGGTCCTTAGACCTTCAAATGAAATGGATCACTCCTTTAACTGATCTCACTGAAGAATGCTTGGGGTCAGCTGCAACTGACTGGTAGAACTATAGTTTTCAAGCCCTTCTCAGGCTTGACCACAAAATTTAGTTTGGTAAGCCAAGCTCCACTTGCTGTCTCAGGTGTACTCAAGGGATTTTGTATTGTTATTTTGAAAAAGAGTAAATGACTTCTTGCTGGTGCCTTTGAAAGCATTGACCTCTCAACCAATATCACTGAAACAGATTATCGGAACATTATCTCATTGCTATTGGTGGGATCTTGCTACCTAACTATTAACTGCCATGTTTTCTTCATTGCAATAGTGACTAATTTCAGTAAAGGGCGTAACTGATGGCAAAGTGCTTTGGAACATCTTGTGGTCAAGAAAAGCACTACTGAAAAACAAATTGCTTTGTTTTATTAGATAAGGCCTGAGTTGGGCAGGGAAAGCAACAGTTGAGACTGGAAGTGATTTATAAGTGATTATTTGGAAGACATTGTCAAAGATGTTACATAAATGTATGGTTTTACTTGTGTTTGTATTTTACAGCAATCTGTGCAGCTGTTGCCACAATCTGGTTCCCAGTGGGAGTCCACCAAAATGCACGGCTCTTCAATTTCGGCTACTCTCTCTTTGTGGGTTGGATAGGCACCATGCTGTGTCTGCTCGGGGGAACAGTGATTGCGTGCTGCACTGGCCCTTCACCACAACGCCAGGAAAACCAATATTACCCCAATTCACAAGGCTCCAACTCAATAACAAACCCGACACATGCCAAAAGTGCACACGTCTAAGGAACAAGGAGAAGCTCTAACATCAAGGGACTGGTAAAACCCATGACAAATACCCACCTTAAAATAGCCTCTCTCCTGACTTGAAGGACAATGCAGATTGAAGTTTTACTTCACATTGAATAGAAAAAGCAACCCTTGTTTGTGATTTTTATTGCCATCTTGTCATGGATAATGTTAAATTATGGAAACCATTAACTCTTGCCTCAGTGAGAAAAAATGTAAAATCTAATATCCAATCTGATGCATCAAATCTGCAGATTAGCAAGATCCAGTCTGGATTCATTCAGATGTGTCAGGTTATGGATTTGAGACAGTATAAAAGTTAAATAGTTATTGATTGGTTACTGACCTAAGCTGCATTTGTCAGTAAAGTATAAAAGAAAGATAGCAGGCTTGTAACTCAAACAGTATTATGCAGCATCTTAACTGTCAATTGGGAATAATCTTCAAAACTAAACTAAAAATCTGAAAGTATGCTGTTGTTTTTTTCCCAGATCTGTATTTAGTCCCTGATCCCTGCTGGCTTGCACCAGGTCCTGTACTTTTGTTCAGTGTCAGCAAATTTGCACGTAACTTGTTAACTACAATGGAACCTCAAAAATAGGAAGGGAACAATGAGGATCAATGGAATCGTGAGGGGAGGAAGCAGTGGCGGTGAAAGTATCCCCAGACTGCTGGATGACCAAATTTAAAGGATTAAGAAATATATTCCAGGGTATTAGGAGTAAGAAAATAAGCCAAATGGAACATATTCATCAAAGGGCTAACTGATCTTTTGAAAAAGTTACAAGGAGAGAACATTGAAGTGGAAAATGTAAATTGTATCAAGGGAACAGAATGATTTGAGTTAGGTGGTGGACAGGAGTTTGATAGGGTTGGTCTGATGTATTGAGTTGTGACATGAGTTATTTGGAGTTCTTTTGCACCACGCAACACTTTTTTTTCAGACCATGCAGATTTATTTTCTCGTTAGCTCCACATTCTGTCATATATATAAATGTGAAAATTTATCGAAAGCAATGACTATTTCCTCAGTTTCTGTTAAACAATGAAATCAATTGAAATCAAGGGGAGCTGACCTTGAGCAATAACTGAACAATGCAAATTACCCATAAAACACAGGGCTAGGCAGATAGGATGCAGGGATAATGTTTCCTGGGCCAGTGGGGTGAGGGGAATGGGGGGCTCATTTGGTAGGGTGTGGAGGAGAGGAGCAGAATATGGGGTCACTGTTTCTAAATGTGCCATAGGCCATTTCAGACTGAGATGAAGGGAAATTTCTTCAGCACAGAATGGTGACCGTTTGAAATTCTGTACCACAAAAGGCTGTAAAGGCCAGGTTACTGAGTATATCTAAGGCTAAAGGTGTCAAGGGATTTGCGGGAGGGAGCATGAGTCAGGCATTGAGAGAGAAAATTGCCCTTTTTAAATTTATGTGTGGGATTTGGGCTTCGCTGTCTTAGCCAGAATTTATTGTCATCCCTACTTGTTGTTGAGAAGGTAGTAGTGAGTTATCTCTTGAACCACTCCAGTCCATTTGGTGTAGGTGGACCCATAACACTGAGGGAACAGTTTCAGGATATTGACCCAGTAACAGTGGAGGAATGGTGGTATAGTTCCAAGACAGGATGGTACGTGGTTTGGAGGGGGACTTATAGATGTTCATGTTCCTGTGTGTCTGCTGCTCTTGTCCTTCTAGGTGGTATTGGTCCTGGGTTTGGAGGTGCTATCTAAGATGCCTTTTTCAATTTCTGCATGGAATAGCTTCTACTGAGCATTGGTGGAGGTAGTGAAAGTTTGTGGATGGAAGACCAACCCCAAGCAGATTGTTTTGTTATGGATGGTGTCAAGCCTGTTGAACAGTCACACATAAATCGTTCCTTCGCTCTCCTGACTTGTGCTTTGTAGATGATGAACAAGATTTGGAGAGTCAGGTGGTGAGTTACTCACTGCAAGGTTCCGAGGCACTGACTTGCTCTTTTAGTCCTCCGTATTACAAATGGCTGATCTAGTTTGGTTTCTGAATGATCCCCAAGATGTTGAGAGTGAATGATTCAGTGACAGTATGCCTTTGAAAGTTGAGGGGTGATTGTTAGATCATTTCCTGTTGAAGATGGTTATTGCTTGTCGCTTGGGTGGTGCGATTGTTACTTGCCACCTGTCAGCTCAAATCTGGATATTGTCCAGGTCTAAGATAATAAAGTGTGAAGCTGGATGAACGCAGCAGGCCAAGCAGCATCTCAGGAGCACAAAAGCTGACGTTTCGGGCCTAGACCCTTCATCAGAGAGGGGGATGGGGTGAGGGTTCTGGAATAAGTAGGGAGAGAGGGGGAGGCGGACCGAAGATGGAGAGAAAAGAAGATAGGTGGAGAGAAAGTATAGGTGGGGAGGTAGGGAGGGGATAGGTCAGTCCAGGGAAGACGGACAGGGTAAGGAGGTGGGATGAGGTTAGTAGGTAGGAAATGGAGGTGCGGCTTGGGGTGGGAGGAAGGGATGGGTGAGAGGAAGAACAGGTTAGGGAGGCAGAGACAGGCTGGGCTAGTTTTGGAATGCAGTGCGGGGAGGGGATGAGCTGGGCTGGTTGTGTGGTGCAGTGGGGGGAGGGGACGAACTGGGCTGGTTTTGGGATGCGGTGGGGGAAGGGGAGATTTTGAAGCTGGTGAAGTCCACATTGATACATTGTCCAGGTCTTGCCAGTTTAGATATGGAATGTTTCAATATCTGAGGAACTGAATGGTCATGTGATTCGATGGGGTAAATGACCTATTCCTGCTCCTATCTCTGTGTTCTGTGTGACATATCTAATACTTAATTGGTTTAAAAAGGCACTTTATGAGATGCCACAGTTTTCTGATGACACACGATTTGACATGAAAAACAAAAATACTGAAACCATTAAATTGTCACAGCCTTTGGATTCTGACTAATCTCTTCCAGATTTAAAATGTTGTACCTATCTGTTTCATGAATTGACAGTGTAGGGAGGGTCACATATAGTGGCTTAATTTTGTTTTCATTCATTCATAAAATGTTAGCATAAAAACCAGCCCATACCTTCTCTGACTAATTGTCCTGGAGAATTTAGTGCTGCCACCCTGTTTTCCAGAACTTTAGTGCAGAAACCTGCCTATGGAGATAGCAGAGATAATGGGAACTGCAGATGCTGGAGAATCCAAGATAATAAAGCATGAAGCTGGATGAACACAGCAGGCCAAGCAGCATTTCAGGAGCACAAGATAGCAGCTTCAGTTGACTGGACATTGGACATTTTCATAGATCCACTCACTGTTTGGTAGTACAGAACTTGAGTATCACCAAAAAGAGAGAAAGTCAAAGCTTTTTTGTCTTGCACTTATCAGGACAGTTTACAAGAATCCTAAAAAAAGTGGAAAACCAATATTTATACTTTGAGAGGGAAGAGGGCTGGCATGGAGAATTCACCAAGTAATGACAATTGACAGTTACCTGTCAGGCTTTATTTAAAATTTAAAACAGGCATGTTGAATCAGATTGGTCAAGGCATTGCCCCGAGAAACGCATCATTGAATAGCTGTGACTTATTTTGTCTTTGTTCAGCAATACTCAAATATATATTCATAAAATTGGATCAGCAATTATTGCTTTGGCTTTATTTGTAATATTGTGTTCCCAGACATGAATGATTTTCTTATGAGCTGTTAAGCAGTTTGGACTTTTACTAACTGGAGTGCAAAAGAATGAGTGGTGACCTGATTGAAACTTATTGGATTCTTCAGGGGTTTGTCAAGGTAAATTGTTTCCTCTTAGGGAATAGTCTGGGACCAGAGACATATCTCAGAATGAGGTGTCAACCATTTCTTGTAAAAACAATGTTGTGTAGGAATTTCTTCTGTCAGAGGTAGTGTACCTGAGGAACTCCTTACCATCGAGGACTGTCAAGACTGAGTCGTTGGATATATTCAAGGCTGAGATTTTTAAAATCTGTCAGTAAGGGAATCAAGAGTTATACTGACAAGGAAGGAAGGTGAAGGTGAGGATTATCAGATCAGCCATGATTTCACTGAATGGTGGAACAGACTCAACGGGCCAGATGGTCCGCCTGTGTTTCTGATTGAACGTGTTAAAATGGAGATAAAGTTAAGGAATTCAAAATTACAAGGGTTTCAGATAAGAAGTCATTACTTCCATTTGAAGGAAGTTCACTAATTAGGGGACACAGATGAGTCAAAAAAAGGACAAAATAAGGAACATTGTTTCTAAACAATGAGTTATTTTGATTTAGAATGCACAACTTTAATGGATATTGGAAGCAGAATCACCAGTAACTTCAAAACAAAATTGGATATAGACCTGAAGGAGAAAAACGTGCAGTAATCTGTGTAAGGAGCAGGAGACTGGGTCTGACTGAATAAGCCTATCATGATCCAGTACAAGCATAGTAGACTGAATGGTTTCCTCCCCTACAATGATAAAGAAAATATAGTCTATGTAAGGTTGCAGATTTGCTCGCTGAACCTGTGTATTTGGTTGCAGATGTTTCATCACCCTGCTAGGTAATGCCTCTAGTGCCCCTCTGCTGAAGCAGTGGTGTTCTGCTTAGCTTGTTATTCATATACCTCAGATTGCTGGTGTGGATGACGTCACTTCCAGTTCCGTTTTACACTGGTTTATGTATCAGGTCCAATTTAATGTGTTTGTGAATGGAGTTCTAGTTGGAATGTCAGACCTCAAGGAATTCCCTGGTGGCTAGTTTGTGTTCATACATCTTTATTGTCAGTTTTCTTCCTGTTTGGCCTATGTTCTGTGTCTCATAGTCATTGCATGGTATTTTGTATATTACATTAGTTTTATTTTTTGTTGGTGTGGAATTCTTTATGTTCATCAGGAGCTATTGCAGGATGGTTGTTGGTTTGTGGGCTACCCTGTTACCTAGGGGTCTGAGCAGCCTTGTGGTTATCTCTGATATGTCTTTGATGTACGCTAGGGTGGCCAGTGTGTCTGGCCATGTCGTGTCTTCTTGTTGTGGTCTGTCGCGGAGGTAACAGTGAATTGTGCTTTTTTTTTGCTGCGATAGCTACTGATGAGCATAAAAGATCACACACCCACAACCGACTAAACTAACATAATATACGAAATGCCACGCAAGGACTATGAGACACAGAACATAGGCCAAACAGGAAGAAAACTGGCATTAAGGATGCATGAATACTATGGCACAGTGGTTAGCACTGCTACCTCACAGGTCCAAGGACCTGGGTTCAATTCCACCCCTAGGTGACCCTCTGTGTGGAGTTTGCACATTCTCCCTGTGTCTGCATGGGTTTCCTCCAGATGCTCCGGTTTTCTCCCACAGCCCAAAGATGTGCAGGCTAGGTGGATTGGTCATACTAAATTGCCCGTAGTGTTCAGGGATTTGTACATTAGATGGGTTACAGGTGATCGGTTTGGGTGGGTGCTCTGAGGGTCAGTGTGGACCTGTTGGGCTGAAGGGACTGTTTCCACACTGTAGGGATTCTATGATTCTATAACTAGACACCAAAAGACATGACCAATTATCACTGGTCTCAATACACACTGACAAAGAAGGACATGAATTCGACTCGGACAACACATCCATAATGGCACAAGCCAAAGAGACTTGCCAGGAAATTCCTGGAGGACTGGAATTCCATCAACGATAAAGATCTGGAATTAACAATATAATGATGACCGTGAATCCATTGTCAATTGTCAGAAAAAGCCATCTGGTTCACTAATGTCCCTTTAGGGAAGGAAACTGCCATCCTTACCTCGTCTGGTCTACAAGTGACTCCAGATCCACAGCAATGTGGTTGACTCTGAACTGCCCTTTAGGCAATTAGGGATAAGCAATAAATGCTGCCTCTCCAGCAACGCCCTCATCCCGTGAATGAAAAAAAAAACAAACACATGGAACTGGACCCAATATACAAACCACTGGAAAACAGAACTGCAATTGATGCCAACCACCCCAGCAAACTAAGGCACATAAATAGCAAGCAGGACAGAACACCAACACATTAACGGAGGTGCGATGACAAAACGTCTGCAATCAAACACACTGTCTCAGCTATTAAGTCTACAACCTTAATCACAACCTGAGCTACAAATCTTCTCAAAAGCTTTTATAGTCTACATAGCTGCCACAAGTATATTGAGTTCCCATTATAATCGTTGGTACAGGAAATTACAATCGGAATGTATAAGTAAGGCTAGGATGCATGATGTTAATGCAATTTATAAGCCTAGGTACAACATCCATTCTCCTCTAAACCCACATCTGCCTCGACTCTGTTCTTCCATGTTACCAATGGTCAGTGTGTTATTTATTTGTGTTCCCAATCAGATAATTCTGTAACTCAGTTTTGAAAGATACAGTTTCTCCTAGAAGATTTTTCCATATGTTTACCACATTGGGTCGGAGGAGGATGGGAAGGTGTGCCAACTGATCTGTATTCTGCTAGCAAATGTAATGTAAATAATATGCCACACAAGACTGATCATGTTGATTACAGATGAAGGAACACAATATGAATAAAACCAAGCAATGATAGTTAGATTGGTTTGTTAAACAGCAGTTACAGTTAGTTACAACTGGCTAAACCAACGCAGAAAGATTATCAGTCATATTTTATAGCAGAAATAAATTTGCCTAGGAAAGTGGTCTGTGAAGTTTGCAAATGCAACACTGAAATAATGGATAAAGATCAAAATAACCATTGATGTGAGCAGGGAACATCTGCAGGAATTACATTCTACATGTGATGTATTGAAACTGTAGATAGTTCACACTTTCCGTATGTAATCTGTTCACTGGTTGTATGATTGTATAATAAAGAACAAACGCAAGTCTGTTTTGTCAGTTAACTGTGTGTAAGTATGTGGTGGGGCATTGTTCGCAGATTTCAGTGTAATTTTTATCTTTTCATTCATAAAGGAACACTAACACAAAATGCCCAGAGTTCTCAAGATACCAATTAATGAGTTATCATTTTGAGATTTGAAGAGACGTCCCTCATTGAGCAATGGCATTACATGACTCAGGGTCAGTTTATTACTGAACACTTTAGTGATGGATGGCCCAAACATGTGGGCTGTTCACTGGAAAGAATGTCATCTACAAAATCTAACCAAGCATTATGGAATTTTGGGATTGCAATCTCAGAAACTCCAGAGTTCATTAACACAGTTACAAATTCCTGGGATACTTGAGACTTTGCACGAATAAATGAATCGGAATTCCTGAACAATGCTCATTCTATGTTGCTCCATCAAAGGAATGGCTGTAAAGATACAAACAGCCTTATTTTGTGTGCAGATATGTTAGAAGGTCGTGGAGCTGGAGCAAGTAACAGAGATAGACTGGCAGCAAAGCAGTGGAGGTATTTGAAAAAAGATGATAACATATTGCTTAACTTGAAGCAAAGGGAGCTGTGTGAACAAGAAATGAGATGAGTGATTTTTAAAATGTCTTATTTCATAGGGTGTGAGCTTTGCTGGCAGCATCAGTATTTGTTGCCCTTCCCTAATTGCCTTTCAACAGAGCTTGTGAGGGCCATTGTCTGGAATCAAATGTAGGTCAGATCGATTAGGGACGACAGATTTCCCACCCTAAATTGCATCAGTAAATCACAGATTTGATGACAATCAATGATAATTTTGTGGTCATTGAAACTTCTGTGGTTTCAATTCCAGATTTTGCTAATTTAATTTAAATTCCAACAGCTGCGTGGGATGTTTGTCAGTCACAGTCTGTCCAAATTTGGTATAGTCCCTGATTGAAGGGAGGACATCTGGGGTAACTTTTTCCTGTACTTCATATTGTGACACTATTCTAACACCTAAGGCATTCGCCAGCTGCTTCTGCAGCAACACTTGGCATATTTATTCACCTAAATGGCCATGTTAAATGGTGCATGGGAACTAGTCCTCAGTCCAGTGAGGCAGGGAACTGCTGTCGGTCAAGTGGTCTCTGTGAGTCAAGAACACAGAATGCTCACATTCCAGAGGCTTGATAATGGTCTGTCATCCACTTAGGGCAACGACAGTCAGATAGTTTATCGGACTACAGTCAGTGAGCAGATAATGGTCAAGTTTGTAGGGCCATTGCAAGCATTCATGTGATTTGTATATCATTCATCTGGGAGTCACAAATGCTGAGGTCTGATCAGTCGTGACTAGAGGCTATTTGTTGAAGTTGATCAAGCTCTTGCAGTGAATACAGTTTGGAGCATCTTTCTGTTCATTGTTGAGGGGTGAGAGATCCTCTAGGTGCAGTGAGGAATTGCTGCCAACAAGACTGGGATTCAAGTCTGTGGGCAGAGGGAATGGTGGAAATAGGGACATGAATACTGACAGAAAAAAAACTCAAGATGTATGGGAGATAAGTGGACAAGCATCCATTTATAAGTGGACAGGGTAGGCTGATGGATGGGCGTTATTGGCAGTGGCCACCTTTGTGGCTTCCACAGCGGGAGTATTTAGGACCATGATGGGCACCATTGAGGTTTAATGTGGGGTCAAAGGGACAAGGTGGACGGTTGGAGGCAAAGTTCAACATGATGGGTTTCCACATGGCGTGATGAGTAGAAATAAGTTGTCAGTGATGAGCAAAATAAAACAAGGCACAGAAGCATTGTGTTTGTACCTGGTTTTCAGGCAAACCGCAGTCCTGATGTTATTTATCAAAATCTACATTCCCTGTCATCACCTATTGTTCTCCATCTGCAAAATGCAACTGGCTTGGGCAACACCCAGTTTGGGTGGAGTCGATGTTAGCTTGACTGCCAAAAGCACGGGACCCCTATCTACTGAATACAAGGACATTGACATGGCATACCATCCGGATTTTATAACATATTAAACTCCACCTGCATTCCATTTGCAATCATCTCTTTGCCCATTTGCGATACATGCTGAATGGTGCTCTGGGAGGAGGGGAATATCATGTTATCATCTGTCATGTAAGTATGACAATGGGCTTTACACACCAAAACAAAACCACAGTGTACATACTTGTAACAAACATACAGCAATTCCATAGCCGAAATTCAAGATGTACAGAAAAATCAACCAAAATCATTCCTGGAATAAAAAAGCAAAACCCAACAATATTACAACTCAGACTACAGAGCTAAAACAAAAGGGCAATTTACAGGGTAAAACGGAAACAGGGTAGGGGTTAGTACTGTATCAACAAGGAGTGAGAAATGTAAGTATGACAATGGGCTTTAATGAATGCAATGAAACCTTGAATAGGTGGGGTCTGGGATGGCAATGGGTTGAGGTGCAGGAAGCACTTCCTTTTCAAAGTAATGTGTCAGTCACTTAGCCGGTGCAGCACTTGCACCAAGTTGGCACATATGTTGTGATCAGGACCATGATAGAGCAGAAAATAGAACATAGAACAACATAGAGCAGTGCAGCACAGGAACTGGCCCTTTGTCCCATGATGTTGTGCTGAAATGGGGCTACTAAAGTGCAACTGCTGCTTGGGCATGCCTGGAGGTAGTGGAGGTTCTCTCCAGCGTAGTGCAGATAGTGAGCTATATATTCCGGGCATGCTATGCTGTGCACAACTGAAGCAAGCAGTGAGGCCAGATGATAGATGCTGGGGAATTGGGACAATGGGAGTAGTCTTCCTCATAGGAGGATGAGGTCACTGGGGAAGGGAAGGTCTCCTTGTGCTTTGTTGTGTCACATGCTACAAACTAGACAGATACCCATTTCCAGCAGACAAAAGCAGGATCCAGCAGACCATCATAGGCAATGGACTAGTCATCGATCATCATGCCAACACTTGTTTACAAAGTAAGGGTGAATTATGGCCTCTACTTTTTTACGTTTGCTTTTGCTTCCTATAAATTAAACTTCATGTTTGGAACTGTCTGAATGCTTGCCTGTATGCAATTTTCCCTGATTGGGCGAATATATGCAGATTTTTTTTTGCAGCAGAGAGCAGCGGGAGCTGGGTGGAAGTGAGGTCAGAGCAAAGAGGCTGTGGGCCTGCAAGTTGAAACTTGGCGAAGAGGCAGAGCTGACTAGCCAGACATCATACAGAGCCGTGGTAATAGGGGACTCCATAGTGAAAGGGATTGAAAGGAGTTTCTGCGGCAATAGGCAGGATTTAAGGATGCTGTGTTGCCTTCCTGGTGCCAGGGTCCAGGATGCCACTGACAGAGTGCAGGGAATCCTCAAGGGCGAAGGTGAAGAGCCAGAGGTGGTGGTGTATGTAGGCACAAATTATGCCGGAAAGAAGAAGAGGAGGAGCATTCTACAGCAGGGCTTCAGTGAACTCTGAAGAAGGCTAAAAAGCAGGACTTCCAGGGTGGTTAACTCCAGTTTGCTTCCAGTTCCTCGGGCTGGAGAGGGCAGGAACAGGGAGATAATAGACTTGATCGTGTGGCTGAGGAACAGGTGCCGGAAGCAAGGATTTAAATTCTTGGATCACTGGGGTATGTTTTGGGGTAAGGATAAATTGTAGAAGAGGGATGGGTTGCACCTTAATAGGTGGGGGACTTGCATTCTGGCAGGCAGGTTTGTCCCTGCAACACAGGAGTGTTTAAACTAAGTAGTGGAGGGCAGGGGACAAACTGGAAATTTAAGAATGAAGTTATAGGGAAAGTGAGAATAAGAGAAGTTAAGAAAGACAAGAGAATCAACGGAGCAGAAAACTCAAGAAGGGATCATACAGTATGGCCAAGTGAAATAGGGATTGACAGGAAGGGTGAGGGGAGTAACAAATTAAAAATATTATATATGAATGCACGAAGCATAAAAATAAGGTGGATGAGCTTGAGGCTCAGTTGGAAATTGGCAAGTATGAAGTTGTGGGGATAACTGAGACGTGGCTTCAAGTGGACAGGGCCTGGGAAATGAATATTCAAGGCTATACGTGCTATCAAAAGGACATACTGATGGGCATAGGGGCTGGGATGGCTCTGATGGTGAGGAATGATATTCAGTCCCTTGCGAGGGGGGACATTGAATCAGGAGATGTAGAGTCAGTATGGATAGAGCTGAGAAATTCTAAGGGTAGAAAGACCCTAATGGGAGTTATCTACAGGCCCCCAAACAGTAGTCAGAATGTAGGGTGTAAGTTGAATCAGGAGTTGAAATTGGCCTGTCACAAAGGTATCACTACAGTTGTTATGGGAAATTTCAACATGTGGGTAGACTGGAGGAATCGGAATGGTACTGGACCCCAGGAAAGGGAGTTTGTGGAGTGCCTCCGAGATGGATTCTTAGAACAGCTTGTACTGGAGCCTACCAGGGAGGAGGCAATTCTGGATCTGGTGTTGTGCAACGAACTGGATTTGATCAGGGACCTCAAAGTAAAGGAGCCATTAGGAGGTGTGACCATAATATGATAAGTTTTAATCTGCAATTTGAGAGGGAGAAGGGAGAATCTTAAGTGTCAGTATTGCAGTTGAATAAAGGGAACTATGGAGCTATGAGGGAGGAGCTGGCCAAAGTTCAATGGTTCAATACCCTAGTAGGGATGGCAGTGGAACAACAATGGCAGGTATTTCTGGATATAATGCAGAAGGTGCAGGATCAGTTCATACCAAAGAGGAAGAAAGATCCTAAGGGGAGGCAGGGGTGGCCGTCACTGACGAGGGAAGTTAAGGAATGTAAAAAGATGAAAGAGAAGAAGTATAACATAGCAAAGATGAGCGGGAAGCCGGAGGACTAGGAAGCTTTTAAAGAGCAACAGAGGATAACTAAAAAGGCAATACGCGGTGAGAAAATGAGGTACGAAGGCAAACTGGCCAAAAATATGAAGGAGGATAGTAAAAGCTTTTTTAGGTATGTGAAAAGAAGAAAAAATGGTTAAGACTAAAATTGGGTCCTTGAAGGCAGAAACGGGTGAATTTATTATAGGGATCAAGGAAATGGCGGAAGAGTTGAATAGGTACTTTGGATCTGTCTTCACTAGGGAAGACACAAGCAATCTCCCAGATGCAATAGTGGCTGAAGGACCGAGGGTAATGGATGAACTGAAGGGAACTTATATTCGGCAGGAAATGGTGTTGGATAGACTGTTATGATAGAAGGCTGGTAAGTCCCCGGGATATGATGGTCTGCATCCCAGTGTACTTAAGGAGGTGGCTCTAGAAATCGTGGATGCATTGGTAATCATTTTCCAATGTTCTATAGATTCAGGATCAGTTCCTGCAGATTGGAGGGTGGCTAATGTTGTCCCACTTTTCAAGAAAGGAGGGAGAGAGAAAACAGAA